>NC_056729.1:1209496337-1209631337 GCF_019279795.1 Protopterus annectens
GTGTCAGGTTTTTGCTCAGCAACATCTGTAATAATGTGTTGATGTTTTTTGTCAACATTTTGTTGTCAATGTTGGGGTCTATGATTTTTTTCTGTGTCTGTAATTTTTTATATACCTATATATATATATATATATATATATATATATATATATATATATATATATCTTTTGAATCTAGTTACAACACATGGGTGGCCTAATAATTGGCTAAGTTTAAAATGTCTTGCAAGGGCAGTTAGCCTAGTACTAATCTATGGCCTGGCATTGTTT
Organism: Protopterus annectens; assembly: GCF_019279795.1. NCBI lineage: Eukaryota > Metazoa > Chordata > Ceratodontiformes > Protopteridae > Protopterus > Protopterus annectens. The sequence goes on from NC_056729.1 coordinate 1,209,496,608, forward strand.
GAACTTCTGCTCACATGTAATTTGACATTAGCTATAAACTGATTCCTTAAGCTTTGTTGACCTAGTAGTCCTGTAATGGTTAACACAGATGATGGTCCACAATTTATAAGTGTTGCATTTTGCAACTTAGCTGCAGTGTTAGAATTCAAGCATACTGTTTCAATCCATGCTACCAAAAAAGTAATGGACAGAAAGAAGAGTGAAAAATATTAGTGTATTGATAAGGCTGGCAAGTACTTTACAAGTGATTTAATTTCTTGTGGCACTCATGATAAAGTTGCAAGTGATTTTGTAGAAATAAAGATTATAGTATGTTGATTGATTTTTTTTTTAATTTCACTGTTCACTCATTTTCTCTATAACTACACCCACAACATTATGTCATGTTAGGTACTGAGGAATGATTTACATATAATTGCAAATCGTTATGGGTAATCAAAATAACAGGTCTTTATAGAGGAGTTGTTTCTTATTTATAGGTTCATAGTTCATAGGTTTATACTAGGCTATCTGCCCTAGGGCATTTATAAGCCTAGCCAGAGTTTATAAGCCTAGCCAGAGTTCCAATTTCACTAATACATTATCTTCTGTTAATTTTCATTGTTAGGTGTTCCACTTGCATGATATAGTTGACTTGTCTTTCAAGGAAGTAAGAAACTGATGCATTTAACATGGAAATACAGTAGTTCATACATTAATAAAGGTAGTGAGACATTACATATGTTTGTTTTTTCAAGATGCATGTTAGGGATTTTCAGCTCTGAGAAAAATACTCTGGGGCTTTCTTTACCAACAAAATAAAGTATACAACACAATTTTTCCCACAAAAACTGTGTACTTTTGTATTGTGTATGGTAAGAAGGTTATATCCAACTCCAAAGAAGTATTACACTTGGTATAGAACATGACCAACAGACTTTAAGGATGTGATAGGAAAGTAACATTTAACCAGGATCTGATTGTGACCTTTAAGTTATTGAATATAGAAATTCACTGTTATTGGGAATAGGTCTTTCATGGCTGGGGCATATGATTTTCATCAATATGTCTTCTTATGGACAAAGAGTGAAACTGCATTTGCCTGTTTCACATACATCATCAGATTGTATAGCAAATGTTCTTGACTTGAATTAAAATTTACAAAAACAGAAAATGTATTATGATAAACATTCTAAAAATCAGTCTTTCCCAGACAGAAAACAGAGGTAATCCAGAGGGCTGGAGTGCATACCTCTCAACCCTTTTAGAGCAAGAAATCTGGACAAAGCTATAAATAATGGGCGGACAAAAATTGGGACAATTTTTAAATATTACAGACATAGACAGATTTTGCATTTACACAAATTTTCTGAAGGGTATGAAGTCTGAAATTGAAATGTCTGTCATTATTGTCTAACTTCGCTCCTCAATGATTTACCAATAATTTTCCAGAAAACCAACATTTTATGAGGAACACACTAAAAATATGAGGCAAAAATCTTTATATTCTGTGAAAATCTGGACAGTTGAGAGGTATGCTGAAGTCTGGTATCCCACCTGTGACACATAGGGTAACAGGACTAATAAGAAACAGAGTAAAAAAGATTAGTCCAGATAAATTCACTTTAGCTAGCAGATCTAGGAGACCCTGTCTCTGATATTCTCCCTGTGGGAAGAATAAAGACACCTTGTTGAAGTTTTCAGTAGTTTATTCAGTTAAGTAGGTAGATGGGCAACTGTTATTGTTCTAATAAATTACATTCAATAGGTCAGTTATTTAAAGGCAGTTACAGACCATGGTGGGGAGGATTCATGGGAGCTGACTGGAGGAAAATCTGGTTGATGGAAAAACAAGGAGCCAGTCCTAAAGCTTAGAGGTTAGTCCTTTATTTGAATATTCCTGAAAGAACTGTGAGGGTTTACCAGTTCAACAGTCTGTGGAACCTCATTCTTAGTTAAAAGATTTTATTTTTATTTTAACTTCTAGCAAACAAAACATGACAATTCACTATGAAGTACAACTATAGAACTATATTTAAGAAAACACTTTTGCCTGAGGTCCATCAGGTCCTTCTAATAGAGTGGTTTACACTTTGATAATTGAAAATGCATGCTTTTATGAGGCTATCACCAGGCTTTATTAGTCTGTGTTGTAACACATGTAAAAGGAGAGGTTGTGTCTGCATGTGTGTGGCTCATAGTCCTTGGAGCTAATTATGCAAGTTTTATTACATAACTTTTTCCAGTCCATCACATGTATTATAAGTGGTTGTGCTCACTTTTACAGGGCTCGTATCTCATGGCATACAATATGAAAGGCCAATATTTTCTTGTATAGAAAAAAGGTTTACAGTGCCTGTTTATAAGAGGTTGATATACATGATAAATGTGACTGGTCTCCATTCTTTCTCCTGATGAAGACAGACCTTGTTTATATGCGGGGGAGATAGTCACTTAAAGCCATACTAGGTGATTCCCATTTTTGAACAATACATGCATCCAAAGATTTGCTGCTCAGCACCTCCCTTATCTCTAGAATAGACTCCCCCTGCAGATAAAGTAGTGTAATATGCTATCTGCTCTAAAATGGGATGGGTATTCATAAGTTCCCCTCGGGTCTGACTGGCCTAACCCTCTTTAAGAGTGGAGGTACAGTATACAGTGGGAACTAATAAGACACAATGGTTTTAAGACTCAGTAGCCTTGAACTTCCTTTGAATTCTGTGATCCTACAAATTGTCAGGGATTTATTTGTGCATGTAAATAATTCAATCTGAAACTGAATTTCACCATATAAACATGAAATGCTAGTATAGACTAACAGAACATGCTATAGGTTTTTATGTAATTTAAAATAAAGCAAAGATTTTTGTTGTAAACAAAAGAAGATGTAGTGAATGTAACAACATGTCTTTTTAGGGTCTGTGTTTAGCCATGAAATGAAACTTTCACCAAACAGCTAAACATTGAACCCTATACACTGAAACTTCATTCAGCGAATGTTCATTTCAGTGAACATGTCAGAATGGGAAAGTAGCTAGTTGGCCAACACTTCCCTGTCTCACACACCAAAGTATATCAAATGCACCCAGGTGGGTGCTTCCCTCCCTCATCCTCTAACCATATATACCAACTCCAAGACTCCACTACAGTGGGGAAAAGGGCAGACAGGGAAGTGTTGGTCAACTAGTTACTTTCCCTGTCTCACACATTTGCTGAAATGAACGTTTGATGATTGAACATTTGATGCATAGGGTTCAATGTTTATCTGTTCAATGAAAGTTTCATTTGATGGCTAAATGGGTATAACAGTAATGAGATATATGTCATGTGACCAAGAGTATGGATCTTAGTCTGTACATTTACAGGTCATTCCAGACTGTACTTCACCAGTCCCTGTGTATGTTTGTGTGTTTATGTCTGTGTGCTTGTGTGCACTTCTGTGTGTATATAAACACACACACACACACACACACACACACACTCATACATGTATGTACTATGGCAATATTGAAAGTCAAAAACCAGAGTATACTATTAAGACCAAAATGCTGTAGACCACGATGATGAAAAATCTTGAACACAGACTCAGCCTATGAGTGCAGATCCAGGACCCAAGTGCTGACATGGGTCATGCGGGGGGGGGGGGGGTTCAAATCTAGGAGTTACATCGTTGCTCCCTCTGTTGGCACTCTGTTTCTTATATTTATTTTACTTCTTTTTAAAGTTTCCTTGATTTGAGTTATTTGTCGATCGTTTAGATTTTTATCAGACTTTAGATATCTTTTTTCTTTTGTTATAGAACTTATTTGTACTGGTGAACCACAGAGGTTCTTTTTAAATTTCCCATTATACTTGTTTTCAGAGGGGACTACCAGAGCTATACACTTTTTTAGCTGGGATTAGAATGCTGTGGTAAAAGTAGCAGCTGAAGCTGTTAGGGACTGATGAGATTATAAGTAAATTTCAAAACCTTGTCAAAGAGTTTGAGTACGTTTGCCTGTAAAAAGTGTGTAAAATTCAGAACTGTTTAGTGTTGGAATGTTGGAGACTTTAAAAGAGAAAATTACTAATCTGTGTTAAGATTTAACCAGGGGAGGAGATACTATAGGAGTAGTACATGTGGTGGCTATGTTGTTAAGAATGAGGTCTAAAATGTTCTATCCCCCATGTGGACTGGTTAATTATTTATCCAGGGAATTATCATTTATAAAGTCTAGGCATCTTTTTTCAAAAATAACTTTCGAGGTATTGGTATACCAGTCTATTGATAAATCATTGAAATCACCCTTTATAAAAACATTTTATTATGGATAGTTCCATGAGTACATTTAAGAATCTTTAGTAGTAATCTGGGAACCTGGGATGCGGCCTACAGCAGGTTATAAACCGATAATTTATTTTGGTTAACAAAAGCTGGAGCTCACTGAGTCTGGTTTGTAAGTCGTGGGGAATCTGCTTAGAAGGGATATGGCTTTCTGAACAATATGTAGATGCCACTGCAGTTTCCCTAAGGTCTGAATGCATAGTAAGCATTGAATCTAAGTAAGAGGGGAGTATTGTCTTTACAATGAAACCACATCTCAATTACAATACAGATATGAATGTATTCAAGATGGAGATGAGCCTTAAGATCAGGCAAAGTGTTATTAAGACTTCTGGCACTGAGAAGAGTGGTACTGATATAGTAAGAAGTGGAATTTCCTCTAATTTTTATCTGCTATGTCATGTTGTACAGTACCCTAAAAAAGGCACTATGGGGGCAGCAAGGTCTTTGGTAAGAAAGTGGAAGCCATGGAAGTAGAGGTGCAACCCATTCCTTGTGAAACAAGTTGTCTACTATCTCATCTCAGGCTGACACATGCATGCCCCCCCCCCCCCATAATGACACCAATTACTTATCCAGTTGTTGAAGCCAGTCATTATTACTATTGTTATAATTATTATTATTTATATTTAAACATCATTCTGGGTGAAGGTAGATTCCACTCATGCCCAGAATTTTACCTGCATTTGACATGTGCGTACAGAGATCCAACATGTCTCACTGAATGGCCTTCAGGTAGACCACCTTAACTAATTCATACCCACGTGGGCAACCATGAAGTCATATTCATATCTGTCTGTTGCGAAAGACTAAGGCGCCTGTGTAACAACCCGAATCCTGGTGTCTGAGGGACAACTGTCATCTTGTTCTTGCTCAGCCTCATAAGCATGGAGTAAGCATGCCCTAAGTGAATTATTATCCTCTACAAAAAAACAAATATTATTTATATCTATTTTTTATATTTCCTCCCTCCCTTTACTTTCATTAACCCTCATTTTTCTACCTTCTTCATTAATCTGCTAACACAGAAGGTTATCACCTAAAGGCTTACTGGAATCCCTGCAAAATAATTTATATGTGCATCCCTGCTCAAACTCTTTTAAATGTGCTTTTCATAACCAGTCCATCATTTGCTTCTTGCTGCATCCTTTATATTTAGCTCTTTTCATTTTTGTAAATTGAGTGTTACCCAAATTTGAGCATATCTATGCCCCTACCTCCCTGTCCATCATAGCTGCCTGTTTTTCTGCATCTCATATGTACTGCTTGAACCTCCACTTACTTACTGGGGTCCCATTCTCACTGTACTACACCTCTTTCATAAACTATTTTATGCACCCCATAAGTCTTGAACACTCCTACAATCTGCAGAGATTACATTTATTTATTTGTTGATTTATTTGCTGTGTTATATCTGTCTGCCTGGGACGACATGATCGACAGACCCCGATGCTTTGCCAGAGATGGTCTGCACCTGTCGCCCCTGGGATTCAGGTTACTGGTTAAGGCTCTTGACACCCCTATAGTGCCTTTTTTAGGCAAAGTTCAAAGGACAAAACCACCACCGTAACAGGTACAAGCATGCAAAATCTGAAGGTAATGCTACTCAATGCTAGAAGTCTAAACCTCAAAATGCACTCTCTCGAGGTAGTCCTAAAAATGGAGAACATAAATATCTGTGCAGTAACTGAGACCTGGTTCAAGGCTCCAGAGAGCACCCCTGCAATACCAGGCTACAACTCTTACCACACTTTTCGGCCCCCAAACCAGGACCGAAACACTAAAGGTGGAGGAGTGTCAATATTCACCAAGGATATTCACAACACCAGACTAGTTGCCCAACACAATGCGTCTCAAATTCTCCAGGTGCAACTAACACTAGGTAAGACTGCAATCCAAATTGTAGCTGCTACAGATCCCCCACCATACCCCAAGATTCTCACTACACCTTTCTAAACATACTGGAAAATATTAAGATAGAACCAAACACCCTAATACTGGGTGATTTTAACTACCCTGCCATTAACTGGGAAAACTACTCATGTACCAACACCTTTGCCCAACGGTTCTTGGAAGTCATAAATTCCAATGCCCTGGATCAACTAATCCATAGTCCCACCAGGGGCTCCAATATCCTAGACCTGGTCATTACCAACATGGGAAATCGATGCTCCACACCTACAGTCACACCCTCGTTAGTCAAGTCTGACCATAAGCTAATCACCCTTAGCATCCACATCCCACCCCCACCCTTCAGTAAGGAAACCTCCATAAAAAACTTCTCCAAAGCCAACTTCATGCTACTCAAGTCAGAAGTGACAAACTTCATGACACTCATGCAGATGGGATCTGAAAGTTCAACTGCTGAATCCTACGCTAAGGCACTGTACGAGCACATCCACTCATGCATGAATCGTGCCATCCCAAATAGAACCAAGATGCTCTCATCCAAAAAAGGAAACCAATCTGGTGATCCCCTGCCATAAACCAACTTTAAAACAAAAGGAAGAAACTGTTGCAGAAAAGAGGAAAATCCCAGGATGCAAAAAACTCCCTTACTTGCCTCAGTAAGAAAGTGAGATTCCTCATAAAATCCTCCAAAGCTAGTTACGAAAATAAAATTGCCAAAGATTCGAAAGACAACCACAAGGCATTCTATAACTATGTCAAGAATCTAAATGGCAATGCTCAGATCTGCTCTGTGCTAAAACAGAATGGCATTAATTATACTGATCCCAAGGATATTGCCAATATCCTGGCAGATCGATTCAGTGCCAACTTCACCCCCCTCTCACCCCCTAAATGGCCCATCTCAATACCGGAATATTGCCAAATTCCGGTAATAACGGGCACACAGGTAAAAATGCACTCTCCAAAACTAAGAATACAGCATCCATGGGACCAGATGACATCCTGGGCTGTGTACTACATGAACTACAATATGAAATGGCATCTCGCCTAAGTGTCATGTTTAATCATAGCCTCACCTCAGGTTTTGTGCCCACTGAGTGGTGCAGAGCTACAGTTATCCCACTCCACAAGGGGGGATCCACCGTGGATCCCAGAAACTACCGTCCCATCAGTCTGACAAGCCTTATCTGCAAGGCCATGGAGCGTATTATCATGGAACTTATAAACAAAGACATTGGCAACCTTCAAACACTGGACCCCACCCAGTTTGGGTTCGTGAAGGGCCGATCTTGTCTCCTGAACCTGATTGACTTCTTCGAATCAGTCTCCAGAGCCATGGACAAGGGTAAGGTGGGCCACACAGCCTATCTAGGCCTTTGACACCATCCCCCACTCTGGAATCATAGATAATCTTACTTAGCTGGGCATTAATCCCTACGTCACCCAATGGGTTGTTAACTGGCTTACTGATAGAACCCACACTGTAAAAGTAGCCGACTCCAAATCCAGCTCCAGACAATTGACAAGTGGAGTACATCAGGGTTCAGTCCTGGGACTGCTCTTGTTTGGCATCTACTTCTCTGAAGTACAGGCCAACACCAAGGGACTCTGGCTAACAAAGTTCGCAGATGACTGCAAACTGGGAGCCATTATTGAATCCCCAAATTATGTGGATATTCTACAAAAAGGCCTTACAGAAACAGATGCTTGGTGCCAGAGCCATGGGCTCAAGCTCAATGCCAAGAAATGTATAGTTATCCCCTTTGGGAAAAAACATGTATCTGTGAATTACCATGTAGGTGGCAGTACACTAAACACTGAAAGCGTGATAAGAGACTTAGGGACACAGGTGGATAGTGGTCTCACCTTCGATAACCACATCGCCACAACAGTCAGGAAATCCTTCTATGTGGCACACCTCATCACTAAGGGCTTTTCATCCAGAAAAAAAAGAGGTCATTGTCTCACTGTACTCATTCCTCATTAGACCCATTATAGAATCCAATGCCCCGTTTGGTATGTACCTCTCAAGACATCTGCAATAACTGGAAAGGCCGTAGAAATACCTCACTAAAAGAATCACAGGCCTAAAGCAGATGTCCTATGGATGCGATCTCTGCTTAACATACAAGGCCATATCAAACTCAGAGATGTTGGACATGCTACACTTAATGAAATCCCAATCCCTCAGAGCCACATGCTCCAGGGATCTAAACCTTGTCATCACAATAAACAAAACATGCTGGAGGGATAGGTTCCTGACCCAGAGACTCCCCAGACTCTGGAATAGATTGCCCATACATGTCAAGCAGAGTGCCTCTTTGGCCCTCTTCAAAAGAAACCTTGACGATTGGATGGGAGAAAGGAAATTCACCCCGGGGATCACGTCAGTTACCCTGCTAGACAGGGGTCCAGGGAAGTAAATAGTGTGGGAAGAAATAGTCAGGGAATTGTTATGGCTAGGCTTGTATAGGCCCTAGGGCTGATAGCCTAGTACCACCCTATGAACCTATGAACCTATGAACTACTCTGTGTTTCCTTTTACCATTGTCACATTCCTATTTACATAGCCACAAATCTAAACATAGTTAACAGACTGGATGTCTGACTGACTGAATGATCGACTGATTGATTGACTAACTGATAGTTACTTCTCACAAAATGTATTTGGTATTGCCATCAAACATGGATTATATGGTGATGGTAAAACATAGTTTTCAAATTTATAGCTACTGTTATGGTTGCACTTATGGGCCATACAGCTATTTGCTGGATTTCCCAACAGCTTGAAGACACCCTGTCCATTAATGAAAGACTGCATAATGTGCTTCACATGTGTGCAATATGGTTAATTATTACGTAGTTATGAAACCTAATTTCTATTTAATAAACTCTAAAATCTGGTATGCATACTGTATATTAGGTGTACAGCATGAAAAGGTAATACAGGCTTTGCACTGAGAACATATGGTGGGCAATATAGATATTGTAACTAATATCCAATGAACTGAAATAGGATCCACTACAGGTGCTTGTATGTCATTTGCTTATGTCTCAGCTTCCTTACATCTAACTGAACCAGGATATCACAAACAGCATAACATTGTTCCCAAGCAATTGAATATTCTCTATGCTGAAGAGTGAAAGTATTGACGGCTTTGGAATGTTAAGAGTCAACTACTTGCTAACACAGGATGGTGCCACAGTGTGTTTATGGCTGCAGTTTATGAGGATAATTACAAAAGGTTTTACTGAATTGTTCTTTGCTATACTGGTTAGGAACACAGCCACACTATACCAATATCAGCAGTTCGATTCCCTGCAGACTTGTCTTTTTTTCACAGCATGCAAACTCGTTTGCTATAATGATTGTAAGATGGGTTTACCAGTCTGAGTTTATGTGCTTTGTGGAGTTTGAGTTTTCAATTTATGTTCTATGTGGGGTTTCTGTGCAGGACTGATTGTGCTACTTTGAATTTATGTGCTGTGTGTAACTTATTTATTTAATTATGGACTTACTTCATGGCCTTATAGGTGGATTTAGGAAGAGCAAATGCTCAAAAGTGCTTATCTGTGTGTTAAATAAAGTTTTAACAGGTCATGGTGGCTCCAGCGGGTTTTCTTCTTATCCTTTATGGTATATTTTACCACTGTGGACTTTTACTTCTTCCTTGGCTGCTTTGGATTTTTATTGCTGATTCTCAGGAGTGAGGTGACTGTATCCTGCTGTTCTTACGTTTTCCTACAGCAACTAGTCAAGGGGAGATACAGTTATGTTTATTTCACAAAGGCTTGTTAACCTTTAGTCTTAATTCTAGCTGCAGTAATAGTTGTTAAATATTCGTATCTGTACTGGATCAACTGCCTGCTACAAAATCTCTCCTTCCCTGGTCTTTCAAAATTCAGTCCAAGGTAACTGTATATATAGACCTCTTCAAGCATGTGAATTATCCTTGTTCTGATGAAGTCATTGTCTATGATGAAAGCGCTTAACAACTAATGGATTTTGCTGGTGTTTAATTCAAATAAAGTGGAGTTTTTCTTGATGGCTAATGGGTGCATTACTTTTGGTTACTTATAGGTGGATTTACTTACTTACTTGCTTAATTTACTGCACGTTCCAAAGCTGCTGATGCTTTCACTCTTCAGCAAATAGGATATGTCTTCAGCTTCAGAACAACTTTATCCTTTTTAAAGTATCCTGCTTCAGTTAGAAGTTAGGAAACCTTATGTCTCACCTGCTCATTGACGCTTGATTAAAATGGTAAGTACCCAACCTCCCACTAGTTTGACCTTATTACATGGATACATATGCCTGCCTAGAACCCTAACTCCAACCCTAAAAATACCATCTGCTTTCTAACTCTAATCCCAAACCTAGTCCCTTAACCCTAAAACTAACAATAAAATGTTCATAGGTTCATATCAGATTAATAGGCTGATGGTTTAAGAGCCCTTACAACTCAGGCAATATAACCAATTTTTACCCAAAATATGGCCCCTAGGGGCAAGAGGATGGCATGAATTTGTGCCTATGCCTTGAGTATCTTGCAAGATTGCCCCTGTCCATAAGGGACATAGGTGGTACCCCAGGTGTGAATTTGCAATTTTCCATCTGTTGACCCAAATTGCATTTGAAGAGTGCCAGGGAATGGCTCTACTTAATGTGAACAAGAAGCCTGTTCCAAAGAAGTATCAATCTCTGTGACACATATCTGTTTCTCCAGCATGTTTTGTTTGAGTCACTAACTTTAGATCTCTAGATCAGGTGACTCTCATGCTGTTTGACTTGTAGATGTGTAGTAGCTCCAACAGGGCTAGATTTGTGAGTGCCTTGTAGGTCAAGCAAAGGTCACCCATTAATAGTCGGTAGGAGACAGAGTAAAGTAGGGCTTTTAGTCTATCCATGTAGGACATGTTGTTCACACCCTGTATTTTCTTTGTGAGGAACCTATGAGGTCACTTCAGCTGCTGTAAGTGCCTAGTTAAGTATATCCAAAATGGCACACTGTATTCAATTATTGGTCTAATGAGGGCTGAGTGCAGAGGGACTATAATTTCCTTGGATCTGCATACCATATCTTTGCTAATAAGTTCTGCCACATTGAAGGACTTCCTCACCACTGTGGACATATGGCAGTCAACGTTCAGGCTACTATCTATCTGTATGCCTAGATCTCTCATCTCTGAGTCCACTGTTAGGGGTGTGCTATTGATGTTGTACTTTTCAAGGGTATTTGACTTCCCAAATAGTACGATACTTCATTTTTTCACATCTAGTTTTAACCATGGGTCTGGAAACAACCAATTGTCTGATCTAGATCCTCCTGAAAGATATCTGCATTGTTGGGGGATTCAGTGATTGTCCCAGCTTGCAGTCGTTAGCAGATGTTTGTCATCTAGAGGTCTTCCACATTAGCCTAGCCTTCAGGAAAGCATGTTCTGAACAGGTGTGGTCCCAACACTGAGCCCTGTGGCACAATACTAGTACCTGGCCTCTTGCTGGATCTGGGTTCACCCACTTTAACCACTTGTTTCCTGTCCATGAGACAACTGGCTATCCATCTGGTGACATAGGGATTTATGGCTAGTTTTGTGAGTTTATTTATAATACTTGAGTGAGGAATTGTGTCAAATGCCTTGGCCAGGTCGAGATAGGTGGTATGTACTGTTTTACCCTCATCCATAGCCTTAGTGACTTTTTCAAAGAACTCTACCAGATTCAGTAGATGTGACTTGCTGAATTGGGACGGGACCAGTGTTTGGAGGTTTCCTATGTCATTATTTATCAAGTCTATGATTATTCTTTCATGGCCTTCCATGTAAACTAGTCAAACTTATGAGTCTGTAATTTTCCGGTTCAGTAGATCGTCCCCCTTTATTTATTTATTTATTTGACATTTGTTGACTGGGTTAGTCCAACTGAGCTTAAGCTCTTTTTCAGCAGAGGACCAGGGAGAAAAGTTCCACAGTCACAAGTACACATTACAAGTTTAACAGGAACAGAAGAAAAGTATTCTTTATACAAGATAAGCAGAGGGATGACTCTTGCTGTCCTCCACTGTACTGCGACAAAGTCATTTTGGAGACTGTGGTTAAACAGAATTTCTAAGGAGCCTGATAAACCCTGATTTAAGCTGTTTAACAGACAACCTGATATATCATCAGGCCTCATTGAAGCCATGTTTTTAGCTTTAGAGAGCTCAGTGATAACCTGTTCTTTGGTGATAATTGGCAGTGGAATGGTGGAAGGTATTTGTTGGGTGAGAATTGAGGGTGATGGTGAGGTAAAATTTGAGCTGAATTTATTGACTAGCAGATGTGCTATATCACCTCGCTGAGTATAGGTGAGGCTATCTACAACTAATTCTGCACCACAGGCTTGAGTAATTCCCGGAGTCACCTATTTAGACTAATGAGGGGATTTTTGGGGGCAGTCCCTCTTACTTCTTGAGATGATTTTCTTTCTTTTGTTGTACAACCTATTAGTACTAGGGGGTCCACCAGGGTGATTTGTTTTTGCTATTTGACCTGGATTTATTTTGGTCTGATGCTACCATTTATATGCATTTGTTTATATGGTTGTACAGGGCTTTTGTGTATGCCTCTGCACAGGTTTCTGTGTTTTTTGCATTTGGGAGAGCTTGGAAACTAGTTATGCTGTCATTTAATATGAGGTTATTTACCTTAGAGAAGTTTTTAAAGTTTTTGGGGTTAGGTGGGGAGACTATTTTTACCTTTATTTCAAGGCAGACCACTTTGTGATCTGATCTTACCAGTGAGGACATCACAGTAAGGGGGGGGGGGGTGCAACACTCTCCTATATTTGTGAGTATGCATACTAGCTGATCCAGGGTATTTGAATTTACAAAGTTAAGAAATCTTTGGACCTGCACATTATTAGTCATGTCTGCCTCCCAATTAATGGGGGAGTAATTAAAATCACCTATGAGTATCATACTGGCCTGGATGGCGAGTAATTCTAATAACTTCAGGTATGATGTATGGCCTGGGTTTCCTGGTTCATGGTGGGGGACCTGTAGCTAACAAGAATATGATAATGGATTTTTCCCATGGTTAATTGGGAAACTCCTTAATTCTAATTTTGAATCTTGATCAATAAACATAACCCTCCACGTTACTCTCTAACCTTAATTCTAAACCTCACTCTTTAAACTTATAATTCCCAGTCACTCCCTAACCCTATTACCAAAACCCACTCCATAACATTAATTTTAAATCTTGTAGTTGCTACTTTACTCCTTAACCTTAATCCTAAACACTGCTCTTTAATTCCAGAAGCATAGCAATGTTGGGATGAAGGGGGCAGTAGTACTAGTTGTAAAGTTCCAGAGGGAGCAATTGAGAAATGCAAGAAACTTCAATGCTTTGTGTCTGTTAATCTTGGTAAAATAGATGACAAAAAGCTATAACTCTAGCAAGCTGCTTGCTTTATTTATTAGCACATTGAGCCGTAATTTCAACATTTATTAAAGAAGCCATGGCATCACCCATGGCTTCACATCCATACAATCCATCTTTCCTGTGATTTTCATCTGGACTATGTATGACAGCTTGCTTGTAACACCTGAAGAAAATGCAGACCTTAATTAAGGTGTACAATGAATACAGCAGAATAAAGCACAGTATTTTTTTTCTTTGTTTAATGGTGTATCATCCTGAGAATTCGCCACAGTCATTTTACCATCAACTTGCCATAAGTCATATTAAAAACTTAAATTATAAGGGACCAGACAACATACCTGGAGGACTTCTATGCCAAATAAAGGTAAACTTGCCTTAACTCTATAAATCATGCTAACAGAATATTAGCATGTGGAATTGCCTCTGACTTATGGAAACATGTTATAGTAGCACCATTTCACAAAGGGGGAGGCCACATGAGACTCAACCAGTGTTGACTCATCAGCCTCATCAGTATTCTGTATAAAGTCATGAGTAGAGTCATAATGGGGTTTATCTAAAATGACACAGGGGACTTGCTTGCGATAGATGTAGAACAATATAGATTTGATAAGGGAAAATATTTCCTTTCAAATCTTATGGTATTCATTAAAGACGTAAGAGTAGCACTTGATGAGACTTTGACATTTGTTAAAGAAACACCATCTGTTTGTTACTGTATTGCTCCTAGGTCAATTTAATAATATCCTGATATTTCCTAACTTTCTCTGATACTGCAAAAGCTGTTTTGAGTTTGCCAAAGTTCTCCTGAGTTTGCCAAAATATTTCTAAGTTTTGCAAAGTTGTTCTGTGTTTAAAGAAGTTTTACTAAATTTGCACACATTTTTTTGTATTTGGGAACATTTCTCAAGGTTTGTGAACTTATTTCCAAGAATTCCTGATACTGCAGGAACTCTGTCTTTTGTTGTAAAGCATTTGTTACTGCACTTGAGCTCAAAACTAATTTGTTTTACATTAAGAGGGCTTTAGTCTACACTTGTTTTATATTAAAAGGGCTTTAGTCTACACTCTGGTGGGAGAAAAGTGCAGATTAAACCCATCAAAGTTTGGAACGTGCTGGGTGGAAGGCTTACTGTGTGTTTATCTGATTAGCCAGATGGCTTAACTGTGTAAAAGTCTTTCATCCTGCTGGTATAAAAGCTTTACATTTCTGTGAGACTGTGCTCATTTTTTCAGAGCTTCCCTGTAGTTGGCTTGGACACCTGTGACTACAAGGGCTTGAATTGATTCTAAAACTATATGTGGAACTACAAAGCTGATATAAGAAATGTTTTTGCACTTTTCTAACTAACTCAGTGCCATTTAACAGTTATTGATTTGTTTAAATTTACCACTTGTTCTAACTATTTCAGAGCCATTTAACAGTTCTTGATTTGTTTGAATGTATCACTGTTTTTCAGCCTGCAATTGTTATTTATTATTTATTTATTTTATATTTGATTACCAGGTTGGTGTGACTGGACAATCAGATGCCCATTTTCAGCAGAGACTCGGGGAGAAAGCTCCACATACACGACAATCATAAAAATACAAACTACAAAAATACAACAGCTCCACATACATGATAAAAATACAAAAGTCAGAGATGTGTACAAATTAATAGGGCAATCAAGCAATAGAGCAAACAATAGTATATCATGGCATAGTATGATGAGAAGTTACAGAAGTGTACAATATACAGAGTGTACAGTAGTAAAGCAGAAAATATAATGTATTTGAGTAAGAATGTGCAGTAATACTATATACAATTATATAAATTAATTTAAAAATACAGTTTGTTATGGTAGTTGTTTATGTGTTTGAACTTTGAGTAGTGCCAGAGGAAGATTTATCTGAATAATAGTAGTAGGGCTAGCCATGGTTAGTAGAGGTACATTGTCAGATGAGATTGAGGGGGGCTGTTAATTGTGTTTTAAAGGTGGGACTGCTGATTTGCAATCTGATATCTGTTATCTGTTGTTAAAGAAACATCATCTGTTTGTTACTGTGCTGCTCTTAGGGCATTTTAAAGGTATCCTGATATTTCCTAACCTCCTCTAATACTATAAAAGCTGCTCTGAGTTTGCCAAAGTTCTCCTGAGTTTGCCAAAATATTTCTAAGTTTTGCAAAGTTTTTTTCTGTGTTTGTGGATGTTTACCTACATATTTGAGCATTTTTTGTATTTGGGAACATTTCTTAGGGTTTGTGAACTTAATTCCAAAGATTCCTAATACTGCAGGTCTTCTTCCATAGGTTCATAGGTTCATAGGTAGGTACTAGGCTATTGGCCCAAGGGCCTACGTAAGCCTAGCCAACAAGGTTCCCTGGCTTACGCCACCCAAGAAAGTTATTCCATTTGTTATAAAGCATTTACTACTGCACTTGAACTCAAAACCAGTTTATTTTACATTAAAAGGGTTTTATTCTGCACTCTAGTGGGAGCAGAGGGTTGATTCAACCCATTTGAGTTGGTAACTGCTTATGGAAGGCTTATTGTGTTCTTATCTGATTGGCCTGAGAGCTTAACTGTGTAGTCTTTCATCCTGCTGGTATAAAAGCAATGCACAAATGCAGTTACCTGTGCCTTGTATAAATACAAACCTCTCCAGTTTAAAATCCTCTATAGGAAATTCTCCCCGTAGTCTCTCACTGTTCATAGCTGCTCAAGAGCTGCCAGTTTGTGCAGAGGTCAACACCACTGCAGGTCAGGGTCTATATCAAAATTCCGAACACAGAAAACACCGAATGTCAAAACGTCAAACCCAAACCATTGAATGTTGAAAATAGTGAAGCCCCGGAACATCGAAATCTTACCCAGGGCAAGATTTCAGTGGGCCATTCCGTGGCTTCACTATTTCCTCCACTGTGGTGCAAGGGTTATGGACCTTAGGGTTAGGGTGCGGGTTAAGGTAAGTGGATAGTTAGTAATGTATGCGTGGTTTAGTGTTGGGCTGGGTTTTGTTAACTGTATGTGTGTGGTTTATTTATTTTGGTGTGCTTGTGTTATGTGCATGTTTCTCGGAGCAGCAAATTTTTTCCCTGGGAATAAATTCACTATTCTGAGCATTCAATGTTTTCAATATTCGAAATTTCAAGTTTGAACATATGGTGTTCGACATCTTGGAATTTCGAATATATGATATAGACCTGCAGGTCATCCTATATTGTATTACTAAACACTGTTGCTTACACCTTTAAGTGACTATTTCCTAGTCCTTCCAATATACTAAGGATCTTGTATAATGGATAGGCATTTCCATGTTATCTCTGTTTCTGGCATGGTGAAGATGGACATCCAAAGACAGTGTAGTAACTGCCTCATGTTAACTGACAACCATTTAATTTTAGAACAGACAAACACAGTGTGTGGAAGATGTAGATACACATTGTGATTGGAGGCAAAGTCAGCGTTACACCCAAAATGTTCACTACTGGCACTAAGGAACAAACACATAGCTCCACAAATGTATAGGCACTCACTTTTAATCTACCCAAATCTCAAAAACTTACTAAAAGCATCTCTCAGTGGCAACATGCACACTCAAAAAAGACAGCGCCACACACAACACATAACTCTAAAAATCATAGTAGCCCTGCTTCCAAGCTCATAAGGCAACACACCACACAGCCAAACATTCTAGTTATTGGGGATTGCATTGTAAGACATACTGATGTCCCCCTTACCAGGCTAAACAAGGAGAAGATCACAGTGAGCTGTCTGTCTGGAGTCAGGATCCACCAGATCACGCATGCACTTAAGTCTTTAAACCACAAGTACCAGTATAACATGGTCATAGTCTGTGTGGGTGTAAATTACCTAAGACATATCTCACTGGAGAATTTGAAGAGAGGCATGCTGGATTCTCTGAATGTGTCCAAAGCGGGTATGAATATGGTCTTGGGTAGCATCCTACCTTCACCAATGATGAAGCCACAGTACCAGCAAAAAAATAATTGATTTGAACAATTGGCTTAGTTTCTGGTGTCACAATAGGGGGATCAAATATCTGTTAGCCTGGGGAGACATGACTGACAAACCACGATGTTTTGCCAGAAATGGTTTGCACTTGTCACCACTTGGCTTCTGGATACTGGCAAAAACATTATCTATCCCCATAGTGTCCTTTTTAGGCTGTGCCAAGTTGTTAAATCCTCAAACATAACAAAAATCACTCAGAACCACCTAAAGATACTGATGCTCAGTGTGGAAGCCCTCCTTACCCTGGGGAACACAGACATACGTGCAGTCACAGAAACATGGTTCAGAAGTATGGCAAGCACCCCAGGTATCAAAGACTGCAATGTATTTCATACATATTAATTCCCCTCAACGCAGGATAAAACAAAGTGAGGAGGTGTCTCAGTGTTCATAAATGACAAGTACACTGCTACACTTGTTCAACAGCATTTCTTGCTTGAGCTGCTCCAAGCACAACTAACCATAGATGCGACCCCTATCATATCCTTGCTAGCTACAGACCATCTAACATGGTGGAAAATCACATCACCTTCCTAAACCTACTGGAATCTCTTAACATTCAGCATAACACCGTACTTATGGGTGAGCTCAACTACCCCTCCATGCTTGCTCAGAGGTTTTTGGACTTCATCAACACAAACACCGTGGACAACTAGTTAGCTCCTCAGCTAGAGGTACAAATATCCTAGACTTGATACTCATGAATGTTGGGGAGATGCTGCTCCCTCCCATGCATTCAATACTCCCTGGTAAGATCTGACCACAAAATGATCTCCTTCAGTATTAAAATTAACCTAGAAACCCCATCAAACTCCAAACCTGTTAAGAACTTTTCTAAGGCCAATTACCTCAAACTAAGTGACAACTTATTAAACTTGCAACCCCCTTTGAACTTGGATGACACTGACACCTACTCTGTGCTGTACACAAAAGCACTGCACAACCATATTTATAGCTGCATAGAGGAGGCAGTACCTGTCTGAGTCAAACCTACGAATACTGGCAAAAATAAACCACCCCGGTGGACCCCTAGCATAAATATTCTATTCACCCAAAGAAAAGAAATCCTCTCCAAAGCCAAGAAGGAACAGACAAAAGGGTGCAAAAAGGTACTCACCAGTCTAAACAAACAAATTAGAGAGCTGGTCAAATTGGCCAAAGCAAACTACTAGACAAAGATAGACTTCCAGGTGGAAGATAACCATAAGGCTTTTTTTAATTATGGTCATAACCTCAGGGGAAATGTTCAACAGTGTGCCAAGTTAATCATGAATGGCAACACTTGCACCAATCCTGAAACTATAGCAAACCTGCTGGATGACAGTTTCAGTTCAAACTGCTCCGCCATCACCTCCTACCACATCTAAAAAAATGCCTGAAACCATCCCCTACTGGTCATTATGAGGAAACAGGTCCTTACTGCACTCACTAAAGCCAGAAACACAGCCTGCTTGGGTCCCAACAACATTCCCATATGCTTCTTAAATAGCTTAAAACAGAATCTATCAAGACCATTAGAAATCCTCTTTAACCACAGACTATGGACAGGCTTTGTCCCAGAGGAATGGAGAACTGCAACAGTCATCCCTCTGCAGAAGGAGGGCCCATCACCTGACCCAGGTAACTACAGACCCATAAGTTTGACCAGTCTTATCTGAAAGGCCATGGAGAGAATTATCATGGACCTGATCAATAATAACATATAAAACCTCCAAACACTGGACCAGACCCAAGTTGGCTTTGTCAAAGGGAGGTCTTGCCTGCTCAATCTGGTGGACTTATTCACGAAAGACATCAGGCCATGGATGAGGGTAAAACAGCACATATTACTTATCTAGACCTGGCCAAGACTTTAGACACAATCCCCCACTCAGGGGTCATAGATAAACATGCTGAGTTAGGCATAAACCATACATCGTCAGATGGAAAGCAAACTGGCTCACTGACAGGGCACTTGTTGTTCAGATAGTTTAATCCACTTCTGATAAAGAAACCTGTTACTAGTGGTATCCCACAGGGTTCAGTGTTGTGACCTCTCCTGTTTGGTATATGCATCTCTTCTCTGAAGTAAAGGTTAATGTTGAGGGCCTCTGACTCACTAAGTTCACAGATGACTGTAAGCTGGGAGTAATCACTGAATCTATAAATAGACTTAAAATGACAAATTACTGGTGCCAAAACCATGGTCTAAGACTGAATGCTAAAAAATGTGTAATCATAACCATCGGTAAATCAGATATCCCTGCAAATTATAATATCAATAGCACACCCCTAAATGTAGACCCAATAGTGCGGGGCCTAGGAACACAGATAGTAACCTAAACTTTGACCACCAGGTAGCTACTGTAGTGAAGAAATCCTTCGTTGTGGCTCAACTTATAAGTGGAGGCATGGCATCAAGGTCAAAGGAAGTCATAGTGCCATTGTACTCAGCCCTCATCAGCCCCTTAATTGAGTATAATGCTCCCTTCTGCATGTACCTAACCAGGCACTTACACCAATTGGAGTGGCCTCAGAGGTTTCATTAAAAAAATACAAAGCGTAAGACACGTCTTTTGTGGACCAACTAAATGGCCTATCCTTTTACTCCATCTCATATCATTTATTGAGAGGTGACTTATGCCTGACTTACAAAGCATTCACTGATCCTGCCCTGTGAAATGTTACATATTGGCAAGAAAAAGTATATAAGGGTTATGCAGTCCATGGACCTGAACCCACAATTTGGCAATATGTGTTGATAAAATGAGAGCTGCACATTTATTCGACTCTAGGGCAGCTTAAACAAGTAATATGGTCTGCAAATTTAATATTTTTAACCATTGATGTTAAGGACCTATTTTCATGTATTCCCAAATAGGTAGGTTTGGAGCTGTTCGAAGAAACTCTCTTTTCATGTTCTACTTTACATCATGAGGAGGTGAATTTAATATGTGAAATGATGGCATTAATTTTAGAGAATAATTTTATAATCTTTGAAGGTCAATATTTTCAACAAGCAAAAGGGGTTGCCATGGGGGCATCATGTGCCCCAGAATATGCAAACATAGTGCTTTTAGATTGGGAATCAAAACATGTCTTCTATAAGGAATGTTTGAGCAATATACAGTTATATAGCAGATTCTTGGATGATATATTTATTTTATGGAAGAGGAAGATGGATGACATCCTTTCTTTTATAGAATATGTGAACAATGCCACCCCCTTTTTGAAATTTATTTATGAGTGTTATTTAGACACTGCTATTGCTCATACTCTGACAGGTTTTAAATGTGCTATATATCGTAAAAATAATTTTTTTAAATTCTTACCTTCACTTTTCAAGCAACCATCCATTGGCACAGAAAAACAGTTTGGTTAAAGGACAGGCCATTAGGACTGCACATATGACATCTGAGGTTGATGATGTAAGAAATTAGTTTTTTATACTAAGAGATAAGTTTTTAGAAAGGAGATACCCAAAACATATGGTTGAAGCAATAATAGAGGATGTTTTTATAGAATGGGGAGAAAAGTACAAACCCCTGCTAGGTGGTGGTTGTTTAAGAAATGGGCAATCAGCTTTCATTGGTGAATCAAAAAATATGAGCATGCTTGTATTATACAGCATAGTCCCATTTCTTGTGAAGTAAAACTATTTTAAAAAAGAACTGGAGTATATTTAGGGCAAATAATGATGTGTTAAATGTATTAGGTGAGAAGCTAGTATTTATTAACAAAGTTAGGATGGATCTTAAAAAGCTTATGGAAAATAAGTTGGATATGGTTAAAGAAACCGAAGAGGGTACTGAACCTTGTGGTAGATGTTCTCAATGCATGTACATTATTAATTCACTCCACATATCCTTAGCAAATAAGATGGAAACAAGAATTAAATTTAAGAAAGGGATTTATTTCACCAACAGAGTGGTATAACTTGCAAAATGCGATACTTGCTGTGGATTCTATGTTGGAAACCAGAAAGGGCATTAAAAATAGAATCTATGAACACCTGTTTGACATTAAGAATAAAAAGGATACAAGTGCATTATACAGGCATTGTATAGGCATACTCTTGTTTGTCAAGGTTTTGTGATTTTTAGATTGGGTATTTTAGATACAGTGGACATAGATTTGAGAGGGGGAGATTGAAAGAATCTTTTGTGTAACTACAATGGCAATTAAGATTAGCTGCCAATTTTCCACCAGGAATTAATGATTTTTTTGTCTATCGTTCCAGCTTTGAAAGAAAATCTACGGACACTTGCATCTTAGTTGAACATGTATTTTTATACATGATTGTGAGTTTATTTTATATTATTTATATTAATTATGTTTTAAAAGTGAATCATTTAAGAAGCATGCATTTATATTGTATTTTTATGCACAGAGCTTATATTTTCCTATATGGAATACTAAGAAGGGTGTACTTTTAGCATGTGAGATTTTTTTTTTTTTATGATTATTGGTTCAGGCATCAGCAATTGAATTGTATATGCAGCTATTTAAATACTTAGGTAATTTATGTTTTTTTATTCTGATGAAGTCTCTTGAGTGAGAGACAAAAGTGCTCAATGTCTGTTGTGTTAATTTTGTTAAAATAGAGTCTGGTTTTAAAGCCTACGTTGGTACATTTTTTATTTTGTTCCTTAGTTCATTTTGTACTCACATTGCACCATTGGTTTAGTTGTAGACTCTAACAGAACTTGCTGGAGAGACACATTTGTATCACAAAGGCAATCTTGTCTGTGGAATAAACTTCCCATCTTCATAAAACAAACCCCGTCCCTCACTCTGTTCAAGGAGAATTTGGATAAATGAAGGGGAACTGTAAATTCATTCTTGGGGTACTGGCCATTTCCCTTATGGGCAGAGACAGTCTGTAAAATGACTCAGGGCTCCAACACCCAAAGATCCACTACTCTGATAATATCCCATCCTGCATCTGAGGAATTAAGATATATTATTGTCATACCCTGGGTATTATTGGCTAAGCTTATAAAGGCTCTTGTGCCACTAGCCTAGTAATCACCTATGAACACATGAACCTATGACACATACTGTTTATCTTGACTTTGATTTGTCATTCAGCACTATTCCACATCAGTCAGTATGAATTATTCAGTAGTACAATATGTAAAGCACTGGCTAAGCAACAGACACACGTCAAGGAGGGGAGTTGCATATCTAATCCAGCAGGAGGTACCAATGGAGGCCCATAGGGCTCTGTATTGGGGTCATTTCTTTTTGGGCCTTTTTTATTATTTTTGAGTTATAAAAGTAGGAAATGGTTATGGATAAACAAGTATGCTGATGGTATGTAATCTGGGTCACATCATTTTAATCAGCTCTATAATAAAAATAAAATAATGGCAAAAAATAAGGTGAATATTTCCTTTATAATTTATAGCCAGCTGTAATAAAAATAAAATAATGATGACAGAATAAGATGAATGCTTCCCTTATTGCAAACTCTAAAAACACCATAATACCTCAATCTCACAGCATTTAACTGGTATAGAAAATATGTAAAAATGAACATTTTAACTATGCCAGTGGTGTAGAGAGATAAAGCACTAGCTATAGCTCAGGCAATCTGGGTTCATTTAACAGCTAGGGAAGCTTGTCAGTGCAGTTGAGGAGGATGAACCTGCATATCCTGGGGTAAGGGGCATCTGCTTGTGGAACCCATAGAAGACGGGGCTTGATGAAGGATTGCTGGGATGGGTAGGAAAGCATTGGATGAATAGTCACTGTAGCTAGGCAGGCATGCTCTCAAACTCACACTTCATGGACTGCCCGACACCCAAACAATTAATGTGATAGATAAGCAAACAACCAATGACCAAGATATGGGACAGATAACAAGAAAATAACCAAGCATTAAAAGCACAAGTTCAGTCCCAGCAAGGCAGCAAAAAATAAAACTTCCAAATGGAAATAAAAATAAAATTTAATCACGCAAGGTACACAAGGTAAGCGCTTTCACTGTTGGTAACTGCTTCAACAGACAACAGCACATTAACACAATACAGTTTAAAAAGCAGTGATAGCCAATGAAAAATGCTGCTTAATTAATGAGTGAAAAAAAAAAACAATTACAGCATTTAAAGTGCTAGTATCTAATAAACACAATCCCTAGTGAGAAAAATCCAAGTAGGAAGCATAATTTACACAATCACAACTTTAAAAATATTCATATGGTATTGGTGTTTAAGTGGTCTCTGTTTTAAAAATGGTTTTAATGAAACCATGTCATTAATCCCGGGGTGGATATCTACTTTGAAAAATAAAATCCATTTCTGTTCGTATGCTTCTGTCTTCCATTTCAAGTCACCACCCCTATTCCCTTTTGGTACTACTTCTAACACAAAAAACATAAAATAATAATCTCCCCCTACTTCAAATACATAGCTAGCTAAAGCACTAGTACTCTTGCAATTCCTGATGTCACATAGACGTTCTAAAATCCTGTCCCTGAAGGGACGGTTCGTTTTCCCAATATAGTAGGCATCACATGCTACACACTTAGAGTAGTACACAATATTCTTAGTACTGCCGTTCGCATAAAAGGGAAACTCAACAGAGCAACCAAGTGTTGGATGCACAAAGCTAGATGCACTAAAAATGTGTTTGTATGCCTCACAGTGTCTACATGGATAGCTACCAAACCTCTGGGACTCCAGTGTCAAGCTACTCCCTTTCCTGTAGCACAGTTGCTGTTTGACTGTCCTATTATTCTTAAATGAAAAGTTGGGTTTATCACCAACAATGCCTCTAAGGTCATGACTGGCATACAGAATATTCCAATTCTTCTTTATTATATTACAGCAAACATTCACATCACTCGAGAAGATTAATGGAAACCTAACCTTCCTAACATTACTTTCTCCATGAAGCAAGGAGGGTGTGGGTGTATCCATTCCTGTCTAAAAATACAAGCCTAATACATTAATTTACCTCTCTCTTGCTATACCCTCTCTCTATAAAGTCATTCTTGAGTTCATCAGATGCTGTTTTCAACTCGGTGTCATCACTATGTAACCTCATCGACCTCATGAATTGTCCTTTAAGTATATTGCATGGAATGTGTCTAGGATGCATGCTCTGTCTATGTAGCAGAATATTCTTCCTCACAACATTCCTATATAAACCTGTGTGGAAACTACCCAATTCATTCTTACTAACAGTCACATCCAGAAATGAAATACTAGAGTGTGAGTAAGTTACAGTAAACTTTAAAAATGTCGTGGTAGTAAGTAAGTAATCCACAAAGGACATCAAACTCTGTACATCACCTTGCCACAACAAAAAACATCAAAAACAAAATGTCTATACCACAGAAGTGATGGGTTTATGTTAAAGACATTGTCAATCTCCCATATGGCCAGCACTAGGTTGGCGTAGCTATTGGCACAAGCCACGCCCATAGCTACACCAACCTTCTGCAGATAGCAATCTTTACCAAACAAAAACACATTGTTCTCTAGAACAATCTCAATAAGTTCATATAGCAACCTTACATTAACATTAGTGTAGTGGTTACCTTCAGTCAATAGCTCTCTAATTTTTTCTACGCCCCAGTCATTCGGTATCACAGTAAACAAAGACCCTACCTCAAGGGTAACAAACAATAGCTCTTTAGCCATATCTATAGCTTGAGTCCCCTGATAGAGATCTTGTAAGAAATTCTTTGTATCCCTCAAAATAGTGGGTATTACACCCACAATAGGTCTCAAAGGCTTCTTTACATAGATAGAGAGGGGTTCTGTAACCCACTCTCGGCCGAACACAATAGGGCACATGAGTGGGTAAACAATACTCATGTATCTTCGGTAGACTAATAAATGGTTGGTACCACTGGATTGTCTACACAAAAATACTTAAAGATATCCTCAGTAATCATGCCTGTAATCAGAAAATCAAAAATCAGAACAGCCACTCTATCTATCAGGGCTAAGTCTTTCTTGCATTTGCTGCTGAATTCTTTGTCTTTGTAACCTTTTTATCTTTTGCTACACTGGCAGGAAATTAATTTTAAAAACTGGTGATATAATAATGTAGCTGCAACATCAACATTATGCACATATGAATATATAGTCCCATGTAATAAAATTCAGTATGCTTTTAGTAATATAGACAGAACAATGTACAAAATTGCTCTGTACAAGGGGTACTTTGTCGGGTATTAAGCCCTTTTTGAAGTCTAGAGGGCTTAGGTAGAGAATAGATTATGCTATGTTGATTGTATATATTGTTGTATATGTATATTTATGTCTAGGCATGTATTTTTATGAGACTTTTTTATATATTATATATATGCATATGGAGAGATGTATATGTACATATTTGTTACACATATTTTTTATATATTTTTTGTATATATATATATATATATATATATATATATATATATATATATATATATATATATGCTTCCTGTGCTTTTTACATGGTTGCATTCATTGAGCTGTTAAGTATTTGAGTTTCAGGTTAGGGATGTTTTTTATCTGTAGATATGCTTGTTTCTTTAAATTTGTTAATTGACTTTGGTTTTGCACCTTTTCCTATATAAAAGAGAGCAATTATTTAGTGATTATATATGGTCTGATGAAGCCCTGTTGGGTGAAAGCGCTTACATTAGTTATTTTTATTATGGTCTCTGAATAAATAATTTTTTCGTGGACTGAACTGTTTCATTGTGGATTGGATGATTTTGGACCCTGAAAGCCTTGTGTTGCTCCGATACCTGTGGTTCTTATTCGTTTTTATCTTTGGATTGTGTGTGGCGTTCGGGGCATTCACTCCTTGGGAGTTCACACTTTTTGGTTTTGTTGCCAATAAGATACTCAATCTCCCTCTTGGCAACTAGTATCAAAGTTTCATGCAATAAACTCAAATATTTCAGTGTTAATATAAATCTGATATAAGTATGTTTATTTGGATAATTCACAATCTGCTGTTATAAAAGCTGTTATGAAATAACTAACCTCTCAAAAAATGCCTGTTATCAAAATGAGCATTTTTCTCAAAATATTCTGTTTTTTGTAACTACTCATTTACCTGCCCTCTGGGTGAAATCCTTAATAAATTAATTAAAAACTCTTTATGAAGTAGCAAGAACTGG
The DNA here is from genome assembly GCF_019279795.1 of Protopterus annectens. Classification (NCBI taxonomy): domain Eukaryota; kingdom Metazoa; phylum Chordata; order Ceratodontiformes; family Protopteridae; genus Protopterus; species Protopterus annectens. The sequence goes on from NC_056729.1 coordinate 1,209,523,375, forward strand.
AGAGTAAGTTTAAGCAACCGCTCTTATTTCAAGTCAAAAAGGGACTCAAAATCTTATACTTTTTGGCACTATGGTATGGCTGGATAAATTCTTCAGCATATCAGAATATTTAAGTTCTGGTACTCACAATGACCCATGAATAACTTGTCCATATTGCCCCTTGGATGAGACTTTAAGCCAAGGTCCAATCTGCTTGAGCTGGTGGTAGCTCTGGTGGATGTAAAACATCCCATTGTAAATATTGAAAAAAGTAGGGCTTTCCTGCAGCCCTAGCCAAGTTTCCCCTAGTAGAATAAATGTCACCTGAGATCTCACTTAAAAAGAAGCCACTAGCCTGGTGGGACTAACCCAGTTAACAAAGGATAATAAATAAATAAAAATAAAAATAAAAAAATGGGAGAGAAGCCATAAAAGATTGAGAATGACAGCTAGTGCCATAAATTAAACTATTTGCATAGAACTGTTTTTTTCCTGCATGGTTGAAATGGGTAACCCCATATGACCAATCAAAGTGAAATCTAAATTATGTATCATGCTTGTATATAGTTGATGAATAACATAAAGTAGGTTACTGCATTTTTAAACATAGTGTGCAGGTGCAGAGAAGAATTCTGTGTAATGTGTTTTGATATGCCACTGTTCAGGATCTTCATTCATACATTTGGATCATGGTTATGAACAGTCACCTACAAAGATGTTAAACTGATTATCAATTGCATACAGGAGAATATTGTACACTGCAATGTACCATGCATTCCAGTGCCTAGTACATTACTAATCATTTCTTTGCATGTCACTGCAATGCAGCACAGCAGAGAAGAGTTATGCATTAAGGTAATCTTTCCATACCTTACTGAATAAGTTTACTGTGCAGCACTGTGCTCTGCCATCATGCCTTAGAGTAATTGATAAAGATGTTTGACTCATTAGGCATCATGCCAGAACTGTGATCATTATCATGATATGATAATGAGTGGGTCTTGTGACATGTGCCATCCCACCATCCCATAGACTGGAACTCAATGATATCACTGTTTGGGGGGAGATAAGTGCTATTGTCCTGCCAGAGTTGGACACCACAGGGTACTTACTCTGTTGCTGGTAGTGGTATTCCCACTGTGCAATGGAGTTGTTTTAATTGTATTTTGCTCTTTAGTCCTGTATGCTGAGCAATATATATATGCAGCTCAGCAGCATGTCAAAAGGAAGGGAGATCACTGCTCTCACAACTGCAACACTATTTGCTGGAAAAACAGCTGGAGTCCCATGAGGTACACCTCTGGGACTAGTGCATATGTAAATGCTATTACTATGTGAAGTTCATACAGTTGTGAGAGATCATGTCCATATGTACATCATGCATGGAATACCATGCTTTTACAATGGAGTAAGACTGCATGCAATACCTTATAGGTTCATAGGTTCATAGGTTAGTACTAAGCTAACTGCCCTTGCGAGCCATTGGAAGCCTAGCCAGCCAATTATCCCTTGTGAGACTCAAACCCTGCACCTTGTGTTTGTAAGGCAAACACCTTAACCATTAGGCCGCCCTCCCAACCCGTGCAATTGTATGCACACTTTTAGGAATCACAAACACACTAGCCCTGCTCTGGAGAGCACAGTGCTTATGAGCAGCACCCCTATTGTCTAAAAGCTTTTCATAAAATGGAGTAAATGATTCTACATTACTTATAAAAAAGTAGGCTATTGGTGTGATATACATATAACACTACATTTTCAGTACAAATGAACTATTTCCTAAAAATGGGAGATGAACTAACTGTGAACATATTTGTTAACAACCTCACATACATTACTGTAGGAGTATCTTATTCCTTTCAAAGCTCCTGTATTTCTTAATTAGCTTATTTTACTACTGATTTCTAACGATTGTATTATTTTTATATTGGTGTAAATATTTCTCTTTGTATATGGTATTGTTTCTTAGATAGTATTGACTTTGGAACTACTGTTCTCTCATGTACTGTTTGTCTTACACTTTCATGTTTCCTTTTTCTGACAAAATTGTACATTATAAACATTTAAATGTTACTGTGGAGCTTTTCTCCCCGGGCGTCTGCTGAAAATGGAAATATATCCAGTTGGACTAGCCCGGTTAACAAATGTAAAATAAAATAAAATAAAAATAAAACTATTTTACATATATTTGAATTCAAAAAGGTCCTTGGTCGGACTGGCATAAGCTGGTGGGAAACTCTCACCCATTGTGATGGCTTTAATTTGGTGAAAAAATTGTGATTAAAACAAGAAGTAATTATCGTTCAAATAAAAGTAAATCAAGTCTGAAATAAAATATAAAGTATGATAGTATCCTAAAATACAGTCTAGTGCTTTTAGACCAAATGAGTGTTTAATATCTAGTATGCTGTGATTGTACATTAATGTCAGGTAACCCAATAATAAGAATTATTTCAAATAATTCGACCAACCAACACAGAAGGTCAATGTAGTCCTTCAAATAAGAATCTAATTTCCATATAAGGCAGCAATTACCTATTAGTTACCCTTCTCACATGTCTGTCTATTATAGCCACTGATAATGGGACACCCTGGAGAGTTATGTAAATTTCTTTAGTTTAGGTAAACAACAAAAGATGGGAATGATACATTCTTAATCAATAATTATCCTACGTGTTCCTTAAGAAAAAAATGTTTCTGTGTCCTTCGTAAATACATTCCTTAACATTTTTCCTGACTTCATATTATTCATATGCAGATACTTTGACATATGTCGTAGTGTGATTTAGTTATGAAAAACTCACATTAATATATCAATGTACAGTTAGGATACCCAGACATTTACCCTTAGTAGGAATCTACATATTTTGCTGTAACTGTCTCTAGACCTGCCACCCTAATGCTGTTAAAATGTAATTATGTTTCTATCAGTACAATTTAGTTCAAAGAATTGTAGAACCCACAAGAAGCTATTTTGCAGTATGTATTGATGGCTTCATAAACAGTGGTACAAAGGTAGCATTATTACTTTAGTAAAAGCACTGAAGTTCTCTAAGAGATTCACAAAAGATATAACCCCAGTGCAGTAACAATAACCTCTCAGTAAGTATGCCATCATAAGATTTGGCAAAAGGGCATAAGTGATTATAAGATAAATAGGCATATAATAAACAATACCATTTAAAGGTCATCTTTTATCACTCCAGACAGAGAGAGAGAAAGGCAGCTCTTTGCATGACTTTATGACTCACTGATCCACCCCATTATTTAATAAAATACTGCATTTTGTAGACTTTAAACTAACCATACTAGAAAAATCATAAGGAAGAAAACCCTGAACTATCAGTAAGACTTCAGGAACTGTCATTATGTTCTATTTCTTATAGGTTACTTACATGAGACTTCTGCTAGCCTGTAAGACAAATGTTTGATCCAGTTCTATTGGAAAGTCCGTACTTGACAGCCCGAGGAATTAAAATGACATCAGTGAACTTATTTCAACAAATAAATAATAATATAAGAAATAACAGATATGTGGTGCATGGAGCATGGTGATTATGCTTTGATATTCAGAAAAAGACAGAGTTACTATAGCATGATACTCGATCTTAAAAAATGTAAGGCACTCCCTGCTTAAACTGTTAAGGTTGGGTCTTGTACTAGGTACTAAAAGCTGCCAGTACTAACTAACAAATGACAGTGGCAGAAAAAAATCAAATTTTGTTTCTGTCTGCTGTCAGTGCAGATAATGTGTCCCTGATTTATAAACTTAGAAAGTTGACAGAATAACAGGATTTGTGTTAACTGTCATTTTCTGAAGGATATGATTCCTGGAACTCAAATGTATATCATTATTTAGTGACCTCAGTCCTCAGTGATTTCTCAGAAAACCTCAGATTTTATGAGGAACAGACCACATATATGCAAAAATAAAGAAGTTCTGCAAATAGGACAGTTGAGAGGCATGGCAAGATGACCGCAAACATGAGACATTTTTTATACTGTCTTTCTGACAATGGTCGCTAAGTGATTTACAGCTTGCAAAACACAGTTAGCACTTTTTCTACTTTAACTATAAATGTACTACAAAGAATTATGATAGGGGTACCGATAATGACCCTTTATTATGTGTTCTCAACATGGATTCCAAGATTCCCCTCTCAAGCTTTGATCTTGAGATGAATTTCTAGGCATCCATGTTGCAAACACATAATAAGCCGATTATGACTGGCAACCCACTCATAATCCTCTATATTACACATCTTCTGAGATTATGGAATAAGATTTATTTTGTTATCAGAAATTAGTCATTGGCACATTTTACAAATAACCTTGATATACATGTAAGTGCATGTGCACACATACACACACAAATGTATAAAACATAGAACAACTCTTTAGACAGACCCCCATCATACTGACCTATAACACATTTGTTGGACATGAATGTATGTTGACAGCTGTCACTTAGAATGCAGACCTTTTTGAAAACAGCCTTCACCATCGAACTATGTACTTTTCATGCTGTAGCAGTTTTGATGATAGAGTGTACTGTTCCATGTCTCAAGGGTAACATGTTTCCTGTCAAGGAGTGCTCAGACCTTCTGTATGAGGTTGTGATTTGTTGAAAAGCTATGTCACAGGATCATCATTCATGAAAGATGGATTAGTGAGGGGTTTTAACATTATACCTAATCGCTGTTCTACTTCCTTCCTAAGAGAAGACAAGACAATTTCCATCCCATTCATTTTTGTATACAAGAATACAGGTAAGTAAATATGTCTCTCGACAAACCCTTGACAGATGCAGGCTATGATGATTAACAGTTGTACACATGTAATTCAGTCATGCAGATTTCTACAATTTTTGTAATGTTGCCTTACAGAATATACCCAATTAACAAAATTAGACATCATTAAATTATTCACATGGTACTTAATTTGTTTGTTCATTGACTAGCAGTTTTAATAATTCATGGATATATTTTATACACATTTTGCAGTTGATTATCTAATTGTGTGAAGCCTAACTATGCAATGTGTTTTTTTCAGTAAGGCATATAATGCTATAAACATGCTTTCCCTACTGGCAGCAGATGTTAAGTCATAATGCATGCAACATTTAATGATTTCCAAACTGTCATACAGGGTTATATCCAGCCATGTTTTTTTCATTTTCTTTTTACTTGTGTATAGGGATCTTGGTGAGCTCTTTGAAACAGGTCAATGTAGTTCACATATAGATGTTTGCTCTTAACATAAAGCCAGACCTTATAAAGTCTAATGTTACATCATATGTAAAAGTGTTACCGTTTCCTGCCATAAATGAGTGAAACGTTGTGCATTTAAATGATTTTGTGTAGGTTAGCAGGCCCACTTGGTGTCTGCAATATAATTGATGATAAAATAGACAGCATTATACCTAACCTAGTTTTGCTTTTATTCTAAAACACTGTGCTTCGTTATTATGTAAGTAGTACACAATGCTTTTTATTGTGGATTAACAGCATACAAGTTAATTTATAAGAAGTCACTTGTTTGAAGCAGGTTTGACATACTGCTGACATTCACAGTCCTTGTACTGGTGTAATAGTCTGTAATTGAAAGGCTTACTTAAATATCAGTTTTTAATAGCAGATTTTTTATTTCTGTTGCATGCATTAGTCATATAATTCTTGTCATGGAATCACTTTTAAGTACTTTATGCACATTGACAGGTATGTAATTGATGAAACTTGGCATAAATATGGATTTTTTATGAGAAAAGATTATTCAAAAATAATTAGGAAGGTAGCAAGTGTAATAATATTTATCCAGTGTTGTGTCTTCTTCACAATGGCATTATTTAATTGTGATGTACTGTGTGTTACAGTTCAGGTGCAGATTATTGTGTTAAAATTTCAGGTTTCCATCATAAGAATTATATGTGACTCTTCTGCATTCAGCATTTGTACATATTGTAAACAGTATCCCTAATATTATTCGTATAACTCTAGTTTATTCACATGCAGTTATGTTTAGAATAATAGCGCTATTGTTTTGATTTCATTGATATGTTAATGTTCATAATGCTTATGGTTCTATCCTTCTGTCTTTTAATTGTTATCTGTTACACTTAGGGCAGGATTCACGAAGCCTCCGTGTAAGAGTTACAAGGCTTACACGGAGGCTGTAGTTAAACAGTGTGATGTCAGCATGTCATGTATATGCATGAGGGCATGCTGAATCACACCTAAGGCTTACATGGTCCGTGGAAGACAGCAGGGGGCATGTCCGTAGGCCGAGCCCTGCAAACGAACATGCCGCCAGAAGAGTAAAAGTGCCGAAAGTAAACCCCCACGACAGAGTCCATGGAAATGTGAATAAACACAACACAAGACATGCCCCCACAGACTATGAACATAAAATATATAAATGAACATGTTATATTTCTTTTAAATTGTAAAGATGTTTGCCCGTGAGTGCGCTCGTTTGTGCGGGCTTGCCAGTAGCTTAGCCACAGTTAGCAGTAAGTGGAAAAGCATATAAGAACTAACTATGCAAAGTAAGCCACAAAGCAATAGCGTAGCGGTAGAGACGTTGGCTGAAGAGCAGGCAGTCATGGTTCGAGACCCCACAACGTCAATTTTTATTTTTAGTGAAATAAGCATGAAACAAGTCCCTGACATATATGTACACATATAAAATTATATTTTATGTAAAATGTAATGAAATGGGCCATTTATTTTGAAGAAATGTGAGATAACAAAATAATAAAAGATGCCAGATGTGCCTATAGCTGAGCTACAGTCTAACAAGTTGAGTGCATCTGCCCGTAGGTGAGCAGTGGTTTAACAGGTGTAGAATGAGTGCCCGTAGGTGAGCAGTGGTTTAACAGGTGTAGAATGAGTGCCCGTAGGTGAGCAGTGGTTTAACAGGTGTAGAATGAGTGCCCGTAGGTGAGCAGTGGTTTAACACGCTGAAACTGTGTGCCCCTAGCTGAGCTGAGCGTAATATGCGTGCTGACAGCCAAATGAAGCGTAAACCAGTGTAACCCATTTGCGCGGAGCTGCGCACCACGCCAACAAGCTAACCGACGGGCAACGTTGAGCAAGCTGTAACAAAACTGCCTTTACACAGACACACCTCCTAGCCTGTGTAGACAGTCATAAAATATAAAAAGCAGTGGCCAGGTTCAAACCCAGGATACCATGCACCATAGTCAAGGTACTGAACCACTAAGCCATGACAGCTGTACTTAGAAATGCAGTAATAGCAAATATATAGGAATGAATAGAAAGAGGAGCATGACAAAGCAGGTTTTGTGAAGCTGATACAATTCCAAAATGGCCAATCACAGATAAGTGCGGAAAACGGCATATATAAGCCCCATAGGCGGGAATACACAGCATAACCGATTGTAGAACTAACTTGCAGCCAGAATGTCAGGAGTAGGTGAGGGTAGTTGCTTTCGAGCACAGAGGTGGGGCATTGAGGAGTCCAAATATATGGTTTGGCTCCTTGTCCACAATCATGAGGCCCAACTCATGCAGGGCCAGGTCCTGTGGGGAGCATATAGGGCTGAGGCGTGGGACCGGTTGGCTCATGATCTTACCAGTGCCACAGGGATTCCAAGGACTGGTGAGCAGGTCCGTCACCACCATGCGGACCTGAAGAGACGGAAGCAGGACCAACTGAACCTTTGGATCCAGGAGGCCCAGCAAATGCCCAACGCCCCACTACTGAGTAAGTTACATCTAATTATGTATGTAAGAAATTAACCTAGCTGATATTATGGAGATGTGTATTCCAATATTACTTTATTTATATTACAGCTGCAGGTGTCCGTTCTGTGAACCGCAGAGCCTATGGCGATAGGCTGGTGCGGTTGCGCCACCAGGCAGGTCAGTAATCCTCTCCCTGTAACTGTAAATAAATATAAAAGTATGACAGTTAGCAAAAGAGTGCAGTGTAGTCACTAAGTAATAAAATGTGCAAGTAACAGTGTAAGAGTGTTTGCAAGTATTGCTTGATTACAAAAGTGTGTTGCAGTCTGTAATCCAAACAGAAAAATGAAAATGTCTGAAATAAAGTCTGAAATAAAGATGTCCCACCTGTAATATAATAGTACACAACCTGCAGCAGGCTGAAAAGTACAGCTGCAGAAGATGAGCAAAACACATGTGTGAAATATATCCCTGTTGAAATACTGAAACATGACAGAAGTGAGACTGTTGGAAAGGATTGTAATAACTACAGGTAAAACATGTCAATAAAGCCTAGAAGTAAGTACCATCCTGAATTGTAAAAATAAAACAAGTGAGAGAGTGTGAGAAAGAGTTATGAATCCACCAATAAAGTAGTAATAACTCCTGAATAAAGTATACTGCAGTCAGTACAGAATGAAATGAATGTGACAAGCAGAACCAAACTGCGAAATGTGTTCAAAATGTTCCTGCAGCTGGAATGTGTATCCCAAAATCTGGATATGTTGCTCTCAGTCTGCAATATGCAGATAGTATGATTGTCTGAAATACCAAACATCCACAGTTGTCTATAGCTATATAAAGCAAATGTAGCAGGATGATGTAGCTGAACAGAGCCAGATATGAACGTGTATGAATAAAAATGAAAATGTATATTGATGTAGCAGTAACATTCCTATCACCAACTTGAAGTAGTTATCACATAGGAAACTGTAGGTAGAACTGTAGTGTGTATATATCTGCAGCTATTAGAAATGTACAGCATATGTATTGGTATTTGAAGGTGTTAATTATATTTTCTTCACCCTACCCTATAACCACATATAATCCATTCCACGTGAAATTGGTATGTGCAATCACAATTAACACCCCTGGACATTTGTCCTGTTGGGTCATACATATTTGCATGTACGTTGATGCATCTGCCCTGTTCATACATCCAAACCTGATGGCCTGTTGCCATCAATCAACCCTGCATGTTGTTGGACTGTGTATTGCTGTTCAAATTATGCATGTGTTATGCTCGCTGTTCAATGGTGTGAATATCTGGGTGTTTGGTTAATGGGAATACTAATGCATGCTGTTACAACTAATTGTGAATGGTATTGTATGTTACTAACCCAAACTGTCATGACATAATGCAAAACATAGGACAACAGGGAAGGCGGGTTCCAGCGGACCCACCTCTCCCACCTCAGCTGGCGAGTGCACCTGGCAGTAGTGCCCAGTCCGGACCCTCCTCCGGTGGCCCTGTGCCACCTGTGGGTGGAAGCGCTGCAGGGGATGGGGCTTGTCCCCCCTCTGCAAGTGTGGCCGGAGGAGAACCACCACTCACCCTCCATAGCATCCGGACTGTGGTGCATAGGGAGATCCAGGAAGCTGTTCTTGGGCCCCTATGCCAGCTTGAGGCACAGGTGGCACAACTAATGGGCATGCCTGCTGCCCGGCCTACACAGCCCCCAGCACAGCCCCGTCCTGGGCAGTGAAGGCACAGTGGCAACTGCCCATGGGTGGGGATATCAGTTCCACTGTTGCCATCTGTGGGCTCATGGGCTCTGGATATCCAAACATCCGTCCCCGTCAATTGTGTAACCCCCACACGTGTCATACACTGCCCCTGTATGCATCTTGTTTGTCTTGTCTGTTGACCTACCCAACCTACCTCCCCAGCTATACCAACTTCCTTTACCTGACATACCACTCTCACCTGAAAAAAAAAAAAAAAGGGCACTCTGTACCCACAAAAAATTACGCCCCATACATAGCTGCCCATTTTGCACACATGTCTGCTGGACATGGAAACTGTCAATTACAATTGGCTGTACAACAAGTATTATTGTTGTCCTTACACCTCTCTCAGGGGTGGAAGGTTTCAAATGTCACACCAAATTACAAACATATGCACAGCTGTTGCTGATGAAGAAATGGGCAGCTATGGGCCTTACCTACATCCCTCCTGCAAAACCCAAGCTTGTTTCCCTACTGTCTTACCCTCTTTGTGACCCCTTTTTCACCACTTTCCTGTCTCCCCATTTTCATTTCTTTCAAAGAAAATAGTGCGGGTGTGCACAAGAGTAAACACTTTTAAGCGGTTGTAAGCAGGTGTGAGCTGAGCTGAATGCCAGTGCGCATGCGTGAGCTCCGCGCAAACCAGCGCTAACCCGGTTACAACTGCTTAAAAGTGCCTTAGTCACTCTGAATGACAGGTCCTGTAGTCTGTTCAAAAGCAAAATAAAATCCCACTGTCAGTCCCGAACCCAGGACCTTGGAAACACTAGTCTGCATGACTTACCACTAAGCCATGACTGTTATATAAGAACATTGTGCTACAATAAATATATCATGTAATAGTAGGAATGAATGTAAAGGGAATATAGGATGTGTAGTACACAAAGCATGTCATGTATATTTACTGTCAAATCTAGTGGATTTCTATAATAGTAGTGTGCAAACAGAAACAGCCATGCTAGTTGGTAGCTAGTAGGTAATAATGTCACTGTAGCACCTTGCAAGCCACACACATACTCACAGCAGGATAATCACTGCCCATACCCCACAACCTCTTACAGGAACACATCCGGACCAAGTAGTAAAATATGTGGAGCAAAGGGCCAAAAACAGGGACACATTCCAAATAATGTTACAACAAACTTAGACAGTTCAGAGAGTAACAGGTTCTGCATTTTGTTGGATGTTTGGAAGGGTATGAAGTCTGAAACTTAAATGTTTGTCACTATATTCTGACTTGAGCCCAGAGTGATTTGCCAGAAAGAGCTGTTCATGAGATATTGACCAAAATATGAGGCAGAAATGTGGACAACCTGCAAATATCTGTACACTTGAGAGGTCTGACACTGCCATATTTGAATAGTTAAGAGCCTAGACATAGCAACAGTGACTGAGTTACAGGGATGCCCCACAGACTCCATGTGAAATGTACAAACAGTAGGCAGAAAGGTGTTACAACACATGCAATGGTAACTATGAAGTCCTGAAAGTATGCACCACTTGCACGGCAGAAATAGTGTAGTAATACATATGCTCATGCTATCCCACAGTCACAACTGCAGAATACCAGACAATTTAATGGGTGTACCCCACTGATATGTACCATTCCATGAGGCAGATAACAGATGCACCTGAGAGTCTCTGGGGCCTGCTCAGCAGCATACTCAAATACCCTAATAGATGTCAAGGCCCACACCATGGCCAGACCACACTGCATGCAGTAACACCCTAGCAGATATAGCAAGCATTCCAAGGTGTGAATGTACATGGAAAATAGGAAAGCCACAGCAACACACTACAGTCAAGACACCTAGCAGGCATACAAGTAGTGACTGTAAAGGGCAAATATTGAAGCCATAGCAACAAAGTGCAAGAGCCACTGCTATACACCAGTTACACCACATGTCCCACAGGAAAGTACACACACCCACATTAACAGTAGTAGTAGTCTTAGGTGTCAGTGTACATACACACTTAGTACAGGAAACTGGAGAAATGAATGGAGAAATGTTAATCTACAACACAGCCAGAAATATGAGAGAGATACTAACCTTTACACTCACAGAACAGTGTCCACAGCATACCAGCATGGTCCCTGCCCTTAAAATCTGAAAGGGCTACGCCTATCTCACATACCTTTTTATAGCACTGTCCTGAAATCACAGTGAGAACTGCAATCAGTACACAACTGGCTGCATGCAATTAGCAAATGCTGGCTAACAATTGGTGCAGAGGCCATCACATGGACATATGCAGATACCTACAAAAGCATGCTGTACTCCCAGTCCACACATGCAATACTTTCATTGCACCCTGTGGAGGTAGGGAGAGACAGAGAGAGAGAGAGAGAGAGAGAGAGAGACAGAGAAAAAATTAAACATACACAAACAAAACTGGTCAGCAACAACCACCTGAAAGCTGACAACTGGCAAGTGGAGCAGCAGGACACAAAACCAGATGGCAACACAAGCAGCTGTGACAAACACAGGTAATGTAAAGTAATACTATAAAAGTCTACATACTGTGAACCCTCCATATGTGTCATTGGTCTGTATCCATATGTATATGAAGATGTGCAAAGGGCAGGGGACATACAGCAACTATCAGTGAAGGCTGTACATACATTTGTATGTGAGAGCATCTATGTGCACATATCAATGTAGGTTGAATGTAGGTTGTAGTGCAATGTACAAAGTAGGTTTCACAGTTATGTATGTTTAGCAGTATGTTAGTGTGTGTATACAGTTTTGTAAACAAACATGTTGATATACCTATCTATCATATGGATACGTATGTATGTCAATATATGTATGTGTATATATATATATATATATATATATATATATATATATATATATATATATATATATATATAATATGCATATATGTATACATACATAGAGAGAGATGTAGGAATACATAGACAGATGTAGATAGATAGAATATGTACAAACATATATATGTAATACACACATACAGATATAGATATATGTAGATACATATACATAGACAGACAGATCTGACTATCTACAGGTATGACTGTATATGATGATCTCACACTCCCCCTGTCCCACCCCCCTCTGTCACTCTCACCCCTCTCTGTCACACACCCCCCTCTCCATATCTATAGCAATATATGTACATCAATATATATATGTGTATATGTATACAGATATATATATATATATATATATATATATATATATATATGTATATATATATATATATATATATATATACATACATATATATATATATATATATATATATATATATATATATATATAGAGAGAGAGAGAGATGTATATATATTCTGAGTGAGGCACATGTGTACAGATGTATTGCAACAGGTGCCTGGTGACAAAGGCATGGAGTGAACACCAGTGTCAAAACTGGAGTACCATACCCCATTTCAAATCACCTACACCAGTAACCACCAGATATGTGATTGGCTGCCCACCACTGCATGTGTCAGGGGTGAACAGGGTCATAAATGTGTACAATAGTCCCCCCAATGATATTCACAGTGGCACACTATTCCTGGAATACCTGCACATGGTATGTGTCACCAGACATGGTGTGTCAGCTACGGACATGTAGGTCAGTGTACCCCTCCACACCACATAATGGCTGCCACGGTATGTACCTCACATGACAGCTACAGATATGGAGAAGGACACAGTGACATGTACAACACTGTGACAATGCACTCAAACACATTACCAATGCACAGTGACTGACAACACCACAGAGTACACACATACTACCCACATAGAGGTTACAACTCCTGGATTTACATACTTAAGTCACACCCATGACAGATGTCCAACAACCATAGTAACACCTCACACCATCCACAACCTAAATGACTGCTGTGTGTTGTCCGTGACACTGCAATAGAGAGCACATGGTGGAGGTACAGGTTCCTACCCACAGATAAGACATACCCTGCAATATACCACACAGCATTAAGAAGCAAGACTCCCCATGAGTACATGTCACACATACCCCTGCTGAATGTTAGTCAGATAGGTAATATGCCATATGAGTCACCCTGTGTAACTGTTTGACAGCAGCAGGTACCATCACATCACATGTGTCACAATGGTCAGGGTAGCAGAACAGTATGCTGCTGTAGTCCCAGGGCAATAGCATATTGTATTGTATTGTATTGTAATGTATTGTATTGTGTTGTATTGTAGTGGTATGTAGACGTGCCTCCTTTGTGTAGTGGAACCACTGCTGCTGTGCGCCAGTGTACAGGTACATATCCTGTAGTCAGGCTAGTGTTACATAGCACTTCTATATGTGTGTTTAGCTCCTCTTGGAGTTCATGTAGCATGCAACCGGGGATACCATCAGGTCCCATTCATGTTGTGTATCGTGCTTTCCTGAGGGCGGCTCTCACCTGGACATCTGTGATGACAGGGAGGTTACAGTCAGCTGGGATAACTATGTCTTATTTTGGGGGAGAGGGAGGGAAACCTGCACTGAACCTGTCTGCCACAATGTTGCCAATATCTGTGGGTTCAGGGAATTATTTGTTGTTGTGTACTAACTATGAGCATAGTGGAGGGTTTCTGACCAGGTTGCTAACATAACTGAAGAAGGCCTTGTGGTTATCTGTAGTGTCCCTGTTGATTTCCCTCTCAAAGTTGCCCATGGATGTTTGTATGTGAGAAAATAGCTCCTTACTAGTGCTGATCAGACATGCCTTCCCTTTATGGAATTATGCTCTGTCTTGCAGTAGCTTCCATCTTTGTTATACAATCTGTCTATGGCTGGGGTCCACCAGACAGGATGCTGTCCCTTTGTGGAGAGTGTCTTGGTCTTAAATGGGATTGCATGATCCATGCATTCTTGGAGATGTCCGTAGAAATAATTTGTGAAGGGGTCAGCATTGTGGGTTGTGTCTTCCACTGGCCCAGTGGGCTGAAAGGATACCATGTCACTGTTACAAAGTGTAACGTTTGCATTTGAAATGTTATTCACTATAGTCGTTTGTGCTGGTGGTGGAGGTGGGATATGTATATCCAGGGCAATTAGTTTGTGGTCAGCTCACAGTAGTTGTTGATGTACCCCATACAGTACCTCGATACAACCCCCCAGAGTGAGGAGGTGCTTTGGACCTGAATCAGTGTTCTGACTGCTGGGGTTTGGTAGTATGTCATATGGAGTGTGCCAGGTACTGTTGCACAGTTGTTGGCTGAGCACTGATACCTGGCCATTTACATGTGTATCCACCAATAGACAGACAGATGCTATATATGTGAGATATGTTGTATCACAACAGTCGAGTAGCATGTGTAGTATGTGTGCCAAATTCTGCTGACATATTTAGCTGATATCCTGTTATTTCCTTTTACAGGACTATGGCTCACCAGCACAATCCAGCTTACTCAGCAGCTGAGGATGAGGAGATACACCAGAGCCTGGTGTGGGATTATGCAATACTCTTTTCCCACACCAGCCAGAATCAGCAGGAGAGGGCTGCACTGTGGCAAGACCTGGTCCGTCGGGTAAATGACATAGGCACACATAATAGGACATATGAGCAGGTACTACATCACTGCAGTGATTTAATCAGAAATGTCCATCAGCGTGCGTCGGATATCCACAGGCAACAGGTTGCCACAGGTGGTGGGGTGGCTACACATCCCCCACTCACCAGACTGGAGGGACTACTCATAAGTGTTGTGGCTCCAGCCTGCCAACAACAACAGCAGCAGACATGCATTATGATGGAGGCTGGAGCCACGCAGCAGCAAGACTACGAGCGTGCAGGTAATATGCCATATGTATAGTTGACTGTTGTGTACACTGGTAGTTAATGCATGTGTGAGGTGTGTCCTTGGTTTGTAGCTGTCATCATAGTATTTAATGTGCAAGTGTGATATTCTCAATATCAGCAGCTGACCTGTGAAAGGCGACTGTTGTACTACTGACCTGTATCATACTCAGTAACAATGGCACAGTTGTGCCCACTGACATTAGTTTCCTCACTTCTGCAGGTCCCTCCGGTGTAACAGCAATGCAGCCTATCCATGCTGGTGAGTGTGTATTAACAATACCTTTAATAGTCTTGATAGTAATAGTAATATTAGGCTCACTGAGTAGTGCTCTGTGTATGCATGCAGGTGTGTCTGTGTCTGTGTGTTGATATCTCGCATACTGAGTAGTGTGCAACTGTGTGCAACTGTGTGCAACTGTGTGCATGTGTGCATGTGTGCACCTGTGCATGTGTGCATGTGTGCACCTGTGCACCTGTGCATGTGTGTATGTGTGCATGCATGCATGTGTGCACCTGTGCATGTGTGCATGTGTGCATGTGTGCATGTGTGCACGTGTGTACCTGTGCACCTGTGCATGTGTGCATGTGTGCACCTGTGCATGTGTGCATGTGTGGACCTGTGCATGTGTGGATGTGTGCATCACTGGTAATATTGTGTAGACATTGTAAACTGTGTTTCCTGTTTCCCTCCCACAGGTTCTGGTGCTGCTCTGGTGTCATGCAGCAGGGAACCTGAATCAGGTGCCATGGGTACTGATAATGATGACATCTGTGTAATGGCACAGGAAGGTATGCCAGGGTCCATCATTGGTCAGCCAATTGACAGTACACAGCTGTCAACCCCATCAATGCGCACAGTTATCCTGCCAATACACCCTTTGTCACCAATGTCCCTAGGTGATGGACAGGATACAGTGGGCATTGACCAGGGTAATGTGGTATCTGTGGCACATGCGTCCCCACACAGCAGCCATGGGCATGGCCCTGAGATGGTACCACACAGACAGATGTCCAGGGGTTCTCATGGGAGCATCCGTGGGCGTACTGCCCCTGTCAGACGTGCCCACAGAGGTCTTACAACCTCAGCTATGTTTCGGGCTGTCATGCAGGCACAGTCACGTATGGAACGGTACACCAGACAGGGTCTGAGGGAGCTGACAGCATGTCGCACAGCCATGACTGACAGTATGCGTGACATTGCGGCTGCCATCCGTAATTTCACCGATGTCATAGACAGACGTTGTGGGGACATATTAGACCAGTTCCACAACTACATGTCCATGAGCCAGGGCGATGGTGGACGGTTGAGGCATCGACGTGGGTGTATGCCAGCAACAGCAGCAGCTGGCAGTCGTCGCGGACAACAACAGGGCCACGGCCACCCCCATAGTGCCAGCAGCAGCCCCAGCAATGCTGGGTCTGTGCTGTCATCAGACCGCCCAGAAGACCACGTGCACGTGGCTCTGGCCAGGCCCGACAGGGATCTGTGTCCAGTCAATGAACACCTGCTTCTGATGACAGTACCCAGTCTGGGTTGGTACTGGATACGGTCCGTAGCACCCCTGCAAGGCACAGGTACCGTGTCCATGGCCAGAGACACTGATCTGTATGACCTGGCAGGTACAGTCTGTGGCTGTCCACAAACACCAGTATATGGCAGCCATGAGGTGGAACTGTGTGCATCCATACACACATGTGAATTGACAACACCTAGGGCTACCGCATACACGCACACACTGCATCAACATTGCCCCACCTTGTACTGCTGTCCCTCACCAACACACATACACATACATGTCAATTGGTGGTATTGGTGGCTGACTCAGGCATACCAAGTTCACACCCTGTGCATATGATGAAACTGTGCCACCTCCTGCAATCTGTAACATCAGTGCAGGTACAGGTTAACATGTTGCTGATGCACAGGGTGACTACATAGACGTGTAGTAATAGTATCATGTTGTTAACAGTACTGTGTGCTGATATAATTGTGGGTATATCCCAGCATGCCTGATGCAGTAAGGGTATGATTGTCATGTAGTGTTGTCTACACCCATGGTAAGTACCATAGTGTATCATCTGCACATGTTGGCATACTGGTGGTAAGGATGTCAACAGAAGGCTACATACATAGGTAGCACAGGGGATAAGGTAATGAAAGTATTGATACGCAATGATGGACATGTAAACTGCATGTGGCATGTTGCCCACACTGGACTCTGCAATGTGGATGTATGAGGATGTTGATATGTGTGCAGTACTACACGACTGGTACAGGACACACAGGAGCACCCTAGCACTGCAAGCTCACATCTCATACCATGCTAGACAGCCCCAACACACAAAACTAACTGTCACAGGAGGGAGAGTCCCCATACATGTCAGGGATACTGTGGTGGCAGGCCAGGTAGCATACATCCTACTAAGTATGGAACCACTGAGTGAAGGCTCAGTGTCTGTTATTTGACATGTGTATTACTGCAGGTATGAGCACCTGGGTTTCCATCCAGTTATTGTACATCCTGACAGTACATGGTCTGTACACTTGTGTGCACTGAGACTGGACCCTAGCCATCTGACCTGTGGATTTCCATGTACATGTGTATAGTGCCTGCATATTTGCACTGTTACCTAGTGGAAGTGGTACAGCTTGTTTGTTGTACAATGGACTACATGCAGCCCTGCTTACTGTAGCTTTGTTTGCATGCATGTTTGCTTGCAGTTACCCTGGAACACTGATCCCACCTGCAATGCAGAGTTACAGAGCTTCTGTGGACTCCTAGTGACATCTGCATAGCTTACTATATGTATGTCCATGTCTCACTTGACAGAACGTCACTGTTTGTCCTGTTCACATGTACGTTGCCTGTGACACATTGCATATGACTTACCTGGCATTTGTCCACGTGAGCAGTCATATATGCCAGTGCTAACTAATCACAGACACTACACCCAAATAAAACCAAGACCCGATCCTCCAAAGGCAGATGTCCTGTCTGGTGGACCCCAGCCATAAACAAACTATACAATAGAAGGAGGAAGCTACTAAATGATAGAGCAAATTCCCAAAAAGGGAAGGCATCACTGATCAGTATTAGCAAACAACTACAGGCACTCATAAAATTGTCTAAGGCCAGCTTCGAGAGGAAATTGCACAGGACACTAAGGATAATCACAAGTCTTTCTTTAGTTATGTTAGGAACCTGGGTGGTAATTCCCAGATATGCTCAGAATTAGTCCCAAATGACAAAAGAAACACCGAACCCACAGACATTGCCAACGTCCTTGCTGACAGGTTCAGCACAAACATCTCTCCCCCCTCCACACCAAAAGGGCAAATATCTATCCCAGCAGAGTGCTGCCCTCCTGACATCTCAGATGCTCAGGTAAGAGCCGCCCTCTCCAAAGCAAAAAACACAGCATCAGTGGGACCAGACAGTGTCCCGGGCTGTGTCCTACATGAACTCCAAGAAGAGCTAAACCCAAACATAAAACTACTGTTCGATCTCAGCCTTACTACAGGATATGTGCCCAAAGAGTGGCGTACAGCAACAGTGGTCCCTCTCCATAAAGGTGTTGCCCCAACGGATCCTGGAAAGTATCGCCCCATAAGCCTGACTATCTTGGTCTGCAAAGCTATGGAAAGGATCATCATGGACCTCATAAATAAAGATATTGGGGACCTACAGACACTGGGTCCTACCCAGTTCGGCTTTGTTAAGGGCAGAGCCTGCCTCTTAAACCTGGTTGATTTCATTGAAACAGTCACCAAGGCCATTGACGAGGGGAAGGTGGTCCACACAGCCTACCTGGACCTCACAAAAGCCTTCAATACAATACCCCACTCGGGCATTATAGAGAAGCTCACCAGCTTAAATATCAACCCCTATGTCACTAGATGGATTGCAAACTGGCTCAAGGACAGAACCCACATGGTTAGAATTGCTGGAGCCATGTCAGACTCCAAAACAGTTACAAGTGGTGTCCCACAAGGCTCAGTCCTGGGACCTCTCTTGTTCGGTATATATTTCTCGGAGGTACAGGCCAACACGGAAGGACTGTGGCTGACCATGTTCGCAGATGACTGCAAACTGGCCGCCATAATCGACTCTCCAACCGACACAAGCATCCTCCAAAAGGGCCTCATAGAAACAGACAACTGGTGCCAGAGCCATGGCCTCAAGCTAAATGCCAAACAGTGTATAGTCATCCCCTTTGGCAAAACAAAGTGCCCACAAATTACCACATAGGTGGTAATCCATTAAGTACAGAATAAGTAATTAGGGACCTGGGGACCCAAGTTGATAGCAATCTCTCATTTGACAACCACGTGGCCACAGTGGTTAGAAAATCATTTTATATAGCCCACCTCATCATGAAGGGATTCACATCTAGATCAGGGGAGGTCATTGTGTCTCTTTACTCATCCCTCAGCAGGCCCATTTGGGAAGTACCTTACCAGACACCTGCAGCAACTGGAAAGACCCCAAAAGTACCTCACCAAGAGGATCAAAGGGCTCAAACAGATGCCATATGCTGCCCGGTTAAAGAAACTCCAGCTCTACTCAGTGGCATACCGCCTGTTCAGAGGCGATCTGTGCCTGACGTATAAAGCCATGTCCAACCCGGAATTAATGGACATGCTGCACCTCAGAATATCCAAATCCCATCGAGCTACGCTCGAGAGACTTGAACCTCAGCACTGAAATAAATAGGACATGCTGGAGGGACAGATTCATAACCCAGAGGCTCCCTTCACTCTGGAATACAATCCCAGTCCAGGTTAGGCAGAGTCCCTCATTGACTCTCTTCAAGAGGAATCTTGATGAGTGGATGGGAGATTGTAGGTTTACCCCGGGTATCACGTCTGTGTCACTGTTAGACAGAGGCACAGTATACTAACCTCGGAAAAGGGCATGGCAAATTAATTTAAAATGGGTGGCGAAAGCCAAACACATTCTAGCTAGGCTTATAAATGCCCTAGGGCAGATAGCCTAGTATGAACCTATGAACCTATGAACCTATGTACCTTGTTCCCCATTGGACCTATGTGCTGTTAATCACCATGGCAATCACAATACTATGGTAGCATGTGCAAAGGTCACTTGTCAGTCACCTCTATGGTGCAGTTGTGGTATATGTGGGTCATGTGGCAATGTCACAGCTGCCACATGTACACAGTCAACCCTCTCCCCTACACATGGACGTACAACACATGCATGAGATGCAACCACATAGCCAAACTGGGGACTAAGCACTCCGAACCCAGTACTGGCATAACCTGTCAGGTGGCATGAAATACTACAGTGACTACAATACCAGTCTGATGTAGACCTACACTGACAGCAATCCAAACATGTGAACACACTGGGCCATTCGTGGAGCCTCAGAATAGCATCCTGCCTGAGCAGCAGACACCTCTGCAGCTGGCACACAGGCATACGTTAAGCCAGAACACAGCACATGCAACACATAGCACACAAATTCTGTGTGCCAAACAGTCACAGCCTGTACGGCTAGACAACACACCTGCTACAGTTGTGTTAGGTACCTTTATTGTCCGGTACAGTGAGGTCACGCTCACCAGGCTGGACAAGGTGAAGGTCACAGTGATATGCCTGTGGGGCACTATGGTTCACCACATGACACAAGCATACAGGTCAGTCAGAGGCATGGACACATATGACTCAGTCATTGTCCATGCCACTATGGCTGACCTGTGATGTACCTCCCTGGACTACATGATAGGGAACATGGAAGGGCTCTCTGAGCATGTGGCACAGGCTGGTATGACCCATGGGAACTATTGAAGGTCACAGGTACATATGTGTATTTGGCACACACATACATCATCTGTGTCCATTGCCATTACTGGTTTAATCAATGTCATGCATTATTGTGAACAACAACCCACACACATGGGCATTCTGTGTGACAAAAACACACGTGGCATGTGTGGAATTCAAAGCCATAACTAACTGTGCTATGACAGTAGTGAGAGACGCAGTAGCAATGCATGCTATTTGCATTACTGGGAGATTTGGCCTCTTCCGCTGTACTTGTAGGGTGCTCACATCATCTCTGTGTAGAGATTGGTATATGCAGCAGCTGGTGTGTTGTACTGGTTGGCAAAAGGGTCAGTTCTCTCACACATGTAATTGCACACACCCTACTTCCACCCACCCCACACACACACACTCACACACACACACACACACACACGCACACACACTTGCAGGATTCAAACCCCTACCTAACAAGACGGACGCATTAGCGGAGCACGCTATTGGAATTACTGGGAGGTTTTCCTTCTCCTGCTGTACTTATAGGGTGCTGACATCATCAGTGTTTAGAAGGGGAATGTGCATCCTGTTGTGTGTTCTCCTACTTACCAAAAGGGACATTTTCCTCACACAGAATTGCACACACACTAACCCCCCTCATCCACACACACACACTTTTAGGATTCAAACCCCTCCCTAACTATATTATGACACTCGAGACGGACGCATTAGCAGAGCGCACTATTCGCATTACTGGGAGGTTTCCCTTCTCCTGCTGTACTTACAGGGTGCTGACATCATCAGTGTTTAGAAAGAGGAATGTGCATCCTGTAGTGTGTTCTCCTAGTTGCCAAAAGGGACATGTCTTTCATACAGTATTGCACACACACTAACCCCCCTCCACACACACTGAGCATTTGTAGGATTCAAACCCCTACCTAACTATGTTATGACACTCGAGACGGACACATTAGCAGAGCACGCTATTTGCAATACTGGGAGGTTTCCCTTATCCTGCTGTACTTATAGGGTGCTAGCATCATCAGTGTTTAGAAAGAGGAATGTGCATCCTGTAGTGTGTTCTCCTAGTTGCCAAAAGGGACATTTCTTTCATACAGACTTGCACACACACTAACCACCCTCCACACACACTGAGCATTTGCAGGATTCAAATCCCTACCTAACTATGTTATGACACTCCAGATGGACGCATTAGGAGAGAGCGCTATTCGCATTACTGGTAGCTTTCCCTTCTCCTGCTGTACTTATAGGGTGCTGACATCATTAGTGTTTAGAAAGAGGAATGTGCATCCTGTAGTGTGTTTTCCCAGTTGCCAAAAGGGACATTTTCCTCACACAGACTTGCACACACACCAACCCCACTCAGCCACACATGCTGAGCATTTGCAGAATTCAAACCCCTACCTAACTATATTATGACACTTAAGAGAGACGCATTAGCAGAGCGCACTATCCGAATTACTAGGCATCTCTTCTGCACCTGCAGTATTTATAGGGTGCTGACATCATTATTTCTACAGAGGTATGTACATCTAGTACTACCTGTCAGGTGGGGGATAGCATATATATGCATTTGCAGCCACCTACTTCAGGGTCAGTTATGCACATCGCACTGGCAGGTTATGTTCTATAGCATGCTTCATGACCACAGGACCTGTAACACACAACACAACCAGTTTGGACCACCCCTCCCACATCCAGGAGACACACTTTGCTTCCCTGGGAACAGTGCCATGATATGCAGGTGTTCACATACACCATTCCAGTTGTTAACATCAGGTACAGGTATGTTGTGTGTGGGAACTACTCAGGCCTCTACAACATTACCCTACAGCCACTACAATTTGTGAGTCCATGTGCTATGGCAGGACCACTCACCACAGCCACAAGGGGGAATACATATTGCACCTGACCATCTACAACATGGGTACTCACTGTTCCACACCAGAGGTAGACCACCATTGTTGATATGTGGCCATACCCACCTTTCCCTGGACATCCATATCCCATCCCCACCCCCAGGCAAGGTTGTCACTGCAAACAAAGTGTATTTATCAAAATCAGACTTAACACTTGTGAAGACAGGGATGGAAGACTTCAACGGACCCATGCTGGGGGAGTATACAGGCCACTCTGTATACTCCTTGACAGTTGCATTCTATGAGCATGTGGAAGGTTTGCATTGATCATGCTATCCCAAATATACCCATGACTGCTCCACAACAGGACACCTGTCAGGTGTACACCAGCCATATATGAGCTGTCCAACAGACAGAGTGAGCTAATACATTGCAGAGCAGTAGCCCACAGAGGGAGGACATCTCTGAACAGTACTGGCACAACACTTCAAACCCTCATAATCATCATGACTAAGTGTTGACAGTGAAATTGTCCAGACAATGCAGATAAGGCTCCCCTCAGTCTGTTATTGACGCCCACGTACTGTTAGCGGTCCTCAGCAGCCCTCTTCCAGCACACACAAACAACATGGATGTGGCTTAGCAAATTCAACCCCTGGGATTTCCACTGTGTCCCTGCTTGACAGAGGCACAGCACACTAGCCTCACACGGTGCCTTATGTGACCTACTTTACAGTGACACAGTAGCCTACTGTACTGGGGAGGCAAACGCCAAGCACACTCTGGCTAAGCTGTCATTCCCTAGGGCAAACAGCCTAGTGTTGACCTCTACACCCATATGTTTAATTGTCAGATGCACAATATTTGTTGCTGATAGACTGTTTGCAGGTCTTTATTGCCATAGCATTCCCTGTTTCTATGAACAACTTGTGTATCTGTGGAAGATGTTTGAATATGGGAGGGATCCACTATATCACGTATGTCTCTGTAGTCATTTAACTGTGTGCACTGGGCAGATTGCTGTAATGTGGTTGGTTCCTGGAATTACACGTACAAATACCAGATATGTGTGGCCAAATGCTAAACTGAGATTTGGCCTAAGTGTGTGAGCATGCCCAGTTCAGGCTTCCCATGGCATGTTGTCTGACATATGTCTCATTTCTCAAAGTGTGCGGGCATGCCCAGTGTGAGCTTTCCATATGTTGAACTCTGCAGCCCATCACATTTGTGGATGAGTGGGAACTTCAACAATATCTCACGTTTATGGTTGTGTGTTGTGTGTCATGTTGTGTAGTTACTGTCCAACTGCTTTGTGTCTGAACACAACAGGGATTATACTCTGCCTGCAGGGTTTGCATGGGATACTTTGCATACAGTTGTCAACATCCTTTTATATTGACCTAACACTGTAGTACCGTATAGTGTACTGGTTCAGTACTTTCACTGCGATGGACAGTATCTTGGCCTTTAGTCCTATCACTGCTTTACATTTTCATAGTGAGCACAACAGCCTGGTTAGGGGCCAGTTGTGCACATCTGACCATGTTGCATTATGTTCAGATATGAACTACTTAAACCAGGCTTGTCCAACATTGGTAGTGTATTCCACAACATAGGTGTACATTGGCAAACACTAGCGATGTGCCCTAGGCCATTTCTAATGCTAGTCGGAGAGTGTGTTTGTCCTTCGACACACATTGTAGGTGGAGTTTGCCATGACATATGTCATGGTTAGTATACTGTGCCTCCGTCTACCCGTGACATAACAGTGATACCCAGGGTAAACCTACCATCTCCCATCCACTCATCAAGATTCCTCTTGAGGAGAGTCGATGAGTGACTCTCTGGCTAACCTGTACTGGGAGTTTACTCATGAATGGGGGTGGCTTCTGTGTTATGGATCATTCAGTACAGCTTGTCCTATGTATGTCAGTGCTGGGGTTCAGGTCTCTCATGTGCATAGCTCACTGCCATTCAGATTGTACAAGGTGCAGCATGTTCATTGATTCCAGCTTAGACATGGCTTTATACATCAAGCACAGCTTGCCTCTGGGTGGGCAGTATGGCAGGGTGTGGAGCTGCAGTTTGTTTAATCAGGCAACACATTGCATCGGTTCAAGCTCTTTGATAATCCTGGTGAGGTACTTTTGGGGACTTTACAGTTGATGGAGGTGTCTGCTGAGGTACATCCCACAGGGGCTATTGTAGTCAATTATAATGCTGATGAAGGATGACTGCAGAGCCACAATGACCTCCCCTTATCTAGATCTGACAACCTTCATGGTAGGTGGGTATATGGTATGTTTCTGTAACCACTACATCCACATGTTTGTCCAATGCAGAATATCTATCATCTTGTGTCCCCAGGTCTCTCATTACATGTTAAGTACTTAATGGGTTAACACCTATGTGGTAACTGGTGGGCACTTACTGTATATCCACAGGGGTTGACTATACACTTTTCTGCAATTAGCTTGCTGACATGGCTATGGCAACAGTTGTCTGTTTCTATGTGGCCCTTTTGTGGGATGCTTGTGTCAGCTGGAGGGTCAGATATGGTGGCCAGTTTGTAGTCCTCTGCAAACATGTTCAGACACAGTCCTTCCATGTTGGCTTGTACCTATGGGACATATATACCAAACGAGGGAGGTCCCAGGACCAAGCCTTGTGGGATGCAAGTTATATCTGGTTTGTAGTCTGACATGGCTGCAACATGTCTGACCATGTCAGTTCTGTCCTTGGTCTGGTTTGCAACCCCTCTAATGACATAGGGGTTTATATTTAAGCTGGTGAGCCTATCTATAATGAACACGTGGGGTATTGTATGGAAGCCTTTGCAAGGTCCAGCTACGCTGTGTGGACCACATTGCCCTCATCAATGACCTTAATGACTGTTTCAAATGAGTCAAACATGTTTAAGGGGCAGCATCTGCAGTTAAGAAAGCCACACTGGGTAGGGTCCGGTGTTAGTAGGTCCCCAATATCTTTATGTCTGCGGTACATGCTGATCCTTTCCATAGCTGTGCAGACCAAGCTTGTCAGGATTATGAGGTGGTAGTTTGCAGTATCCATTCAGGCAACACCTTTGTTGGGAAGGACCACTGTTGTTGTACACTGATCTTTGGGTACATATCCTGTGGTAAGGCTGACATTGAGCAGTAGTGTGATTTGGCATTCCATTCTTCTTGGGAGTCCATGTTGGACTCAGCCCAGGACACCATCTCATACCGTTGCTGCTGTGTGTTTTGCTTTGTAGATGCTGGCTGTTACCTCAGCATCTGCAGTGTCAGGGGGCCAGCAGTCTGCTGGGATAGATATCTTGCATTCTGGGGGGGGTGGTTGCACTGCACCTGTCAGGTTGTATGTTGGCAATATGTGTGTGTGTTTGGTATGTTGTTTGTAATATTTGAGTGACTCAGAGCATATCCGTGAATTCCCAACAAGGTTCCTACCATCAGTTGAGAAAACCTTGTGATTATCCTTAGTGTCCTGTACAATTTGTATCTTCATAGGTTCATAGGTTCATACTAGGCTATCCACCCTAGGGCATTTATAAGCCTAGCCAGAGTGTGTGTGGCTTTCGCCACCCCTTGCTATGTGAATATTATGGCCATTTATGATTTACTTTACTGTGCCTCTGTCTGGACGTGACACAGTGAAGACCCCCAGTGTACATCTACGATCATCCATCCACTTGGCAAGATTCTTGTTGAAGAGTGTCAGTGAGGGGCTCTGCCTAACATGGAGTGGGATTCTGTTCCAGGGTGTAGAGAGCCTCTGGGTTATGTATCTGTCCCTCCAGCACATCCTATTTCATTATGTGTTGAGGATGACATCTCTCACTCTCACAGCTCCGATGGCTTTGGGTTTTCTGGGGTGGAGCATGTCCATTACTCCTGTGTTGGACATGGCCTTGTACAACAGGCATACAACGCCTCTGTGTAGGCAGTATGTGACTGCATTCAGCTGGGGTGTCTACAGCCAGGCAGCATATGACATATATTTGAGACCCTTTATCCTCTTGGTGAGGTACCTTTGAGGTCTTTCTAACTGCTGCAGGTGTCAGGTAAGGTACATCCCAAAAAAGACATTGTACTAGATTATGGGTCTGATAAGAGAACAGTACAGGGGCACAATGACCTCTGTTGACGTAGATGTGAATCCTTTCATGATACGGTGTCCAATATAGACAGTCTTCCTAGCCAGATTGGCAATGTGAGTGTCACATAACAGGTTACTGTCCACTTGTGTCCCTAGGTCCCTGATTACTCCTTCCATACATAATGGTTTACCACCTATGTGGTAATTTGTGAGTACCTTGTTTGGTATTTGGTGGGACATTCATACTGTCCAGTGTCTTCAGGACGGCTGGGTGGGGTTCCTGTGTGTGAGAGTGTGGTCTGTAGCATGCTACAGTCTGTACAGCAGTTTTGCCTATGGTTAGGTGCACATGGGTGGTCTCCGATGCTTCGTGCATTGTCAGTTACCTGGACATATGGGTGTCTGTGCTGAATATGGATACTCCCCCTCCTTTTATGTTTTGGTCCAGGTTTTGGGGCCATAACGCATGATATGAGGTATAACCTGGTAGTGCTAGTGTGCTGTCAGGAGGCTTGCAGCAGGTTTCTGTCACTGCACAGACATCGGTGTTCTCCATACTGGGGAGGGCCTCAGGAGCATGCATATTGCGGTTTACACGTCTGGCATTGGTCAGCATTACCCTTATGTTTCTTACCACTTATGTTTTCTAGGGTGGTGGGTTAGTCTTTTCAGCCTTGCCTACGTAAGGCTCTATGGAGGTGGCAAAAGCCTTATCCAATATCCAGACGCCCAGGGGTAACAGGTGCAAGCCATCCCTGGAACAGCAGCATGGCTTGTCAAGCATGACATCCCAAGCAGACAGACATTAGATCCTCTTGGAATGACAGCAGTAATTGTGCCACTTGTTAAAGCTGATCATTCTGTGTTTGTACTGTGGCATCATTCTTGGTGAGGGTAGGATGCTGCAAACGGTCAGTGTCATACCGGCCTGGAATACATACTTGGAGAGCTCATCTATGTCTCTTTTCATGTAGTCCAAGGAGGTACATCTCAGGTCATTCACACCAGCATGGACAATGACTGCATCATATTTCTACTTGCTTTGGGGTGACCTGCGTACTTGTGTTATGTGGCGTATTGTAGCAACCTACAGGCAGCTTACTGTACCCTTTCCCTTGTTCAGTCTGGTGAGCGGGACAGCAGTGTGTCTGACTATGGAGTCACCTATTACAACTGTATCAGGCATGTTGTTTCTCCTTCTGGCCTGTGACTGTTTGGCACACCAGCTTTGTGTACTATGTGTTGCATGTGCTATGTTTGGAGATTGTGGTTGCTTGGGGGGGTCTGCTTTGGAGGCCTCTGTTGGTGTGGTGTGTTTGTAATTAGGGCCTCCGGGAATGTTTTTCTGTGTTTATGTCTTTGGTTTGCAGTTGTGATAGGTCTATGTGGGACTGGGTTTGTGGTGTGTGTGGTTACCTTCTCCTCCTGACTAGTTTTGACAGTACTGAGATGAGGGAGCTCAGCCTCCGGTTTGGATAAATGGTTGCATCTCTCACATATATTTGTATTTCTTGGGGTGAGTTGAGGGTTGTCTGTGTACTTGGGGCAGGTGTAACATTGCCTCAGGATTCACAGATTCAACTTGTTGTAGCTGGCCTTTGTGGATTGTATGTGCGGACATATTTTATTGCCATACTACTGATCAGTGATTACTTCCCTTTTTATGTTTGCTCTGTCATGTAGTAGCTTCCTCATTCTCTTGCACGGTTTGGTAATGGCTGCAGTCCAGCATGCCAGATGCCTGCGTGTATGGCATTGTGTCTTGTTGTTATTTGGGATTGCATAATCCAAGCATTCCTGGCTGTGTTCATGGAATGCCTGTATAACAGGTTCTGAGGTGTGGCCCATATTTTGCACCTGCACAGGGCCTTTAATGGATTCCACATCAGTTTGGAGGAGTGCAACCTTTGCTTTACACATGTTTTTCACTGTGGTTTTCTGGCCAGGGACTGTGGTCAGGATGTGTATATCCAGTGTGATTACTCTATAGTCTGGTCTTACCAGTGAGGGATACACTTCTCATCTTGCCATCCAGTACCCATGTTGCTGATTATCACATCCAGTATGCTTACCCCTCTTGTGGGAGTGGTACGTTGTTCCTGGGCATTTTGGTTTATGGATTCTAGGAAGTTTTCTCCTACAGTGTTGGAGCTAGTATAATGCTCCCAGTCTATGTCTGGGTATTTTCTGTCAATCAATATAATGTGGTTTGGGGGGCTTGATATATTCATGTATTCCAACATAGGCCAGGTGCAGTTCCTGGTGTTAAAATGGTAGTCTGTAGCAGGCTATAAACTGGGAAGCAGTTTTAGCCACTGTTAGTTGACCATGGCTAGTCCATGCTGCTTCTTGTTGTGGTACCAACACGGGGGTGTGGTTATCCTTGACAATTATTGCTAGTCACCCTCCTTTTGTAGCTTGTTCCATGTTTTGAGGCTGTACAGCACAGTATGAGGTGTAACCTGGTAGTGTTAGGGTGCTGTTGTGAGCCTTGACCCAGTTTTCTGTTACAGGGCAGATATCAACATTCTCCATACTGGGTGAGTTTACACTGCATGCATCTTGCTGTTTAGACTTCTGGCATTGGGTAGCATTACATCTAGGTTCTTATCCCTTGTGATACCTATGGAGGTGGGTTTGTGTTTTGAGCCTTACCTATTCAGGGCACGCTGTGGGTAACAACAGCCTTTGCCAGTATCCATAAGGCCTGGACTGATAGGTGCATTCCACCCCTAGCAGGTGGAGCATCATGTCATGCTCAGCATGTCATCTCAGGCTGGCACACATTGGATCCCCGTTGACTAACTGCAATACTTCAGCCAATTATTGCAATTGATCATCCCATCGTCATATTGTGGCATCATGCTTGGTGAGGGTAGGATGTTAGTCAGGGTCCTCAAGTGTGCATATACTACATGGTGTTACATGGCATTCATGCCTCAGGTGGTGCTGCTGCCTCTGTCGGATGCACATATTACACTCCCTGTACACGTTTGAGAGCAGGTTATGTCATTTTAGGCATCCATGTTATTATATGAGTGAGTCAGAGAGGGGTATCATTCCCAGGGTTCCTACTGAGCCAGTGCATGTGCTATGCGTTGCCTCTTTGCCAAGGCCAGGGCATACTGGACACGCCTCCTTCTGCCTACTGGGGCAGGCTCAGGTTGTTCCTCCTCCGAGTCACGCTCTGCCTCTGATGGCCTTGGCAATGGTGGGGGGCTGTTTGGCCCGGCCCTATGCTGGTCCTGCTGCAGCTGTTTTCGCAAGATCATATTATGTAGCATAGCACATACCATGACAATTTGGGTATATGTAGTTGGTGAGTACTGCAAGGCTCCACCAGATATGTTCAGACACCAGAACCGTGACTTGAGCAGCCCAAACACATGCTCTATTACATTACGTGTTTGTGCGTGTGCCTCATTATGGTGTTCCTGTTCAGGTGTGTGTGCATTTCTGATGGGTGTCATCAGCCACGGCTCCAGTGCATAACCTGCATCCCCCACTAGGTGTCCATGTGGAATGTCCCCATTGGCAAATGTCTGGTACAGCTGCGTCAAATGCCAGATATGGGAATCATGGTAGCTCCCAGGGCAGCCAGCACACACATTCATTATTATGCCCTGGGCATCACACACGACCTGGCAGTTGATGGAGGGGAAGCCCTTGTGGTTAATGTAGGTCCTACCCCGCTCACCGGCTGGTGCTTTGATGCATATGTGCGTGCAGTCTATTGCACCCACTACCTCAGGGTATTCCGCTATTTGCTGGAAGAGACGCATATTGCTGGCCAATACCTCACGGGCATTGGGGAAATATACATGATCACCGACATGTGCTGACATAGCATCCAGGAACTGGTGGAGTACCCTGGAGGCTGATGCCTATGATATCCCCATCTTATCACCAGTTGGTCTCTGGAAGGTACCTGTTGCTAGTATTCTTATACCAACACATACTTTGGTTTCCACTGGGATGGGTTCCCCTCTGTTGGTTCTGTGTGTGAGGCGTGGCCTGCACAGCTTGACAATTTGCTGTAGGAGGTCTCTGTCCACTCTATAGCGCTCTACTATCTCCATGGTAGGTGACCCTGGGCCTGTACACTCTTCTCCGTCTCCTCACTATGGGTTATCTGGCACCATCTGCATTGCCACAACCCTCAGCAAGTAGCCTATGTCTCCTTATGACAGCTGTGGCAGCCCCTAGCATTTCTGCTCCGAGTTCAGCTTTTTCAGTTTTCACTTCTAATAGCTTACTCCTGTCTTGCAGTGTCTCTTGAGAGAAACATCCTGCACTGCTGTTTGCAGAGTTTTAAGTGCTGGGCTGAGCTACTATTCTGCCTGTGTAATTGCCTGCTTCTAATTGTTTTCACCTGCTAGCTCCAGCAGTATTCCCTGCTAGCTTCCTAATAATTCTGTTGCTTCCTTTTTCCTTTCTGTTTCCTCAGGGGGGAGCAACGTGCATACAACAGAAACATGCTCACAGTGGCTTACACGCGTGCCCACATGCTTACACGTTTCAGAATCTGCTTATTTGGGTTAAAACATGTGCACACCAGCGCAAACAGTGTTACAAGTCTGCCAACAGGCTCCCACATGCTCAGTCTGCCTTACACGTGCGCACACTGCCCTACTCGCGCTTCATGGCACGCACACGTGCGCATGCACGCCCAGCAAGAAGCTTTGGTGTAAGCAACAGTGTACACCTTCCATTTCTTGACTTTCCCATGCTTATGTTGTGGCACTCCTCTTTCCATGATATGTGTCTGACATCTGTCATGTAACACTGACCTCCAATGAACTGCATTTCTTTCTACCATTCCCCCTGTGATGTCACCTATCTCCTACTCTATTCCTCCCCCTTATGTATCTCTTACACTACTCAGAATGTGCTCATTTGCTATGTGACAGTGGCATTCAGTATCCTAACACTCATTTACATCAGATTGCCTACTAATGCTTAGTTACATGTCTTAGACTCAGCTTCCCCCCTTAGCAACCACTAAACGGTGGCCATGTTGTTTTTGGTCTGCTGGTCCCTGCATTGTAAATCCATGTATTGCATAAAACCCACATTTGTGCATTTATAACCTTCATTTTTATGTTTTATACAGCACAGCCCGTTTGCGCTGGGCTGCACTGCGTTTAAACATTATTTTTCATATTTGCATCGGGATACCTTGCCAATGGCCACATATTTGGCCATTGGCATGCTGTCTGACACATATGCACCCTTTATTTGGAACTGACATGGCTCCGTTGTGGTTTTTGCAGAAACGTACTCAGTTGTCAACTGAGTACATTTCTGCAGCTAAAACAGCTCTTACACGAGCTGCTTTGGGCTTCGTGGATCACTAATCTACCTCATTTGCATGCCTTTGGGCTGCAAGTGAGGTGATTAGCATATCCACGCCCACTCCGTGTAAGAGACGTTTTAGATGGTCTCTTACACGGACTTTAGGGCTGTTCCTGGATCGCGAAGGCTGCATGGAGTCTTACACTACTCTTAGACTCCTTGCAAGCCTTCGTGAATCCTGCCCTTAGTCTCTTGGCAAGCCTGAAATATTTCCATTTAGATTAAATACCCCAGTTAACAAATGTAAATAAATAAACAAATATTTATAATAATTTTAACATATGTTTTGAAGTGTCCTCCAGTGTGTTTCAAGTACCCTGTGTGAAGGAGATATACTTTATATTTCCTTTAACAACATTTTGCTTTAATGTTTAATGGAAAAATGCTGTTCTGTAAAGCCCTCAGATGACATTGCCAAACACATGTCATTGCCTCAGATACTGGCTACTTTAGCGTGCAAGGCTTCATATTCAGTTATTTTGCAATAACCTGGCATCCTGTAGAAGCCATTGCTTTAGAGATGGTAAAATGAGATGTTAAAGTGTATGTATTTGTGTACATGTGTGCAGTACTGCAGTGTGTTTGTTTGTGATATGGTTGTCGAGTCAAGCAAAACAGCTAAAAAGGTGATGCTCTGATTTTGTACACTGTGACTTTCATATGTAAACATGTTTAAAGTGAAAATGCCAACATGATATGCATTATTGATAGAGACACAACTTTGTGTATCATTACATGCATGTAGAATTATATAACATGCTTATTATGTAGCCTTCAAAGTTTTTCTGCATTATCATTAAATACCCCATATTCTTGCAATTCTTACCCTCAGTCATGCATAGAGATCACTGTGTTGCCTAAGGCATTTACAAACAAATACTGCAGAGATGGTTGAGTACAGCTGAGTCTGTAGTTGCTAATCTTCTTTTGTAAGATTTTTTTTTTCATTCATAGTTTAAACTGTTCTGAACTACTTAAGTCAGCAGCAAACTTTTTGTGTGTGTTTTTATATAATCTGCACGTTTAGGTGTGATTTGCTTGCATACTTTTTAGTTATCAGAGACAAGGAGTCTGCTCATAGATGCCATCATACCATGAAGTAGGTAGTAGTCTGATAAATGTTACCTTTGGCAAAAGGAGCCACATTGAGGGACAATGACATTAGGGTGTTTTATCACTGTTTGTGGAAGCAGATAATGAGAGCCTTGGAACTATTTGGAGGTTGGTAAGAGATCTTGCAGAGAAAATTGATGTACATTTAGGGCAGATGGCATCTAAGACAAAGAGGAGCAAAGACAGTCAGGGCTGAGTTGGAAAGGCACATCTTAGTGACTGTATATTTCTGATTTGAGGGAGTAGTTAGGGATGTTATTGTCTAGGGGAGAAGAAGGGTGTTTAATGTGATACAAGACTGTAACACAGTATACAGCAAAGGATCTCACAAAGCTGGTGCAGAATAGGTATCAATATGCTATGAGTTAGGACTGAACAATGCTGCAGCTGCCTGCAGGAGGAAAGCAAATAGATACGGGGTATGATGATAAGAGGAAGTGCAACATGGAAGTGACTGGTTATAGGCTGTTCAGGAATGAGAGAAAATAGAGGGATGGATATGGAATACCAAGAAATGCCACATCTTGAAGGGTGCAGAGTATCAAGCAATGTGATGTCATATGGTTTTAGTCTGATGACATATAGTTATAGTGTGATGGCATATGATTCTAGTCTGATGACATATGGTTATAGTGTGATAGCATATGGTTTGAGTCTGATGACATATGGTTCGAGTCTGATTACATATGTTTATAGTGATACTTATCTGTAGCATGTGATTGATCATTCTAACAGATTTGTGTAAGAACAAATTGCACAAAGTGCATATATTTAGTTACCTGAAATAGCTCATTGAGTACTGCTTATTACTGATTTTGTTAGTCGGGGGGGCTGATACCCCACTTCATCTCCCACTCTTGTGTAGTTTTGAAAAGTATAAAATCTAGGAGTGTGGATTTTAAGGGGCCATCAGCCCTACTTTACTAAAGGAATGATGATGACAGAGCAGGCCATTATAGTTTCTCAGTTGCAAAGATGGCCAGTAACTGCTGCAAATATTTTTTCTGACTTCTATGGAGAACAGAAGCAGAAAGCAAGGAGTGGTACACAGTTTTAAAATCCAGGAAACAGAAGGTAATACATACTGATTGGTAGACTTCTTCTGGCTTTTTCCCAGTTAGGGGTCACCACAACAGATCACCTGTCTGCCATGATTGGCAGGGAGTTTTACAGTGTTGAGCTGCCAGCCTGGTGCCCAACCTTCCACAGAAGATATACACATACACACACTCACTTCTAGGGCCAATTTAGAATGTCCAATCCACCTCTGTTACTTGTTTATTTCACAGTTTTGTGTTAAGGAAGTTTAAATCTACTAATTTTTACCTTTATTAAGTATTTTTACTGGTAATTATCGGAGTTATATATACATATTTATCTCTTTTTACTTCAAACTATCGTGGCCTTTGAATTTCACGCCGCGAGCATACAAGTAATACTCGCAGTTGACAACCATCCTGTTTCCACATCTGCTTCCCAGCCATGGCCGGTAGTTCCAATACAATGGAAACCCAGGCAACAAAAGCTAAGTTTTCATCATTACTCTCTCCTGAGAAAGACACTGGCTCCAAACGTTTGAAAACCACCAAACAAGGTACAGACATTAATAAATCAAATATTAAGGAAAAAACTGATACCAATTTTCACATGGAAGAACTAAAAGTAGCATTGCAACCCATCCAAAATGCCATTCGTGATTTTTCAGAGCAACTCTCTGGTTTTGGTAATTCACTGAATCAAATTACTAAAAGAATGGACTTACTTGAGAATAAATGCCAAGCTAATGAAATGAGTCTTGATTCCATAAGTAGAGATTTAAGTATGAAAGAGTCTAAGATTACAGAGTTACAAAACAAAATACTGGATTCAGAGGCGAGAAGTCGCCATAACAATGTAATTGTTAGGGGCTTACCAGAAAGTTATGAAAATCAAAACCTACTGACAATTACTAAAGAAATATTTCTGGCATTATTGAAAAATGATAATTACACAGAAAGTTTAATAGTTGAGAGAGCGCACAGAGCGCTTCGAGCCCAACAAGACTCTGCCACACCACGACTTATCTATACCAAGTTACTCAACTTTCAAGACACTCACAAAATCTTGGCTGCAGCAAGAGCTCAAAAATATTTTACTTGGAATAAACATAAAATATCTTTTTCGCAAGATTTACCACCTCAGATAAAGCTCAATAGACAGAAACTAGCCCCATATTGTGCAGACCTTATTAGAAGAGGCATAAAATTCCAGATGAGGTATCCTAATGCGTTGTCATTTCTTCATAATGGGAGAAAGTGTTCAGCATGTAACATAAATGAAGCAAAAACTCTTTTTTTAAGCTTGTTTAATGAAAATCCAGCGGCAGCCTCCTGAGCTAGACAAAAGACATTTAACATTTGGAGCAGATGTGAGTATAACAGCATCCCTTAGAAAATATGAGTATAGACATTGCTTCAAATTATATATGCCTAAGTCACATCTAAGTTACAAAAGGAGAATCGAATCTGTACAGCAATATCTGGAAGCGTCTCTTTCGTATCCTCAGTCATCTTTTGTGTCCAAACTTCTTTATACCTTGAGTTAACAACTAGAGTCACATGGGAATCTTCGTACTTTTGGGAAAGTTGGTGCATAGGTTTCTTTTCGGAAGAACACGAGCTGGATACTTTCAATTGTAAATCTGCAGTATACATATGATAGTTGTTGATGCGGAACACTTGCAGTATTCTACATATCCCCTGAGCTCCAATGTGCAAGGTATCATCAGGAAACATTTACAAACCATTTTTTGTCGCGGATGAGATATCTCAGCTGAAGTGAAGAATTTTGTACCGGTCTGGAAGGAGTTATGATAACGGTCCAGCTTTCTCTAATTTCTTATGCTCTTCTGCGTTAATTGTACGTTGATACACGCTCAGGGTTCAATTTCCACGTATTATCCAGTTGAATGGGTTCTAAAAGCAAATAAATGAATACCAAGACATTGCATGAATATTTCAATGTATACAGTTTTTATATAGCCTAGTATATTTCATGTTTAGATATACAAACAAAGTTAATCCAGGTTCCATAGCTGTATATTTAAAACTTTGATAAATTTTTTCTAAGTGTATTCATGTTATGCAAAGTTTTATGGATAAATAGTTAGGCTTGTATTAGTTAAATATGGGAAGCTGCGTGCTTTCGGGATAGTAAAGATGCAAACTGTGGGTTGCTCTAAAGATCTCTTGTTATTAAAATATACATGCTATTCTTTTTGGTATTACAGATTTCTGTTTGGGACATGACTTATTTAATTGGGAAAACAAGGTTTATGATGTATAATATTGTAATATAATATTATTGAACATTTACATTTATATAAACATGGGTGATTTGGTTGTCAACATTAATTGGTTTATTTTAAACCCGAAAATCCAATGCTTGGGAAAATATCTCCTTGTCTAAATTAAGATGTTATTAATATATAACTAATGTTAATATATGAAGTGTTCATTTAATCATTTGGTTGGTGGTATGTTCTGTAAAGTAGTATTTCAACCTCATAAACCTACATACAGTATTAACTGAATTTATTATATTAATTTTAATCATATATTACTTTATAAGGTATGTTTCTGAGATTCGATATATGATACAAAAATGTATTACTTGTAAGTACTCATTGATTTTTATGGAGTGTGTGAATGAGGTGTCATGAAATTTCTAGTTTGGCTGACATTTTGTTTTTCAGTGTGATGTATATATGTATATTTGTGCATAATTTAGTAATAATTCTCCTTAGGATTAATTACATGGTATCTCTTGTTATGTTAAATGTAGTGTTGATCGAAAATATTTATTTTTTATATAGCTTTTCATATGCTTCCTTTATGGGTAGGAATAGGTGGGTAGGCACCGGGGTAGTCATAAGGGAGTTATACAAAACATTAAGGAAAGACTTTTCAAAAATTTTCAGTATGCAAAACACTAGACAGACAGAAACTAGGATATTAAATTCGTTATATGTCTTATCTATGTATATTACGTATATCCTCCTTCACAGCTGTTTAATACCTAATGGTTAAGTCCTTGTATATTGATTCATGGAATGTAAGGGGACTACAAACTAAAGCCAAGAGATCACTATTATTCCATTTGTTATTTAAGTCTCAAGCCAGTTTATGTTTTATACAAGAAACCCATATGCTTAGAGAAGAATGGTTTAAAGAAAAAAGCAAAAAGTGGGTAAACAAGATAATTTCGGCAGGAAATAGTTCTAACTCAAAGGGGGTGGCCATTTTGATTAAATGTAACTTTCAAGGTACTATTATTAGTGAGAATTATGACACAGAGGGAAGATGGTGCTATTTTACTTCCAACATACAAAATATAGACAGACCGCTCCTAATTCTTAATTTGTACGGTCCATGTAACAATCAACATTTATTCATCATACAGATATACAACATCCTTTCTTCTTTTAAAGATCATTATATAATTGTGGGGGGTGATTGGAATGCAGTTATTAACCCTGAAATAGATCGCACTAGTAGATCGCCTTCTTATAATCACCAAGCATCTTTGGCCTTGAATGACTTGATGTTAGATTTCGGTCTTATTGATCCCCAATCATATATAGGGTACTCAAACAACAAAGATATTTATACATATTACTCGAAATGTTATAATACATGGTCGAGGTTAGATTTTTTTCTTATATCTGACTCCTTGTCACACTTGCTAATTAATTTTATTTTAGAACCTAGGTTTTTATCCGATCATTCAAGGATATCCTTAATACTTGATACTGATCCTAGTTTATCATATACACACATGAATAATACATGGACGTTGAATAATAACTTACTTTCAAATAAGGAAGTCACAAAGTTAAGCATTGAAATTATACAAGGAATGTACAATAATCTAGACTCTACAGATATTCCCTGCGATATTCAATGGGCAACATGCAAGGCAAATTTGAGAGGCATGTTAATAAATAAAGCCTCATATATTAAAAAATGATATAAATATAAAGAATCTCTTTTAAAGGAAAAGATTCAAACCCTTGAGAGTCAATATAAAATAAATTCAAGTTGTTCGAATTATGAACAAATTTTGGAAGCCCAAAAGGAATTATTATTCCTTCATCAACATAATCTATCTATATCAGAACAGAGAATGTTGGCTACTTACTCTGAATGGGCACAAGTGCCCTCCAAAACCTTAGCCAGAATAATTAAAAATAACCTTAACTTACCTAGAATAACATCTATACGTCATGAGAATAAGATATACAGTACTGACGTGGAGATTTTAAAGCTTTTTACCTCTTTATATACAGAGATTTACTCTAAAGGAAAAAACTTGAGCGCTAATCAGGTTATGGAGGATTATCTATCTACTATTAACTTCCCTAGATTAAATGAAGAACAACAAAATATACTTATAACTCCAATAAATACCCAAGAAATTATGGAAACTATAGATAGACTGAAGCATGGTAAATCCCCTGGTCCTGATGGCTTTACAAATGAATTTTTTAAAGCTTTCAAGCAAGTGTTAGTGCCCTTTCTTCTTAAAGTTTATGAACACATAAAGACAAACGGTATATCAGATTTATATTGGAACATTTCAAAAACCATACTAATTTTAAAAAACAATAAAGAAAAATCAGATCCGCACAGTTATAGACCTATTTCTCTAATCAATAGTGATATAAAAATTTTAGCTTCTCTTTTAGCCAATAGATTAAAAAAAATATTACCATCAATATTATCTCCAAATCATGCTGGCTTTATATCCCATAGACATATTTGGGGTAATACTTTGACATTGGACACACTAATACATTTTACCAAGACAGATAATAATCCTTTATATGCATTAATTCTTGATGCAATGGGAGCCTTTGATAGAGTGAACTGGAATTTTCTATTTAATACTATGAAACATTTTAATATACCTGCTACATATATAGAATTAATCAAAACCTTGTACAAGGATTCTTCTACTTTCTTATATATTAATAGAAAGAAGTCTAATCCTATTAAGATTACTAATGGCACAAAGCAAGGTTGCCCACTATCTCCCTTTCTTTTTAACATTTATTTAGAACCACTGTTATTATATATAGCACAAAATTCCTTTCATAGAATTCCTAAAGTTCTAAACACTAATATCCTATTATCAGCTTTCGCCGCCGACTTGATACTATACTTTCAAACTCCTACTACAGATCTCTCAAAGCTAGTTCATTCTATCAATGGTTTCTCTCAGGTTTCGGGATACCAGATTAATTCTAAGAAAACCCACATCTTTCCCATAAATCCTTGTGCTCACAAGGTATATTTATTTCCTGAATCTTCTTTTCAATTTACTGATAATATTAAATACTTAGGGATTCACTTCCAGCATAATGGTCTTTCACCATTCCAAAATAATCTAACAAAAACATGGTCTTCAATTGAACTTGACTTACACAGATGGGAATTGTTAAATTTATCTCTCCTATCTAAGGTAGCAATAATTAAAATAAATATTCTTCCTAGACTTCTTTTTCAATTCAATTCTATTGATCAAACAATTCCTAAATTCTTTTTCTCTAAGATTCACAAGCAATTAGCTAAATTCATTTGGTTTCCTAAGTCAATTAGGATCTCATACTCTAAATTACTGCTTCCTAAAAGCAAAGGAGGTCTAAGCTTACCTAACTTTCGTCTTTACTATTTAATTATCTCAGCTAGCAAATTATTATCTATTTCTTCTGTGAATGTCGGGAATTATAATAATCTTCCTAGCTGGACTAAGATGTGGCATCAGCACATTTTAACCAAAAAATTTAATTCAACAGCTCTTCCATTTCTATCTATAGATGTTATGGATACTCTTAAACTCTCAAAGTTTTTAAAACAGAAGGTTAAATTATTTCAAGAACTGTTAAAATATGTTAATTTAGATAATACCTTTCAGTTAGTACAGCCTATTCACCTAAATCCTAATATTAAACTAAATAATAATATGTTTAACCTCTCAGATTTTCCTCAAATTAAAAATCTTAATGTATGGGATATTCTGAAATATAAAGATGTAACCTTAACGAGCTTTTGCAAAACCTTGGAAGTTAGAGGTAAATATTTCTCTATTCTCCGACGATTAAGAGAAATTCTTGTTACTAAATATGATTACATTAAACCTAAAAATAAAGATTTTACTAATTTGGACATGGTGATACAAACTTTGTTGCTTCCAATGAAGATGCTATCTAAATCATATAATCTCTTAATTGATATAATTCATGAATCAGATTGTCTTTTTTCTAATTATTGGGATAGATTTAATACACAATTGAACATGAATCAGAAAATCCTTGCTATCAAAGCAACTTTGGAATTCTCACCCTTCAAGAAACTTTACTATTCTCAAATGATGATAAACAATAATGCTTATCACACCCCTACTAAACTTAATAAATTTAATCCCAGTAAATCTTCCTTGTGCTCATGCTGTTCATTCTCAAACGCAGATCTAATGCATATTATATGGTCATGTCACCACTCGCATAAACTTTGGACATCATTGAAAGTTCGTTTGCAAAAAATGGGATACCATAAGTCCACTTTATCTTGGGAACTAGCAATTCTTCATATACCCCAAATACCTCTTTCTAGGATAGATGTTCATGTGATAATTTATATATGTATGCTCATAAAATTTTATATCACTAAAAATTGGCTCGATCGTACCAAACTTAGTTGGGAAAATTTCCAATCCTTGGCTTACTCATATATCTCTGCACAGAAAACAATAGTGAAAAGTCCCAAAAAGATAGCTCTTACTAAAAAAATAATAGAAAAAGTTTTACTTATTATCAACTGAATAGATTAATGTGTCATTTATTTTGTCTTGAGTCACAAAACATTGAGTTATTTAATGTTGTTTTTGACATTAGTATATACATTTAGATAGTGTTTTGCATTTCGATCAACTTTTTGTAAATAGTGTATATAGTTGCATAAGATATAACTTATATAAAAGAGATTTTATGTCCCTATAATTTGTAACCCTAATAGTTACACTGTAATGTTTGTTTTTCAAGATGTCATTGTTATATCTTAATGTTTAATAATCAATAAAAAGATTTTTGACAAAAAAAAAAGACACCCCACCCGAGAATTGAACTGGAGAACCTCTTGCTGTGAGGCGGCAATGCTAACCGCTGCACCACCATGGCAGCCCGCTGAGTGGTAGACCGAAATAAATTAATAGAACTTTATCACTTTTCCCACCAACAACTGTGACATTTTGTGATTCAGTAATGAAGGGGAATTACAGATGTTAAATAATGTGATCATTAACCTATCCAGTAAGTGAGGAGTCCTGTGTGTTTGTGTGTGTATTTAATTATTTATAACTGCTAAACCACTCTCTTTTGTCAGGTTTTATTTCCCGTATGAACTTATATGTACTATCTAATTATACTTTTGATTTGTGACACAAAATCGATCCAAAGGTAATTAATATGAGTCTGAACCACTATTACACAGCAGTGCTAAGTAAACACTTGGCTTTCCATCACACAACTTAGGTCAGTATAAGGTTTTTTGTGATTGTACAACATGCAGACATCTCATGGCATTTATAAAGTTACAGCAATCACCTTAACCAGGACATTTTTTTTTCATTTC
The DNA here is from genome assembly GCF_019279795.1 of Protopterus annectens. NCBI lineage: Eukaryota > Metazoa > Chordata > Ceratodontiformes > Protopteridae > Protopterus > Protopterus annectens. The sequence goes on from NC_056729.1 coordinate 1,209,565,519, forward strand.
CAGAGATTGGGCTAATTTCAGAGAGACCCTTAAAAACACTTTTCATATCAGTCTGAACATAAAGTACAAGTACTAGCCTGGTCAACAAATGTAAAATAATAAAAATAATAAATAATAAAAGCTCATTATATAAGGGACTTTTGGTGATGGTGCTAGGTTGACCAGCCACTTTCCCAGTTTTCCCCACTGAAATGTGTTTAAAAAAGTTATTTTTGGCTCTTCGAAAAAGAACTTCTGCTACTTTGGTGAAGTTTGACGAAATGTAATAAACAAGTAGAGAAAACATCTGAATAAACAGTTACTTTCTTGGAGATGATTGGATATAGTTGCTGACCATGTGACATTGAATGAGGAAACCATGAATGGTGGTGGCTGATTTCTGGTAAGTTAGATTTTGGTGAAACTGTACCATGGAAGGAACTATTGGTGTGGTTCAAGGATATTAAATGTATATTGAACAATTTCATAGCATTGTCAATTGCTGAACTGGTAGAAGGCTATTTGGGAAGTCAGAAGTCATGGCTGGAGCTTGCATGCTACACCTGTTAAATATCTAAAATCCTGGCATGAAGATCTAAATGATCAAAATGTTACTTTGTAAAACAAATTTTAGATATTACAAGGAAAAATGGTGGATGAAGAGAGATATGGCTTGCGGAAAAACAAAACAGTTGGAAGATCCTGAGCTGGTGAAAGGAGATGATTGCATGAATTATATGCAGAATAAGGTGGCTGTGTGGACTTAAACGTGACCTAAATTAAAACTGAATAGGCTCATAGAGTATTTCTGTTTTGAAAATGCCCATGCATTAAAGATAAAACTGTATTGCATTTTAAAGGTATTTGCCACATTTTTAAAATGGTGATTGCAATGAAAGGTAGCTGTGTTACTGAACATACCTGTTTTAGATATGCCAGATACTTCAGGAGGGTTGTGATTAAGGATATGAAAAATTTAAAGAACACAAAAACCCTACAATACAGTGTGAATGCATTTTTTGTACTATGTATTATGAAAGCCAACTGTTAATGAGGGACTGTACTCTTTAATTGCTGTTTTTTTGCATCTTTATTGGTAATCCATGGGTGAGTAGGCATAAGTAATGCAATAACCGAACAAGGCAAATTACATTCATATTGGGGTAGTTATGTTAACTGTTAGGAGCAAACTGCAAGAATTCTGAAGTGAAATTTTATTTGGGACACCTAATATAATGCTGTTTCTTTCTATAAACAAGGCAGAAGAAAGAACAGAATTATGGTCATACACAGCACTGGGTATAATTTTGGAAAATTGCAAACTTTGATTAGAATGTTCTTATACAGTTCATGTGTTGATTTATTTGAGACTATGTGAGGCATTATTAGAGGGGTTTGTGGAGTGCATGTGTTTAGAAGTTTCCATTAATGAGGAGGGATGACATTTATTTAATGCATTGTTAATTACTTGACTAATCGAAGTAAACTGCAGCATATAATACGCTGTTTGGCAAGTCAGCTGTCATAGGTGGTGATATAGATATTATGAAGCAAAACTTAATTGGCAGACCATTTAGATATTATTCTGGTAGATTTCATTCAAGACTGAACTGATAAAATATACATAACTATAAAACATGCTTGTGCAGTAAAGGAGATTGCAACCTATCCAATTTTTTTTCAGATAATAAACCTGTGCAATGTTTATCATGTATAATGAAGAACTATGTGGAGAAGCACCAGCCTTTCCCAGTAGTGCAGCTGAAGCAAAAAATATTTCATATATGGTTTAAAAAATTAGTGTATTAAAAGTCAGAGGTGCTGGATTGAAACAGTTACCAAAACCATAGATGAAGGGAAGGTAGTCCACACAGCCTACCTGGACCTCACAAAGGCCTTTGACACAATACCCCACTCGGGCATCATAAATAAGCTCACCAGCTTAAATATCAACCCCTATGTCACAAGATGGGTTGCAAACTGGCTCAGGGATAGAACCCACATGGTCCAAATTGCAGGTGCCATTTCATACTCTAAGCCAGTTACAAGTCGTGTCCCACAAGGCTCAGTCCTGGGACCTCTCTTGTTCGGTATATATTTCTCCGAGGTACAGGCTAACACGGGTGGACTATGGCTGACCAAGGTCACAGATGACTGCAAACTGGGTGCTATAATCGACTCTCCGACTGACACAAGCATCCTCCAAAAGGGTCTCACAGAGACAGATAACTGGTGCCAGAGATATGGCCTAAAGCTAAATGCCAAAAAGTGCATAGTCATCCCCTTTGGAAAAAACAAAGTGCCCACAAATTACCACATAGGTGGTAATCCATTGGCACGGAAGAAGTAATTAGGGACTTGGGGACCCAAGTAGATAGCAATCTCTCCTTTGACAATCACGTTGCCAAAGTGGTTAGAAAGACCTTCTATATAGCCCACCTTATCATGAAAGGGTTCACATTTAGATCAAGAGAGGTCATTGTGCCCCTCCACTCATCACTTATCAGGCCCATAATTGAGTACAATGCCCCGTTTGGGATGTACCTTACCCGACGCCTTCAGCAACTGGAAAGACCCCAAAAGTATCTCACCAAGAGGATCAAGGGGCTCAAACAGATGCCCTATGCAGTTCGGCTAAAGATACTCCAGCTCTACTCAGTTGCGTACCACCTACTCAGAGGTGATCTGTGTCTGACGTATAAAGCCATGTCCAACCCAGAATGAATGGACATGCTTCACCTCAGGAAATCTAAATCCCTTAGAGCTACATGCTCCAGGGACCTGAACTTCAGCACAGAAATAAATAGGACATGCTGGAGGGACAGATTCATATCCCAGAGGCTCCCCTCACTCTGGAACAAAATCCCAATCCATGTCAGGCAGAGCCCCTCACTGACCCTCTTCAAGAGAAATCTTGACAAATGGATGGGAGATCATAAGTTTACCCCTGGGATCTCTCCTGTGTCGCTGCTTGACAGAGGTATAGTAAATAAACCTTAAAAGGGCTACCTTCTGTGACCTACTATACAAAGGCACAGTCAACTAACAAACAAAGGACAAAGGTGCCAAACCAGGGATGAATTTCCTGTTCCCCTCTCACAAGATTGTGTGGGGTGGGTATGGTAGAGTACACTCACAAGCAGGTGTATGATGCTGCACTAGCATCTTAATCTCCTCACTTGCTTCAGATATTGGTAGGGTTGAGCTCAGAGTAGGTTAAGGGAGGGGTCCAGTAGGCCTGGTGAATGAGGAGAGGAGAAGTGGCAGCTGACTGTTATTTAAAGAGAGGTAGGAGTTAAAAAAAGAATCATCTGCTTCCACATGCATAGATTTGTTGTTAAATTTCATGTAGGTAATATTTGTAGAAAGGGATGGAAAGAATTATATACAAAGGGAAACAACTGCTGGATCTGTAGGTCAGCTTGTTCAACAGCAGAGCCACAGCTAGGTCATTTGGTGCCCGGGCAATCCCCACCATGGTGCCTCCTCAACCTGAAGCCAAGGACCAAAAAAATTAAAAATCCAAAATTAGGAACCAAAAAAAAATGTCCTTCTGTAGCTGTAGCAAACTGCTTATAATTAGCCCCTTCATGGAAACAGGTGGTAGTAGTAGTGGTACTGATAAATGAACAGCTAGGAGAGCACCTTCACCTTATTGGCTGATTTTTTATATTAAATCATGACTATAAATTGTTAATGTCTATTTTAAGTGATATTTTGGCTTCCACAGTATTGACACTTAGACCAGAGCAGATTTATCATGAGAAGACAGACCTTTGACAACATTCTGAAAGAAATGTAATAATAATGCAGTTAATATAAATGTTTAATGATGATAAGCTTAGATGTTTAAATGGCATTAGGTGGAGTGGAGTTGTAGTAGGTGGAGTGGAGTTGTAGTAGTTTGCCAAAGCAACATTAACCCCAGAGTTTTCCTGTGAATATGCAAATCTGATTTTAACTGTATATAGAGGTTTGGAGGGTAAGATCTATGTGAGCCTATCACTACTGCCTTTTAAACTTCCAAGGGATACTCACTAGGAATGTCCTCTGTGCGTGCCCCTTGCTATTTGCAGTGCATCTCAACAATTTCACAGCAGGGATGAGACAATCTGATATAAGTGAGTGTAGAGTGGGGCAAGAGATTTTTTAGACTTTGTTGCCTGCAGTTGAAGTGCTAGTATATTTGTCTAGGCCAGAACAGGATTTGCAGAAGCTGCCTGGCATACTTGTTAATTTTGCTAAGTATTCAGGTTATAAGATTTATACTACAGGACTAAGGCAGTGATGTTAACATGTTCACTTTTTCAGTATATGAGAAATAGTTATCAATATGTATATATTTTGTATTATGTATGCAGTTTATCTATTTGTGTAATTACTGGCACTCTTATAGTAGATTAACTCCAATCTGCCTTTATGTTGTACTTTCCTTGCCTCATCTGTAAATACATATTGTGCATATTCGAAATTGCCAGATTCTGTTAATTTGATCTCATTCTATTAGTTTATTGTAACTTTACTTTTGCTCAACTTTTTGTACATATTCCATGTCTTACTTGTTATTTTTTACTATTTTTGTATGACTTAAAATATATTTTTCTTTTTGTATGTATTTTCCTGGAGCTTTTCTCCTCTGGTCTCCACTGAAAATGGGCTTCTAGCTCAATTGGACCAACCCCATTAACAAATGTCAAATAATAATAATAAAATATAAAATATTTATGAAAATCTGTCTGCATGAAGTATCTGGTATTTTATATGTAATTCAGCTGAAGTGAATTTAATATGTGGAAGATTCTGGTGGTGGAATTAAACCAAACAGTGCATTCATTAGTACTGCCGTTTCTACTATATGTTTTAGGTATCCCTTTGGGTACAAGTTAATATTTTGTAAGATCTGTGAATAACATGATGTAGGGTTTCATATGGAATAGTTGAAACTCCTGGGTAGAGTACGAAAACCAGATAATGCCTTGAGAAGTAGGAGGCTTAAATGCACGAGATCCTTACTTATACTCTGAAGCATTACGAATGAATATCTTCTGTTTAATAAGTCTGCATTCTTGTGAGATGAGGTGGAAGCAGATGACCTCCTTAGCTTGCCAGATACAATTTAATTGGGTTACTTTATGGAGGTACAGTGGAAAAAGGGTAGAACACCCATAAATGTTTAAACAGTTCATTCAGACACCAAAGCAGATGTTTAGAATGCCAGTCATGTGACAAAGTGTGTATTGCTCATCATTTATGACATGGCAGGAGTGCTGGGTGATCTGATAAAAGGCTCCTTGTGTTAAGGGATTGGTGAGTATGGCATGCAAAGTCTTAAGAGACTTTAAATTAGATGGGTTCAGTCAAAGTGATTTGGCCACACAAGTGTGGATTTGTAGGTTCATATAAATACTAGGCAGTGTGCAGACTATTATTCACCTAGCCAGTATCCAGACAGTGGCCAATGTTGAGAATCAAACCCAGTATCTTGTGTTTGTAATGTAGCCACTTTTACAATTATGCCAACCCCCAAACATATGTGAATTACTAAGATATGCTAACACGAGGTTTCGAATTTTAATATGAAAATGTTTCCATAAGTATTTTTATACTCCCCATAGGTTATTTATTTTTATTTATTTTATATTTCTTAATCGGGATAGTCCAACTGGATACTTGTCCATTTTCAGCGGAGACCTGGGGAGAAAAGCTCCATACATACATACAAAAAAACTGCTACATTAAACAAGTTAAAGTATTGTTACAGATACAATACATAGGATAAAAGTAATTCATGCTGTCATATATAAATCTGATTTGTTATAGAATAACAATTAAGAAGCAGTGCAGGGGTGGCCAAAAGACCTTTTAGCACATGTTTATATTGCCAGAGTTAGTCAGGATTAGAGCAAGGACGTAGCCATTGCCTTTTAAAGTACTGTTTTAGATTTTTTTTGAATTGGGTTATAAGGGGTTCTGAAGTAAGCTCAGCAGGAAGTGAGTTTCATATTTTGCCAACAGAGTTGGCATATAGAGAATCTCCAGATGAGTTGTTGCTTTTGAGGGTTTGGATTAGTAATTTGTTGGATGAGTGAAGTGTCTTGAGGTTGCTGTAAGGGGTGATAATTTTTGTAAGTACAGTTGTGTTTTCAGGTTGGTAGAGAATTTTATGTGCTACTATTAGCTGATTGTACTGAAGGTGGATAGGCAATTCTAGCCACCCTATATTCTTTAGGTTCAGACAGTGGTGTGTTCTGTATGCTGCTCCAGTGGCAAATCTAGCAATATGATTAAAGCAGCTAGAGAGTTTATTAAGGTCAGACTTACTCAAGTTTGTGAAGAGAGGGGATGCATAAGGGAGGGTGGAAAGTAGATGTGTATGGGCAATTACTTTGGACTCCAAATCCAGCTCCAGACAAGTGAGAAGTGGAGTACCTCAGGGTTCAGTCCTGGGACCACTCTTGTTTTGCATCTACTTCTCTGAAGTACAGGCCAACACTAAGGGACTCTGGCTAACAAAGTTTGCAGATGTCTGCAAACTGGGAGACATTATTGAATCCCCAAATGATGTGGTTACTCTACATAAGGGCCTTACAGAAACAGATGCTTGGTGCCAGAGCCATGGGCTCAAGCTCAATGCCAAGAAATGTATTGTTATCCCTTTTGGGGAAAAACATGTACCCGTGAATTACCACATAGATGGCAGTACACTAAACATTGAAAGTGTGATAAAAGACTTAGGGACACAGGTGGGCAGTGGTCTTACCTTCAATAACCACATCACCACAACAGTCAGGAAGTCCTTCTATGTGGCACACCTCATCACTAAGGGCTTTTCATCCAGAAAAAAGGTCATTGTCCGACTGTACTCATCCCTCATTGACCCATTATAGAATACAATGCACCGTTTTGTATGTACCTCCAAGACATCTGCAACAACTGGAAAGGCCGCAGAAATACCTCACTAAAAGAATCACAGGCCTAAAGTAGATGCCCTATGCTGACCGCCTTAAAAACCCCAGCTATACTCTATCGCATATCGTCTACTCAGAGGCGATCTCTGCTTAACATACAAGGCCATGTCAAACCCAGAGCTGTTGGACATGCTAGACTTAAAGAAATCCCAATCCCTCAGAGACACACGCTCCAGGGATCTAAACCTTGTCATCACAATAAAGAAAACATGCTGGAGGGATAGGTTTCTGACCCAGAGACTCCCCAGACTCTGGAATAGACTGCCCGTACATGTCAAACAGAGCGCCTCCTTGGCCCTTTTCAAAAGGAACCTTGACAATTGGATGGGAGAAAGGAAATTCAACCCAGGGATCACGTCAGTCACCCTGCTAGACAGGGGACCAGGGAAGTAAATAGTGTGGGAAGAAATAGCCAGGGAATTGTTATGGCTAAGCTTGTATAGGCCCTAGGGCCAATAGCCTAGTACCAACCTATGAACCTATGAACCTATTACCGTCCAGCTAGTGGAGTGAGGAAAGGTTTGATCTATTATAGTGAGCCAAGATTTTTATTAACTTTTTTAATTGTTTGATTAATATGCATATCAAACTCGAGGTTATTATCAACTGTTACACCTAAGAGTTTGGTACAGGGATCAGGGATAATGACTGTGCCATTTTTAGATTTTATAGTAAAGGTTGGAGTGAAGACATTACAAGTGGGGGAGAAAAGCAGTAGCTTCATTTTGTTAGGATTCAATAGGAGACGTCAATTATAGAGCCAATTTTTGACAGTATTAAAAACATTTTGGGATACAGCCCGCAGACTTAAAGAGGAGGTGGCAGAGCAAATCAAAGTGGATTCATCCACATATTGAATTCAGGTAGCTGTTGGGATGCCTGTGTACAGGTCATTAATAGAGACAGAAAATAATAGGGGTCCTAATTTAGAGCCCTGAGGGACCCCAAGGGTGATAGGTAGAAGGGAAGATAGTTTGTTCTACCATAGTACAGTCTATTGTCTACCACTCAGATAAGATTTGAACCATTGGATAGCCTGGACATCTAGGGGAATAGTTTTAAGAGTGTGTGTATGAGTAGTTGGTGCTTGACCATTTTGGAGTCTTTGGAGAGATCAAGAAAGAGGGCAGAAAAAAGCTTATTGTTGTTTTGGTTTTGATTAATAACATCGGAGAAGGAGAAGAGGACCGTGGTTGTACTGTGGAATCGTCTGAAACCATGCTGTAAGTTAGCCAGGAGATTGTGCTGAATGAGATGTCTCAGGATATAGATGCACTTTTTCATAATTTTAGCCAGGGGTGACAAAATAGCTATAGGTCTGTAATTTGACAGTTCAGTGGAACTGTCCCCTTTGTGGAGTGAAATAACATGGGATGTCTTCCAAATGGAGGGGATAGTGGCTTCTGATATAGTTCTATTGATAAGCATAGAGACTGTGTATGCTATGGCATCCACAGATTTTTGTAGATACTCAGCTGGGAGGAGATCCGCTGCAAGGGTGGTAGGTTTTAGTTTCTTGATTAGGGCATGGATAAGTGATGTGGAAACTGGTTGAAAGTTAAAGGGGAGTTGAGAACTAGGTGCGGAGGTGTTAGGACTTGGGTAACTGGGAGATAGTTGGTTAGCTAGTGACCGGATAGTTTCAGCGAAGAAACTATTCAAGGAATTGGCAATGTCTTCTGAAGGCTTTTGGATGGTAGTTGATGGGGTAGGAGTTGTGCATTGCCCTTGGTAAATACGTTTATTTATGCCTGCCCAAAACTTTTGCAGATTGTTTTGACGCTTCTGATGTAAATGGCAGTAAAAGTTTTTTTTATCTAGGGTGGTAGATTTTTTTTGTGTTGTTCCTTAGTTGTCTAAATCTAAGTTGATCTAAGGGGGATTTTTGTGGTACACCAAGTGTTCCAAGCTTTGTTTCTAAGTAAGATCATTTGTCTGGTTCCTTTTGAAAGCCATGGGGCAACTTTTGCTTTAGTTCTTATAGAACGTGCAGGTGCATGGGTATCAAGGACGGCTAGGAATTTGGTGTTGAAATGTAATACAGCTTCTTTAAGTGGTAGATGTTTTAGGACTGCCCAATTACATGCTTTGAGTTCATTTTGGAAATTAGTGGGGGTTAAAGTTTTTGTTGTTTCCAATTGTTTTGTAAGTAGGTTGGTTAAACAAAATATTCTCAGGAGTGAATTCAGTGTATTGCAAATATAAATAGGTAAACCAGGATAATTATTGCAAATATAAATAGGTAGACCAGGAACTATAGGAACATATATATATATATATATATATATATATATATATATATATATATATATATATATATATATATATTGTGCTGATAGCTGGCCTATTTGCAGCAATGACAATGCATCATGTGAATGTTACACATAATGAGAAAGTGGGTTGTTAATGTATTATTCTTGAGTGGCAAAAGTATTCTGGAAAAGTGAACTTCATAAGAGTATTGGAGACAGGTAAACTACAATTTAACATTTCCTGTGAGTTACTCATATAGTATATGCAGGCTGGAAGATTAAAACACAAACAGACTGCTGGGCTTGCAAGCATTGTCATAGTTCTCAACTGTACCTCATTATGAGGAACATGTCCTCATGCTGAGTCTTAAGAATTCCAAGTACCACATTGTTCTACATTCCTTAACACTTTTTAACAAATATAGGTCCATGGGTTCATAGGTGTGTACTAGGCTGATGGCCCTGGGGCCTTTACAAACCTAGCCATAGGATTAAACTGGCATCGTGCCACCTGACCTTAATTCCCAGTGCCTCTGTTGAGAAGGGCCACTGGAGTTATCCCCGGGGTGAATTTTCTATTTCCCATCCACTCATCAAGATTTCTCTTGAAGAGGGCCAGTGAGGTGCTCTGCTTGACATGTATGGGAAGTCTATTCCATAGCATGGGCAGTCCCTGGGTTATGAACCTCTCCCTCCAGCATATTCTGATGATTGAGGTAATGAGGTTGAGGTCTCTGGAGCATTTGGTAGAGAGGGATTGGGATTTCTTTAGATGTAGTATTTCTTACAGAGCTGGGTCAGACATGGCTTTGTAAGTCAAGCAGAGATCACCTCTAAGTAGGCGATATGAGGCAGAGAATAGTTGGAGTTTTTTGAGTATGTCCATATAGGGCAAGTGCTTAAGGCCTAGGATCCTCTTTGTGAGGTACATTTGCAGCCTCTCCAGTTGCTGCAGGTGTCTAGTGAGGTACATGCCAAATGGAGCATTGTACTCGATGACTGGCCTAATGAGGGAAGAGTAGAGGGAGACAATGACCTCTTTCTTCCTGGATGCAAACCCCTTAGTAATGACAAGTGCTACATAGAAGGAATTTCTGACCACAGTAGCAATGTCGTGATCAAAAAAGAGGTTGCTGTCAACCTGTGCTCCCAGACCTATTATAACACCTTCTGTGTTCATTGGACTACCATCAATGTGGTAATTCATGGGAATCGGGTTTTTCCCAAAGGGGATGACAACACATTTTTTGGCACTGAGGTTAAGGCCAAGGTTCTGACACCAGTCATTGGTCTTAGTGAGGCTATTCTGTAGGATGTCAAGATCACTTGGGGAGTTAATAATAGCTCCCAACTTGCAATCGTCTATGACCTTTGTCAGCCAGAGTCCCTTCATGTTGGCCTGGACTTCAGAGAAGTAGATACCAAACAGGAGAGGACCCAGGACCGAACCCTGTGGGACTCCACTCATGCCTAGTCAGCAGTCTGACTTGGAGTCAACTACTTTCATGCTATGGGTTCTATCTGTGAGCCAATTTGCAACACACCTAGTGATATAGGGGCTGATGCCTAGCTTAGTGAGTTTTTCTATGATCCATGAGTGGGAAATGATATCAAAGGCCTTGGCCAGATTAAGGTAGGCTGTATGAACCACCTTGCCTTCATCCAGAGCTCTGGTGACTGACTGAAAGAAGTCGACCAAGTTGAGCAGGCATGATCTACCCTTCACAAAACCAAACTGTGTGGGATCCAGAGTTTGGAGATTCCCTATATCTTTGTTTATTAGGTCCATGATGATGCGTTCCGTAGCTTTGCATATCAGACTCAACAGGCTAATGGGGCGATATTTCTCAGGCTCTGTAGTTGCTCTTCCTTTGTGGAGAGGGATGACTGTAGCTGTGCACCATTCAGTAGAGGCAAAGCTTGAGGGGAGGCTGTGATTGAACAGGGCACACAAGTGAGGTGCCAGTTCACTCTGTAGTTCATGTAGAATACAGCCAGGGATATTGTCAGGTCCCATAAAAGCTGTATTCTTGGCCTTGAACAGTGCTGTTTTAACCTGTGCAGCAGTAATACTGGGTGCTTGCCAATCTACTGGTATCGTGATTGGTCCTTTGGGGGAAGAGGGGGTAAAGTTGGCACTGACTCTGTCGGACAGTATATTGGCAATATCTATTGGCTCGGTATAGGAGGTACCATTCTTTGGTAAATAGCTCTAAATCATATTATTTAATGAAAATAACTTTTCTTGCAGCATTCATATATCAGTTTCAATCATACTGTGAGCTTCCTAGTTGAAGCTGTTAGTAAGTGTTCAACATTTTCTTATTTTTTCCAATTTATGAGAGGAAGTGTTCCACAATTTGCAGATGGATTTGAGTGCTATCTGCATAGTAACTATGGATATAGCCTGGGGTATTACGACATCACTGATGAATTCAACAGCTTATTCATGATGAGTTTCTAATGTGATCGTACAGTTTCCATATAGATAACTGGATTATCAATGCTACCATTGATCACAGTGACCTCTATGTGGAAAGTCATATCACAGAGGCATATGTGTTTGTGCACTGTAAAAGACAATGGATACATTACTGTAAGAGGCAATGGCTCTACTTTTTTTAGACATGCATCACTGATGCATACTCGATTCTGTTAAATCAAGCTGATGCATAATGTGTTAATAACATTTTTCTTCACTGAGAGATGTGTATTAACAGAAGTGCTTTGAACATTCATTTTGTAAGACTGAAAATCAGTCACTTTGGAACAACTTCAGCAAACCCAAATAGTCATATTATACATTCAAGAGGGATTTATTTTTATTTATTTTTTTTTATTTTTGTTTGTGTTGTGAATGGAAACTGGTCCCCTTGTACCACATCCCAAATATATATATATATATATATATATATATATATATATATATATAGATATATATATATATATATATATATATATACCGTCTCTGTCTGTGGTTGTACAACATCAGGAAAAGAAAAAACTCAAAAAAGTGCATAGCTGTCTCAAGCAATTACTGTTTCCATTTCAGTAAGACCAAGCACGTGATCTCCAAGTAGCTGCTAACTCTGAAGTTACTGAAGAGTCATGTTTGTCTTGGTAGCTGAGAAATATAATGGCAAACACATGCTGTTTTGCCAAGGTGCATAACCTTTTTTATTGGAAGATTTCGGTATTCTTATTTGCATGCTGAGTAAGTATAGTTTTATAAGTTCTAGTGTATGACATTGACACATACCATGTGCTCTGGGATCATGGTGCATTGTTCTGTAACAAAGACAAAATGCATTTGTTGAAAGATATCAGACAGTGATACAAAGTGTTTGGAACACTATTTTTAACATATGCATATAGGTTGTTTGTGATTAGTTTCCTGCTTTCTGTCTACTGAATGCCAAAATAGGCTTGTAATCCAACAAACCTGATTTGGGTGAAACTGATAATCAAATGTGAAATGAAAGAATGATTGTACAAAGACTGTTTGCTCTATAAGTACATATAGTATGTTGTTTGGGGAAATATGGCTGTCATTAAGAAGATAGATGAAAGTAGCCAGTATATGAGAAAATAACATTAGTGAGGTAAAATATGTTACTGATTTAACAATGTAGAATGATATATGTTTTGAGTGTTTTGCACAGAGCATCTGTGACTAATGCATAACATTGAATCATGGTGGTAGAAACTTGTCACACCATGTTTACAGCTGCAATACTTGACAAGAGTGGGAGTTATGCAAGGATTTACTCCTAACTGTCCAGGTGTGATCCTGTAGAGGAAGTACAAGAGATCAAATGCATGAGCCAGGCAGTAGTAAATCCTGTATGGCTTCCACCCTTGTAGATATTATAGATATTACACCATGTGAAAATATTCCACTTTTATGTTTTGGTTAGTAAGAGTTTTACAGTGTTCAAGTATTTTTTTTAATAAATTTTATTAAAATAATTTCTTAAGAGTACAATTATTAATAGAAAATGTAGTAAATTTTCGATTTTAAAGATAAAAAAACAAGAACACTAATATAAAAATTCAAAGAAAAAAACAATGAACTATGTACATCAATGTCCGCGATACTATAAATAAAGTAAAAAAGTGAATAAAATAGGAGTAATAGTTTTAAATTATTAATTATCTAATAAATCAATTATATTCATCCATTGAGTAAACACTGCTGTATTCTTAGAAGATCTTGACTTAATTGTCATCAATTCTAACTTCGATACCTCCAAGAAAAGATCCTTAAAGTTTTGAAAGGAGGGAATTTTTGATGATTTCCAATTTCTAGTTATTTCCTTCCTGGCTATGGACAGAACAGACCAAAGAAGTGAATATTTACTAGTTTTAACACAAATTGGTTTTGGGGAATTAAATAAGAGTAATGATTTTGTTAGAAGAAAGTTATCAGTAAATATTGCTTGCAAAAAAATATTAATATCGTCCCAGAATTTTTTCAAGTACACGCAATCATAAAAAAAAATGTGACCAAGCAGCATTCTGAATCTTCAGCCATCTCCAACAAAGGATATTTTCTTTATACATCTTATTCATATTATACAGGGTAATGAAAAATCTATTTAAGAATCTCCAGGTAAAGATTCTCCATCTAAGTGATGATGTAGTTTTATTTGCTGATTGAAGAATATTCAATATATCATTATCTGAAGGATTATTATTATTATCAGGGAAATATTTCCAATAATTATCAGGAAATTTATCTATATCTAATTTTATGGTTTTATATATATTTGAAAGACTAATTTTGATTAAATTATTTGTTGGGTGATAACAATAAAGTATTGAGTGAGTTTGGGAATTAAGTTTTTAACTGAGGAAGGTATCAAATCAAATTTATTTTTAATATAGTTTATATCTTCTTGTAATTCAAGCCATAATGATGAATCAAGGTTCTTTTCCACCAGTAAAGTATCAATAGATTTTAACTCAGTATTTTTTAACATTTGATGCCAATAAATGAAATGCTTTTTGCTTTTTTCAAATATTGACATTTTATGATAATTTGTAGAGAAAATAACCCTTTGTGTATTTGCAATGGGGAAAATAAGGAATAACCAACATTCATATTATTGAAATCTAAGGATAACATTTTTAAAGGATTTTAAAATAATATTAATATAGTTTGATATAAAGTGTTGGGTAGGCAGAGCATAACATATTCTTTTAGTTTCCATATGAATGTGTTATTTACTAAATTTAACTTAAAGAGATCATTATATTTTAAGTTTTGTGATGAAGAGAGAATAACATCTTTTCATTTTGCTGAGTAATTGCTATCAATAAGGTACACAATATTTTAATAAATGAGGAAATTGAATATATTTCTAAATTTGGAAATGCAATACCTCCATTATTCCAGGTATAAATATGGCACATTAAGGATATCCTGGGTTTAATTGAAAACCAAAGACATTTTTTAATGATTGTGTTAAATTTCCTAATTATTGTATAAGGCGGAGGAATAGAAATAGATTGAACTATATATAAGATTTTTGGAAGAAGAATCATTTTTATGATTTATAGTTTCTTCTATTGAGAATTTTATTTTAGACCATTTTGTATTAATTTTTCTATTTCTTTTAAACTATTTTCAAAATTCAACTTTTGCATTTTTTTATATTATTGGCAATCATTATACCTAAATATTTTATATGCTGGGACTGAGGTATATATTTTTCATATTGATTTTGAATGTTATATTTTTTGGGCCAGTTAATAAGATGTGTGTTTTGTCTTGATTAAATTTAAGACCCGAGTTATTTTGAAAGTGATCCATATCATTAAATAATTCTTGAATTATTGGGTTCTTACCACCCAAAGTAATCAGAATGTCATCTGCAAACATTTGAGTCTTGGAAGTTTTATTAAGACCTATATCAAAACCTTTAATATTACTATTTCCTCTAATCAAGTTCACCCAAGGTGCCATAACTAAAGTAAATAAAAGAGGAGATAAAGGACAACCTTGTTTAGTCCCTTTAGTAATAGGTATGGACTGGCATATGTTAGAACAAATTTTTATATAAGCTTGAGAACCTGCATATAAGTGGGTGATAAGATTAATAAAATTATTTGAAAACTTAAGTTCCTGTAAAAGAATAAACAGATAATTCCAATTAACTGAATCAAAAGCACAGTTTATATTTAAACTAACTTTAGTTAGGTTATTTTTTAAGTTTTTAGTTGATTCAATTAATGTTATTATTCTCTTAATGTTATCAAAAGTTGTTCTATTTATTATAAAACCTGTTTGGTCCTCATCTACTAAATTAGGAAGAACATTTTTAAGCCTCTTTTCATAAATAGACATGAACATTTTATAGTCCGTGTTTAATAAGGATATAGGTCTGTAAGAGTTACATTTTGTAGGGTCTTTTTCGGGCTTCAATATGGGAGAAATGAATGTATATTTCCAGGATAGAGGGGATGAATTATTATTTTGTATATTATTAAAAACTGAGAGTAATAATTTTAGAGCTTCATTATGTAAAATTTTGTAAATTTCTGGGATAATACTGTCATTACCAGGTGCTTTATTTTGTTTGAGTGAATTAATTTGTTCTTGAATGTTTTTTCATATAATTTGTCTGTCCAATAGTTTGATTTGTTCTTCTGTTAGTTTTTTTGTGTTTTTATTAATAAATTCTTGAATTTCATTCTTTGAATGTATTAGTGTAGAAGATTGGTTAAGCTTAAGAAAAAATGCTCTAAATTCATTCAATATGTTATGTAAATCTGATACCTTGTTTTCTTTTGGGGTGAATATATTTCTTTAATACGGTTAAATTTGCTTAATCTTTTCACTTTATTGGCTAAGAAGTTCAAAGATCTGGGATTTATTGAAAAATTAATATATTTACATTGTTCAAGACTAATCATAATTTTATGGTTTAAGATTTCAAGATATTTCTTATTTAAAGTCTTTATCTCTTCTAGTTTAGATTTTTCTAATTGACTTTTTTTGTTAACTCAAGATTCAAAATATCAAGCTTGGTTTGTATTTCATTTAAATCTTTATCCCATAAACATATGCTTTTTTACCAATCGATTATTCTGCCATACATGTATGTCTTCATTGCATCCCAGACAAATATTTCAGGTGTGTTACTATTGGTGTTAAATTCTAAAAAACTATGAACTTCTTTTAATATGAAGGAATTAAAATCTTTTAATTTTGTAATATATGCTGGTATTAATTTTATCTGAACATTAGAATGTGTATAAATATGAATTTTAAAAGTTATAGAGTTATGATCTCTGACAGGATAAGAAATAACTTTCACATTACTTAAAGAATCAGTTAAACTATTAGAATCAAAAACTCTGTCTATTCTTGACAGCATGTTATGTCTATGTGAAAAGAATGTATACACTAAGGATTTTGGATCAGCATAGTTGTTTACGTCTTTCAATAAAAAGAAATTTGAAAATTCTTTTAAAAGTTTAGCTGAACTCAAAACTTTTTTATTGCCTTTTGAGGTAGAGTCTGAACTATCAAAAATACAATTAAAATCGCCAGCTAATATAATATTGCCTTTAGAAAATTGAACAATATGGTCTATATGTTTTAGAGCTAAGCTCAAAGCCAGGAATCCAGTACATGTTAGAGTGAAGAATAAGTTATTAAACTCTATGACAACTGAAGCTACCATACCTTTATTATCTTTGTATGATTCTATAATTTTAGGTTGTGGTAATTTGTTATTCCAAAGTATTGCAACAGCTCTTTTTTTTTGTAAATGTTCAGAACTAATGGGTTTTGAAAAGGATTTAGATTCTAACTTGGAAACATCACCCTCTAATAAATGAGTTTCTTGCAGAAGAATTTATTGTGATTTATTTAACTGGAGTTATTTATTTAAAAATCTTCTCTTGTAGGGATTATTTAAACCATTTATGTTAAGAGAAATACAATGTAAAAACATCATGTCTTAAGAGTATTGTGGGGTAATACATACTGATTATAGCTTTCAATAAACTTAGAACTAAAGGCAGTTACTAGTAAAATATTGGAAATACAGCAATATATACAGTGTAAAACATAGGTAAAATATTCTAAAATTGAAGTTATATGAACATATGTATAACTTGCTACTATACTTGTTTTAGCGAATATCAAATAGCATAATAACAAAAAGTAATAGCAAATTTTTATAACAAAAAATCCCTCAGAAACCCACCTGGAGTTAAAAACTCCTAATTTGACTGACATAAATCATCCAAACTAACAAACCAACTAGCAGCAAGTTTCTATCAAGCTCCACCTAAGTATGAACTATTTCATAATTAAAACCATGGCATGTGAAAAATACTGTATGTAATAAGTAAAAGGAGAAGTCATCATATAATCTATATTAGATTAGCTATTTGAAAAGATAACTAAAACTGAATTGCAACAAAGATTACTTTTTTAGAAGGTTACAAAGGAATAACATTATAAATTAGCTATAATATAAGAAAGTGAAATTATAAGGGCCATTTCAATGACTTCACTATAGATTTGTGATTTACTAAGCTAATAAGTCTATATCGTTGAAGGGGACACTACAATCAGCTCAGTGCAAAAATACTATACATTACAGAAGAAAAATTATATCAATGTTGCTAACAATTAACTAAAAATGTAAGTTGTATAACTAAATAAATCAAGTTTTACTTTTAATTCTTAAAGTTATTGTATTATAACCAGGAAATATACCAAAGTAATCTTTAATAAGATATATTATAACTTTACAAAGGATAAAACCTATAAGGGTAAACCAAAAATCTATTTAAAGAGATAATTTGCCTATACTATAATCATAGAAAGCATAATATACTTCCTATCATGCAAGCATTCAATAAAAGCTATATCCATCTGAAATATAAAATATGGAAAAACTGAACTGCTTATATATCATATATAAAGAGTAAAATAGAATTAGGTAAAGCAGCTTTTTAGTAAAGTTATATATACATATGCATATATTTTGTACAGCCATTTTTGTTACCACTAATCTTTACATGCCCAATAAACAAAAAACAAGACTACTAATAACAAAACACAATATAAACTCAGCTATTAGGAATGTATAATGTAGTACTGTCACTTAGCACCTTGTAATAAAATGATGTCAAGGCTGCATTAGGCTAATAGAAAGTTGTTATTGCATAAGATATGTAGATCTTTCTTTCCAGATCACCACTAATAGAGAAAAAAAACTTCTCAACATAGTAGGAAAATGCCAGCAACAGTTATAAAACAAGTATGCAATCATTGAATGAATGAGAAATTTTCAATATATCTACACTTATATACAAATACAAGTATAGATATATACAAAGAAACAGGAAAAAAATAGATCTCACTTGTGGCACTAGTTATTAAAATAGCAATACCTATAAATAGGATAAATGTAACAGTTTATCAGTAACTATTAGTTCTATGTTATAGCCACTAAAAATATCTAAGCATGAGATGAATTTTCAACAACCAAGTGATTTCCATCTACAGAATTATTATTTTAAAACATATATATCTATTTAACCATAAAATGATCTTTGTTATAGTTATTTTTACAGAAAAAACAATCCCTCTCTGCCCAGCGAGTATATAAGTATAACTGATACTTTCCACTCTAAAATAATGTCTAGCTTACAGTCATCCAAGTCCTTAAAAGGGATTTTGCAATGTTGTTACCTTTCATAATATAATAAAAAGTATGAACAAGTTGCTGTGCAGTCCAGAGAAAGACATATACTTCCTTTTAAAAATGTCCGTCGAGCTGGAAATGACATTATATGGCTCATTGAAAAAGTTCAGTGTGCATGTGTTCTTGTTTCAAGCCGTAAGAAGTGTGAGCACTCTCAAACTTTTCAGTGGGAAACTGCAAGCAATTCAGGGAACAACAGAGTGTATTTTATGTCTCAAGATGCCCTCGGGACACATTGGCAACCCTGCAATGCTTCAACAAACAGCACAGCAAACAGAGGCAGAAAGGAAAGGAAAAATAAAAAAAAACATTTCACGGATCTACCTTGCTCTCACAACCAGCACAAACCCAAAGCCACCAATGAACATGGCTCCAACAAACAAGAAACATGACCTCAAAAGAAACACCAAACAAAGCTATTAATCATCAAATAACCACCAAAAGCCATTATAAAAATAAATAAATAAAAATACATTTTCTACAGCACCATTAAAAGTAATTATTCAACAGTCCCATACCAGAATAAGAAACAAACCAAGTATAGCAATAAATCAAACTAAAGCATAACAACAACATAGCTATAAAATGTTACCGGCAACTACTCAAATATATGTACAAGATAAACCATATAAAGGGACAATAGAGACCAAGTGAATTGTGATTGTTAAACTTTTTTATGTGTACTGGGATAATAAAATACAAGAGAAAAGACTGTAACTAGAACACCTATCATAAAATCACAGTAATGTGCAGCTACATAGTATCAGTGAACAAGGACAAATTAAACTAATGCAGTTAATGTATTTAAAGGCATGTACAAGCAAGGGACTATAAATGGAATATTTTTCTATTTAATATAACAGAATGTATTTTAGTGTAAGTTAGTATGTAATATATTCTATGAATTTTTAGAAATGACTATAATAAGGAGAAATGAATAATTATTAAAGACATAGGATAAAAGCATATGTTAATGGCAATAATAAAAATCTAATAAACTATTCAGGACAAAAGTACCAACCAGAAACACAACATAATACAGAATATATCAACAATATCTGTTGATCCGTTTTCATTTTCCCGGACTACTGGGTCATAAAAAAAAAAAACTTATGTAAAGAAAAAAAGAGTAAAAACCTTGTTGTAGAAAAAATATTGCTACCTCATTCAACACACACTTCACACAAACCATACTATCACTAGCTAAACAACACAACCCCCCTCCTCTCCAACCCACACCTTCAACTAGTAATCTTCCCACTGCCTTCTCTTTTTATCCTGTGCCTACCTCCAACATAAAAAAACTCTTAACTAAACTTAAGCCCACCAGATTAGCAGCAGACAACCTCCCAAGTGAATACCTACAAATCGCAGCTGATGCTCTGGCCTACTCAGTATCCATCTTGATTAACCGATCTCTGTCAGAAAGTTACGTTCCCACACTGTCGAAAGTATCACATATAATTCCCCTCCACAAAAGCGGACCCTCCACAGAACTAACCAATTACTGTCCCATAGCTATTCTCTCAACACTCTCCAAAATACTAGAGAGATGCATACACTCTCAGGTCTCAGACTACCTCCGTACTAACAACCTCCTTTCCAATACTCAGCATGGTTTCCGACCAAACCATAGCACCATCACTGCCTTACTCTCCTTTACTAACACTATCCTTCAGTATAAAAACAATGGCTATCTCTCCTCTGCTACTTTCATAGACCTATCTAAAGCATTTGACATGGTCCCACACAAACAACTTATCTCTGTCCTCAATAACCTATTCTTCTCACAATCGGTCACCAACTGGTTTCAGAGTTACCTGTCTGACTGCCAACAATCCGTTGTATGGCAGAATGACATATCTCCCCAACTACCTGTCTCCATAGGGGTTCCCCAAGGATCTATCCTTGGACCTCTACTCTTCTCTGTTTTCACCAATAATCTAGCCTCTGCCACCAAACATGGCACACTCATACAATACGCAGAT
This sequence comes from Protopterus annectens, assembly GCF_019279795.1. Classification (NCBI taxonomy): domain Eukaryota; kingdom Metazoa; phylum Chordata; order Ceratodontiformes; family Protopteridae; genus Protopterus; species Protopterus annectens. Next base: position 1,209,586,437 of record NC_056729.1, read on the forward strand.
GACTCAACCATCATCTGCTCAGCCCAGTCCCTACCCAAACTGCAAAAAGTCATACAGGAAGCCTTTTCCTCTGTTGAAACTTGGTTATCTGATGCCCAATTAATACTCAACCCAAACAAAACTAAACTACTCATCTTCCAACCCACCAAACATACTCAAAACAACTCTCACTTTAACATCACAGCAAAAGACAACACCACTATATACCCAACTGAACACACTAAATTGCTAGGAGTGGAAATAGACAATAAACTAAAATTTTGACATTCACATATCCTTGACCATAAAAAAAGTCCACAAAAAACTAGGAGCACTATACAGAAATAAGCAACTTCTCACCAAAGCAGCAAAGATTTCAATAGCAAATTCCCACCTTATCTCCACCCTACTTTATGCCTGTCCAATATATACCAACCTAAGGCAATGCGATCTAAACAAGCTAGAGACCTGCTACAACAAAATTGCCAAATTCGCCACAGGGGCATCCTACCGTAGTCACCACTGCCTCTCACTTGCTGAACTGGGCTGACTTGAACTCCCTCACCTCCTTCAATGGTATCAACTCTCACTCGCCCACAAACTAGTAAATCATCCACTAAATGTCCCACCCCTCCAGAATCTACTCCAACCCTATCGCACCACCAGACCACTAAGATCCAGCAACAAAAATCACTTGCAGAGCGCTAAAGCCAATAACTCTGCTGGTGAAGCACTATTCTCTTGCACCATAGCCAAATTATGGAACTCCCTCCCACCCACAATTACCTCCGTACCATCATGCACCCACTTCAAAACTTTACTAAAAGTGCACCTAAAAACATGATGGCTATGCCCTTGCAACTCCCACTCTAATATCACCCTCCCCATCCAACCACTACCTTTCTTTCCACTCCATTAACTACTTTGATTATAGCAAGCTCAGATGCTCATAAGCCAGTACTTATTATACAGCAGGAACTTCTTGTAACACTTGTTAATGTCTGTTATGTACTTCACAGATAAAGATTCTACTTGTCTGCTGATGTACTATGTTTTTCATCTGTAAATATGTTGTAAGTAATTGCTATGTAAATTGTTAATCGCTATGTAATCCGATGTAACTACTGTCTGTTTATTTTAATTGTGGAGCTTTTCTCCCCGGGCCTCCGCTGAAAATGGACCTACGTCCAGTCAGACACTCCCGGTCAACAAATATAAATAAATAAATAAATAAAATAAATTTTAAAAAGTTTCTTCGTGTGGTCATCTGTTTTCCAGGTTTCATTTTCAGCAATTCTTTTAAAACTGGAACTAGCCCAGTCTATTTCATCTATTTTTTCCAGTACTTTGTTAGATTTAATGTATTTGATAACGTTCCTCAAAGGTCTTCGGACCATCCTGAAAGAAGATTTTCAGCCTTGCAGGAAAAAGCAGGTGAAACTTTATTTGTGTTTTTTTAAGTTTTTTAAGTAATGGTAAGAATTGTTTCCTTTTAGATATGACAGAAGTAGAACAGTCATTATCAAAACGAATTATGTTATCTTTGTATTTTATTGCTGACTTAGACCAAGCAGTCTTCAAAAGTATTTCTTTATCATGAGTAGATTTAACTATGACAGATTTTGTGGAGTTACTTCTGGTAAATTTGGATGTAGAAAGGGACTTTTGAGCTCTTTTTATGCCAAAAGAAAGTGCTTCGGGAAGCTATAAAATATCAGGTAGCCATGAAGTTAAAAACTTCTCCAAATTATTTTCTTCTAGATTGTCTAGTAGTCCAAAGATCCTGATGTTATTTCTTTGAGATCTATTCTCAAGATCATCTAATTTATTTTGAAGCAGGGTTTTTTGCTTCAGTAAGAATTCTAGATTATGTTCATTTTGTTGTATTCTGCTATCCATGTCATTTAAAGATGTTTTGATACCTGTAATTTGTTTCATAGGTTCATAGGTTGGTACTAGACTATCGGCCCTAGGGCCTATACAAGCGTAGCCATAACAATTCCCTGGATATTTCTTCCCACAATATTTACTTCTCTGGACACCTGTCTAGCAGGGCAACTGACATGATCCCCGGGGTGAATTTCCTATCTCCCATCCAATCAAGGTTCCTTTTGAAGAGGGCCAAGGAGGCGCTCTGCTTGACATGTATGGGCAGTCTATTCCAGATTATGGGTAGTCTCTGGGTCAGGAACCTATCCCTTCAGCATGTTTTGTTCATTTTGATGACAAGGTTTAGATCCCTGGAGCGTGTGGCTCTGAGGGATTGGGATTTCTTTAAGTGGAGCATGCCCAACAGGTCAGGGTTTGATATGGCCTTGTATGTTAAGCAGAGATCGCCTCTGAGTAGACGATATGCCACAGAGTATAGCTGGAGTTTTTTTAGATGGTCAACATATGGCATCTGCTTTAGGCCTGTGATTCTTTTAGTGAGGTATTTCTGTGGCCTTTCCAGTTGTTGCAGATGTCTTGTGAGGTACATACCAAATGGGGCATTATACTCTATAATGGGTCTAATGAGGGATGAGTACAGTAGGACAATGACCTCCTTTTTTCTGGATGAAAAGCTGTTAGTGATGAGGTGAGCCACATAGAAGGATTTCCTGACTGTTGTGGTGGGTTATCGAAAGTGAGACCACTGTCCACCTGTGTCCCTAAGTCTCTCATCACACTTTCGATGTTTAGTGTACTGCCATGTGGTAATTCATGGGTACATGTTTTTTTTTCCATAGAGGATAACTGTACATTTCTTGGCATTAAGCTTGAGCCCATGGCTCTGGCACCAGGCATCTGTTTCTGTAAGGCTCTTTTGTAGAATATCCATATAATTTGGGGATTCAATAATGGCTCCCAGTTTGCAGTCATCTGCGACCTTTGTTAGCCAGAGTCCCTTAGTGCTGGCAACCCATCGAGTGATGTAGGGATTTATGCCCAGCTTAGTACGTTTATCTATGATTCCAGAATGGAGGATGGTGTTGAAGGCCTTGGCGAGGTCCAGATAGGCTGTGTGGACCGCCTTACCCTCATTTACAGCTCTGGAGACTGATTCGAAGAAGTCAATCAGGTTCAGGAGACAAGATCAGCCCTTCACAAACCCAAACTGGGTCGGGTCCAGTGTTTGAAGGTTGCCAATGTCTTTGTTTATAAATTCCATTATAATGTGTTCCATGCCCTTGCAGATCAGGCTTGTCAGACTGATGGGACGGTAGTTACTAGGATCCAAGATGGATCCCCCCTTGTGGAGTGGGATAACTGTAGCTGTGCGCCACTCAGTGGGTACAAAGCCTGAGGTGAGGCTATGATTAAACAAGACACTTAGGTGAGGTGTCAGTTCATTTTGTAGTTCATGTAGTACACATCCTGGGATATCATCTGGTCCCATGGATGCTGTAGTCTTAGCATTGGAGAGTGCGGTTTCTACCTGTGTGGCCGTGATTACTGGAATTTGGCAATCTTTTGGTATTGAGATGGGCCCTTTAGGGGGTGAGAGGGGGGTGAAGTTGTCACTAAATTGATCTGCCAGGATATTGGCAATATCCTTGGGATCAGTATATTTAATGCCATTCTGTTGAAGTTCAGAGCAGATCTGAGCATTGCCATTTAGATCCTTGGCATAACTATAGAATGCCTTGTGGTTGTCTTTGGAATATTTAGCAATTTTATTTTCGTAACTAGCTTTTGAGGATTTTATGAGGGATCTCAGCTTCTTACTGAGGCTGGTGAGGGAGTTTTTTGCATCCTGGGATTTTCCTCTTTTCTGCAACAGTTTCTTCCTTCTGTTGTATAATTTGTTTATAGCAGAGGACCACCAGATTGGCTTCCTTTTATTGGAGGAGAGCATCTTGGTTCTATTTGGGATGGCACGATTCATGCACAAGTGGATGTGCTCGTACAGTGCCTTAGTGTTGGATTCTGCAGTCGAACTTTCAGATCCCGTCTGCATGGGTGTCATGAAGTTTGTCACTTCTGACTTCAGTAGCATGGAGATGGCTTTGGAGAAGTTTTTTAAGGAGGTTTCCTTACTGTGGGGTGGGGGTGGGATGTGGATGTCAAGGGTGATTTGCTTATGGTCAGACCTGACCAATGAGGGGGTGACCAATGGTGTGGAACATCTATCTCCCATGTTGGTAATGACCAGGTCTAGGATATTGGAGCCCCTGGTGGGACAATGGATTAGTTGATCCAGAGCATTGGAATTTATGAATTCCAAGAACCGTTGGGAAAAGGAGTTGGTACCCGAGTAGTTTTCCCAGTTAATGGCAGGGTAGTTGAACTCACCCAGTATTAGGGTGTTTGGTTGTATCTTAATATTTTCCAGTATGTTTAGAAAGGTGTAGTGAGAATCTTGGGGCATGGTGGGGGATCTGTAGCAAGCTACAATTTGGATTGCAGTCTTACCTAGTGTCGGTTGCACCTGGAGAATTTCAGATGCATTGTGTTGGTCATCTAGCCTGGAGGTGTGAATATCCTTGGTGAATATGAAGACTCCTCAACCTTTAGTGTTTTGGTCTTGATTTTGTGGCTGAAAAGTGTGGTAAGAGTTGTAGCCTGGTATTGCAGGGGTGCTCTCTGGAGCCTTGAACCAAGTCTCAGTTACTGCACAGATATCGATGTTCTCCATTTTTAGGAGTGCATCGAGAGAGTGCATTTTGAGGTTTGGACTTCTAGCATTGAGTAGCATTACCTTCAGATTTTGCATGCTTGTATCTGTTATGTTGGTGGTTTTGTCCTTTGAACCTTGCCTGAAAAAGGCACTATAGGGGTGGCAAGAGCTTTATCCAGTAACCTGAATCCCAGGGGTGACAGGTGCAGACCATCTCTGGCAAAGAATCATGGTTTGTCGATCAATGTCTTCCCAGGCAGACAGATACTGGATCCCTTTTGAATGACACCAGAAGCTTAGCCAATTGTTGAAGTCAATCATTTTGTCCTTATACTGTGGTATTATTCTGGGCAAAGGCAGGATGCTACTCAGGGCTAGGGTCATACCTGCCTGGGCCACATGATCAGAGAGCTCTTCCATGTCTCTTTTCATGTAGTCCAGGGAGGTACATCTCAAGTCATTCACTCCAGCATGCACAATAACAGAATCATATTTGTACTTGTGGAGTGACTTGAGTGCATGCGTTATGTGGCAGATCCTGGCACACGACAGGCAGCTGACTGTAATTTTCTCCTTGTTCAGCCTGGTGAGTGGGACATCAGTGTGCCTGACTATAGAGTCACCTGCGACTAAAGTGTTAGGTACATTGTCTTGCCTTAGGGGCTGTTGTTGGGTGGCACACTGGTGTTATGAGCTATGTGTCACTTTGGTTCTGACTGGTGTTTGTTTGCATTTCAGCTTCGGAGGTCCTTGTTGCTTGGGCAGGTTAATGTTAAGGGCCTCCACATATGTGGGTTTAGTGTTGCTATGTGTGGGTGTTGATGGTGTGGGTTTTGAAGGGCTATGAGTTGCTTGAGGTGTAGTGCAGGTGCTAACCTTCTTCTCTTGACTGTCTAGCACAATCTTAGCCGGAGAGAGCTTTGCTTCCAGTTTCGCTATGTAAGTGCATCTCTCGCAGTTTGTAGTTTTGGGTGGTAGGAGGAGAGGGTTGTCTGTGTACATGAGGCAGTTGCCATATTGCCCCAGTATGCCCAGATTCACCAGGTGGACAGGAGAAATCACTGGAAGCTGACCCTTGGACATGCCTGTTTAGGTGCTTTTTTTGTAAAGTATAAGAGCTGTTTTCCCTTACCTTTGCAAGGTACTTTGCAATTATAGGCTGTTTAGTGCCCACGATTAATTTCTCCTTATTGACAAGGAGAGTTGAGTGCTTGTATCAGTTTCAGGCTTCCTAGTGCTTTCCAGCAGGTTCTTGAGCAAGTGTTGGTCACAAGGGTTCAGATTTTAGTGCTGCTACTGAGAAATCAGCTAATTCTAAGGGAAAATTTGAAAAGCAGACTTTCTGGCACCTGGAACAGTTTAACAGTAGCATCGCGGTGCTGCACAATGCGAAAAATGTGCAAGCACGTGTTTTTAAGCCAGAAAGCTGAAAGGGATAGAAATCAGCCCAAAAAGGCTAATAAAAGTACAATTTTAGAGCTGGAAACCACTCCTCTAGTGTTTAGATAGGCAGTACAATGCTCACCACTCCCACTGGTAAGCAGTAGAAACTTCCCTCTACCACAGCAAGGTCTGGATAGCTCTGAACACAGAAAATAAAGTCCTGAGACAAGCAAAGCCTGGGATCTGGACTGGCTAGTAAAGGTGGGAAACGAGCAAACAAGATAGTATTTATTTATTTATTTTTTTGTTAAAACAGGCTAAACAATGCAATAATACAGTAAATAAACACAGAAAAGGCTAACACAATTGAGTGTGTAGTCCTAAACAGTAAATGCAATTAAAACTCTACAAAATGAAGCAAGGCAAGTGCACAACTGAAAAATTATTTAAGAAGCAGTAATACAGCAGAATAAGTAGCTAGTCTACATATACAGAGAAGTCTATATTCTGCTGTTTGAGGTCTTGATGTAAAGTCTCTGTCTGCTGAGATCATACCTCTCAACCTGGAATCATCAAAAATCTGGACAAGGCCCATGAAAAATAGGTACAAATCTGTATGCTGATTAACATCTAATTTGCATACATAACTGCGTAACCCCACCCACTCCAATGGAACTGTGGGATACCAACTTTCAAACGCAAACTGAAGAACAGACAACCAAAATATGTCACCAGAGTCCCCCTGCAGCCATTCCAGTGTCCCATTACCTGGCAATTTCTCCCCATTTACCATAAACACTAATGTGTGCATAGCATACTGCTTTACTTCTACAATGATTTGGATTTTATTTGTACATTTTGCAGCAAAACAATGCACAAACACTAACAGACATCTCTTAAACAAGCACAATGAAAATAGACTTGGCATTAAAGCTTCTCTGTCCTTGAAACTCACATGAATTGAAAGAGCATTGAAACCCACACACCATATCCAAAGAAAATGCATCTGGCCAGTGGTGGATAAAGATTACCTTTGGGTTGTTTTCAAATCATTGGCCCCTTGCACACAAAACAAGAAAAATACATGTGTTCTTTTCTTTGATACACCTTCCTGACTTTATATTCCTTCTATAATACAGCTGGCCCTACACAAAAATAAAGCTTTAAATTACTTTATGACTTGTTTTTCAACAAAGCACTATGCACACAGCTTTTCACTCACGTAGGCACTTCAATCCTTCCCTAATGCTCAGCAACTCACTGAACAGGCACTGGTTGTCTACCTATCTCAGACCATTCCACCTATCTTATCATCTGTTAACTGTCTCTTCAAAATCACATTCTAAAACTCATACAGAAAGGAAGTATCATGAATCTAGTATTTGTTCAACAAACAGATTTAAAACAACTCTGTGGTCTATTCTGCATTTTTCATGAGAAACATTCATTGCAGTGAGCTACCTTAGTTCTGCAAACCACTTTGTGTGTGCTTATCATGAAGTGAGTTGTGTGCATTTTTTAATTTGTTGGGACTTCCTGTTGCACATCCTATATCCTTCTGCTTTCACAGACAGTGATTACGGCATCATATGCCAACCACAGATATATCTGGATGGTGGAGTTGCCATTTTTGAAATACACTAATTGTTAATAGCTCTTAGCAACTGTCTGCAGTACATTTATAATATATTATAACATTTCTGGGTTACTTAGTTCTTGCATTTTACAGCTGTTATTTTTGTACTGCATGGCAAACTTATTTAAATTAAATGATTAGAATACTGTTTATTCAAAGCTGCTAACCTCTGCGACCTTCCTGTACCACACACACACACGTTTTTTCCTGTTATATTTTGGAGCCTTTCTTGTTGTATTATGGTCTGGTGAGCCCTTGCTCCCTAGTACTTGTTTATTATCTTGAGGAATTATAATTGGAGAATCTCACTCAGCATCAACAATATACAATACAGGCAGTCTTCAGCTTTGTGGAAATACATGATATATTTCTGCCCTGCAAGCCATCTACTACTTGTATTGGCATTTCTATATAATTAAGCTGTTTTTTTGTCTGTACTCATATTGACCTCTAGTTGGGGTGCTTACATGAGCTTTTGTTACAAGTTTCCTAAATAGTAAAACCTCTTAATTTCCTCTTTCTTAAATATTCTTGATATTTATTATTCAGGACACTGGTTGGTCCTGGCAATGAGAAGTATATTTACTTGGGCTATTTATATAATCCATTTTAAATTTAAAATTTCATTCTACAACTTTCAATATTTTTTACTTGGTGTTTTCTGACCTTCTGGTCCCACAAAACAGTCTAACATTAATTCAGTGTAAGTACATATATGTGGTTATTTGCTAAGCTCAAGGTGGGGCCTTGAACACTGACCTCTGTGCCTTTACCAAACATATACCTCCTTCTACAGAGCTATAAACTTTACCACCAACACAAACAACAAGCACAGAAACACCATCAGTCACTCCCCCAACACACACACACACACACACACACACACACACACACACACACACACACACACACACACACACACACACACATCAAACCTGCTTGCCGCAAAATGCGGGATGCGGCTGCAATAAAACAGTCCTGCTCGCTGAAATAAATCCACTCCTGCTTGTTGCTCACTCTTGCGGCTGCTATATCCAACTCCAAAATGGTCCTGCTCACTGAAATAAATCCACGGCTGCTATAAAACAGTCCTGCAGCTGCTCGCTGAAATAAATCTACTCCTGTTTCTTGCTCGCTCTTGCGGCTGCTATATCCAAATCCAAAACGGTCCGATAAATGCATAATACATGTTGCTGCTACTGATCCAAATGTTTCCCGCTTGCCAGAAATGATGACGTGGACTCAAGGAGCTCAATTCCGACTGGCTGATAGCCCTGACGGAGCTGACGTCATCACGCACATGATGACGTCAACTCTGACAGCGCGAACTTTGAAAAAATTAATAAAACTAAAAGAAAAAAAATCGGAAATGAAGGGGTGCCACTCGGGAATCGTGGCACCCGTTCATTTGGACCCCAAAACTCGGTAAAAACCGAGTAAATCGGTATGGTTGAGAGGTCTGGCTGAGATGTATTTTCTTTAAAAACATCAATTTTCATATCTATTCTGTCAATTTTTGTAGATAGTTCCTGCATAGTAGTTAAAAGAGTTTGAAACTCTTTTATTAATGTTGAGTCCTGATGGGAGGATTTTGTGAAGCTCATGTCCAGATATCAAAAACTTGTCTCTTATTTTTTGACAGGAAAAATTAAAAAAACTAAAAAAAAATTTGATATTAACTGAATAGACTATTAAAGGAAACCAAATATATAAAAAAAATATTTTAAAATAGTTTTAAATAAAGATTCCTGTCATAAAAGAAATGATAAGGCAGAGCTGAAAGAAAGAGCTGCTACTCAAGGCTCATGCTTGGCCACACCCCCCAGTGTTCAAGTATTGACTGCATATAACTGTATATGTAATAGTACTGAAATATGTAAAACTTGGTGGTGTTATTTTAATGGTGTATTTTTTTCTTTTGTCATGAATTTATTATCTAATGTCACATCCATTTTTATGCAGAGAGATCATATGGAATACTAAATTTAATATCTCCACCCAGTAACATTTTTTATGTCTATGACATTTTTTCTGCATGTCAGGGGAGGTATGGAAGTGCATTTGTCGTTGTCAGTCAGTTTTGTTATACTTTTACAGTGCATGTTGTTTGTTTTAAGGTCATATATTTTTTACTGGCTTTTTAATGATATTCTTTGGCTACTAAGATGACAAAAGTGATGTATTAAAAAGACAGCATTAAAGAATAAATAATAAGTTGCAGAGGACTCTTCTTCATGTCCACTATGAAGTGGATACTGCCATTTATTACCCTACTTTCTAACGCATTGCTTTTCAATGAGGTAACTGCATTTATGTTGTTTTTGCTTTTAAATGAGGTAACTGTATTTACTTTGAGTAATCTCAGGGGTTAACTGTGATTTCTCAATATTATATTGGCTGATTTGTTTTCCATAACACTCAGTATAGTGTAATATGAACTAATACATTTGTTGATGGATAACAGACAGCAGGCTAAAGTGCTTTAACAGAATTTGTGATATAATAATAGAGGTTAATTTGCTTAAAACATGCACACAGATTATTTGTGTGTATTGCATGGCTAGGTGCATTTATTCCTTTGTATTATATGTTACTATCAATTGCTAACACAAAGCTTTAATGCAGGGCACTGTAAGATGGTGGTTTTATATTTCTGTACCTCAGTTTAGGCTTTTAAATGATTAATGTTTATCTACATTCGTAGTCAATATTTTTCATAGTATATGATGGCTTTGTTGTTTTTACTTACCATATTATATGATGGTTGTGTTTACACAGAAGAGTAATAAACATTTGCACACTGTTTAAGCATTGCCTCTATTCACCTATATTCAGTTAAGTAATCTGCTGACAGGATTTCTTATTTATTTTGTTAGTTGCAAATTATCTGTCTGGCACTGGAAGCTTTTGGTCTGGCATGCTTCTTGACTTCAGGACTTTATATAGCACCGTGTTATTCTTTTATGCAGGTTACATCCCGAGAAAGCTCTGACATGCTAATGTATGCATTTTTGCTTGTTTCTCAGTTCAATTTCAACAAATGCCCTCCTCAGCAATGTTCTAGTGCCTTGGTGGTCTGTGTTAACAGCTTTATGTGACTCATGCTAGTAGTCATTGACATTCATTTCAAAAGTAACATTTGTTTACCAAGTAATTTTCTAAAATGCTTTTCAGCCACAACCCAGCTCACAAGATCAAGGGTAAATGTACTATATAGTGATACTTTAGAACAATCAGTTTGTCAGTCAACTGTTGTTTTGGGGTGCCTAGATTTAAATGGGCTCTCTGAAGAACAGCTGTTGGGGAGGCATCCAAATTCTGAAGACAGTAACTAGAAGGCAGGAGGGATCCTTGGACCCTGAGGCAGAGAATCTTAATCAGAGAGCTATCATACTGGCTTAATACCCGCTCTCACAGTTGTCTATAGTTTCCATTTCATTTCATTCAGGGCAAGATCATTTATTAAATGATTTTTCCTTGTTTTTACTGTTTAGCTCTGTACAATCCACATTGAGGGTTTCACTATATTTTTACTCACAGTGATACTACTTATAGTTTATATAATTTCATCTTCTTAGCTTACATGTGTATTAAAATCTGTGTGTCAGTGTTTTTTCACCTATTTCTTTAAGCTGACTCAGTAAATGTTAGTCATTTATGGGTGACTTGATTAAGTGGCTATTCCCAGAAAAGAATGTCATGCAAAAGCAGAAAATGGGACCAATTTACAGAAATGACTTTTATGAGCACATTACAATCAGCTTTAACCACATCACCTAACAGACTCCTGCATGTGGCATTTTCTATCCTACATCTTCTAAACATTTTGCATTTTACTGCTCATTTCTGATGCTATCTCTAAGACAGTGATGTACAGAAGAGTCCTGTTGTATGCCAGGATTGGAATATATTTCTCATAACTGAAAATTCAAGAACCCATAGATTTTCTTAACAGATCAGCAGCTAAGACCAGTGAAAGACAGAACCTTCGTCTTTTCCTGGTTACTTATTAAAGCTCAGCAAAGCTCCTACACATTGACCCATGCTCAAAGTATAAGGTGTGAAAAGCCCTAAGCATCTTCAGGATATCTGTGTTTGGAATCAGCAGTTGTCTGCATATTGGGGCTGTTTTAGAAGAGGTGTACAGTCTACATTGAACAGGCTCAGGTATCTCAGCGCCTCATATAACACTGGCATGCTCCCCTAGGGGGCAGCACAGTGGTGCAGTGAGTAGCATTCGTGCCTCAAACCACGAGGTTCTCCTCTTCTGTTCTTGTTCTTAGCTGTGGTGTTTTCTGTGTAGGATCTGCTCATCTTCTCTGTGTTCACATGGGTTTTTCTATGGGTACCAGCAGTTTTCTCCCACATCCAAAAAGACATGTGCTAGGTAGATTAGTGACACTGAATTCTCCATAAGCATGCATGCAGTGCATGTTTGTCATATAGAAGAATGGCCTGTCAATCCAATTCCAGTCCCTAATTGCCTATTGAACTCTATGGATGGCACTAGCTGTCAATGAAACTTGACAGCAGTGGATGGATGATAGCTTCCATTTGACTGTCAGGGTGGGAATCCATTAAACAATTATAACAGATTTATTTGTAATATAGATGCTTCTCTACTTACAAAGAACTCCATAGATAATCATGCTATTTAGAGACTTCTTCCCTGCTCAAATAATCACCTAAGATTTCCCAGCATTTCCAGTAAACACTGAAATGCATGCACCAGTTAACATTTGCTTAGAATGTGTACATGCATGTCAGTTTCATGTGTCATACAGAAGCAGCGATGTTAAGTGAAACAGATAATGAATAGCAGTTCTGGACTCTGTGTAATTATTGTTTTCTTGTGAGTATACTTTAAGATGCAACAGACAGTGAAGACATTCAACACCGATATTTGAGTAGAAAATATCTTAAAAATACTTGGCACTATGGCATTCCCTGAATGCTGTTCAGACAATCCATGTTCATTTAATTGCTGGGGCATGAGGGAATCAACTTGGGGGGGGTGTAAGTTGTTTTTGTTTGTTGTTTATTTTTTTTTTCCTGACTTGCATATTCTAGAACAGAGAGAGCTGTTTCTACCGATGATACATGCCTCTCAACCTGCAGATTTTGAAAACAGGAAAAGGCCCATGAAAAATAGGAACATACAGCTAAAATCTTAACATCTAATTAGCATAAAATCTGAATACCAAATAGCACATAATTCTTCCAGCTTCCAGTAGGAATGAATGTAGGCTACTACTCAGAAACATGCGTTTAAAAACAGAGAGCAACAAAAATGAAGGAAAGTATAAGCACATTATCAAAGAGACCGTGTAAAATCTGTAGACTTTAATGAAATTCTACAACAAGAGTTCATTTATTTTGCTTCAGAAAAAGGGAGTTGAAAGATCTGTGCCTTCTTTCTTTAAATTATTGTTGCCACTAGAAGTTTGGTCATGTAGTGTGTTTGTGTTTTTGTGCACCAGACAGCTTCAACAATCACATGTGATGAGGAGGATCCAGAAAATTGTGTGAAGGGGTAAATCGATCCTGAAAATAGGAATATACCTCCAAAATAGGGAAGTCCTAAATCAGGCCTAAAAATAGGACCATTCCTCTAACAGAGAAACAGTTGCGAGTTCTGTCATGATATGACACATCCCCAGTGATGGGGAAGAGTCAGAACCACACAGCAGATTGCCACTAGGACTTTGGCATCAAATGGGGTGAGAGCTACCAAAGAGTACATGTAGTCACTCACATGTTATTAATATTAGTAGCTCTACCTAGTTGGGGTGTACAAAATTTCCTAGTACAGGGCAGCATTTGTGATACTGCTGGCTGCCCTGCTCCAAACCACGTCTACTTCCCAAACTGTCACTGGTGTGGGCCCAGCCCCCTGGGGCAGTACATGGGACATTAACATAAAATGGATCAATAGAAACATATTCGGAGCAGCTGAAGGTCAGCTGGAGGGCACAAAAATACCCCCCAAAAAAAATAAAAAATAGCACCAGATATAAAGAAAAACTCATGCTAATGGAAGACTAGGGGTCTGCAATAGTAATATTTCAAAACAAGAGATGAAAATTGATTACACATAACACAAAAGACTTTTTGGAGATATTTATATTGAAAAACAAGTTATATAGTGTGATTATTGATTACTAATGACTTTCTTTAATGAGCATACCATATGATTTTTGGAAATTGGTCTGTACAAATGTTTAAAATGCAGTAATTATGAAATTACAAGTAAAGGACCACAGTAGTTAAATATTATTTATAACAACTCGTATACAATGCAAGTATATGTGGTGGAAAACAGAATTTACGTATCAAAGACTGACCAAATTAAGTACGCTATCAAGACAGATTCACACCATAATGCACCGGAGGGAAATTCTGATGTACTGCCTATGTTTGTTATGACTTACCAATGAACCTATAACAAGCCTAGCCAGTAAACAAAAATTTCCCTCCAAAAATGATGGTAAATTAATGCCCAGTGCACCAATACATTGCAACAGGCTTCTTCAAAATAATGAAAACTTTTATAACAAATGCACAAAACTGGATTCGGAAGACTACAAACAGATTTATATCCAAAATTAGGATTTTACACTGAGGGCAAACACCTTGAACTGTCCATATGTGAGGTGCACCCCACATTTTCTGCTACTTATAATTACTTTCAAGGCTCATAACTGGATTTTGCAGACCAGAAACAAATATTTTCCTTTCTTGTTTTTTAGTGAATGTGTAAAAAAAATAAAATTTTTGGATCAGAGTGATATAATTGGTCTGATTCAATCAGTTGTGTTTTGTATGGAGAAAAACCTGTCAGTACTGAAATTAAATAAAGTGTACTAAGCAAATATCATAACAGTACAAGGAAGCAAGTCAGTTCCGATGTAGACTGGCTAGCACACGTATGGTGACAGCTTAATGACTGAATGTTAAAATAAGTGAACTGAATGTATTTTTGGAACTTAAATGATGTGCAAGCAAAATTCAGCATATGCACATGATAAGGGAATATAGTATTGTGGGGCACTGTTTCTAATTGTGACTGCTTTAACAAACAAAAATAAGTGTTTCAGATCAAGAACAGACATTGCAATAATGTGTGTTATGCAGAAGTGAAAATACTTTTTAGCTAGTTTATGAAAAATCTGTAAATACTGGTTTGGATGTGGCAGGAAACCATGAATAGTAAAATGGCTGAGTGGTCAGAAAAGGGATTGCATCCAGAAAAAAGGATGTTATTACCTCTCTGTACTTCTCCCTTATTAGACCTATAATTGAGTATAAAACTCCATTTGGTATGTACCTCTCCAAACACCTGCACCAATTGGAAAGGACACAGAAATATCTCACAAAGAGAATACGTTGCCCCCAACACCTGTCCTATGAAGACAGGCTTAAATCACTATCACTCTACTTGGTATCGTACAGATTGCTCAGCGGTGATCTGTGCCTTACCTACAAGGCAATATCGGACCCTGCCTTACTAGAGATGCTCCATATCTGTAAGTCTAACTCCTCACACATTACCCGCTCAATAGGCCTAAGTCTAATGCGCAACATCAAAAAAACCTGCTGGAGAGACAGGTGTGTCTCCCAGAGGCTGCCCCGTCTCTGGAATAGACTTCCCACACATGTCAAACAGAGTACCTCGCTGACCCTCTTCAAGTGCAACCTCGATGAGTGAATGGAAAACCACAAATTTGTCCCAAGGGTTCCACCTTTGTCTCTCATTGACAGGGGTGACAGGTGCTGACTGAGGTTTCTTTTTTTGGGAATAAACTCTTGGCTAGGCTTGCAAGGGCCCCAGGGTCATTAGCCTAGTAACCTCCTATGATTCTGTGTGGTCACAGTTTTAAAATGGTTGAACATGTATGGCATCATTAGCACTTTTATTGCTATTGGGGAAGATTGGACAAGTTACATTGAGAGAGTGGAGCTATATAATTTATTAAAGTGCATTCAGGTGGATAAAAAGTACCAGTGTTGTTAACTGAAAAGGCAACCAAATCCTATAGAGTGTTGGATAATTTTGTAGCACCAACTAAAACTTCTAAATAGTTTTTCAAATAAATTGTGGAAGTCTTTCAGAAGCAGGTAAATCCAAACCCCTTGAAAATGTCAGTAGATTAAGATTTCTTAATGGAAATCAAATAAGACATGACTGCAATTTGGAATATATATGGCAGAGTAGAATATATTAGCTGGGAATTGAAAATTTAGTGAATAATGTACAGATGCAGTGAGATGTAAATTTGCATGTAGCACACGTTGTGAAAACATGAAAATAAACTGTTTTTTAATAAAGGTCTGACACTTGGTCAAGCATCAAAATAATAATATTAATAAAATAGTGGCCGTTTAGATCCTGGACCTACAGCAAGATTTTGATAATGTGCTCTTAACAGACGGATTGTTAATTCTACATGAACAAGAACACGAAGAGTAGAAACTGTTGAGTGCTAAAGTGAAAATAAGAAAGTATTTGGATAATATGCATGGGACTAGAAAGGCTGTTGTTAAGTAAGTATTTTTTATAACAACTCAAGAGCACCAAAACTATTAGCAGAACAACTTGGACAATAGAAAGGTGTGTTACTAAACTCTGAGACTGTAATGGAGTTAGAGTGGAGTGAAGGGGGCAGCTGCCCCAGGTGTAAGGGGGCCACAATCAGGAGATACCAGTTGATAGGTAGTGCAGTATTGGTATTGATTTCTGGACCAGAATTTCTGAATGTACTGATTGCCAGTACAGAAATTAATATAAGTACTTCTTTTCTGGTCAGGACTGTAGTACTGAAGTACTTCAGCACTTGTCGTGTAGTATAAGTTGTAGTAAGCAGTTTTAAAAGCAGAAGATGATTTTTTTACTCCTCAACTTCAGAGTTGAGGGGTAAATAATTTTTTTTTGAGATGCCAGTTCTGTGAATAGCACTGAGCGCTATATGATTACCACTGTAAAATATCAAATTAGTGGAGAAACAAGTTTCTTCTGTCTGTCTGACTATTGCAGTTCCAGCCTGTTACTGTAATTATTTGATACTGTAATATACTGCATGATCCTCATGTGTGCATGACATGTAAAAATGTTAAGGGAGGATGCTGAAACGTGAGCATTACAGCGTGACCATTTTAGTGGTACTGGTCTTAAAGCTAATCAAACTGAATGTCAGGCTACCTATGCTGGAAAATAAATTTAACAATAAAAACATTGTGAAACAGATAAGGTGTCAGACTCAGCATCAGTAAGAATTGGGGAGTTGGGGGCCACAGCCTTCTTGGGATCTCCTTGCCTACTGACATAGAAATGTAATGCTGCATGCAGTTTACATTATACTGCATACATTATAAGTAGGCATAATGGTTTACCTATGAGTCATTAAAGCACACAGTTTTGACTCACCATTTCCGAAAGATAATTTCTAAAAAAGAAGAATCAAAAAACATAAAACAAAATAAAAAATATTTTCTTTTTTTTTCGAACAGGAGGCAAGCCATTCCTGCACTCCCCATGTGGGAGGCTCTGCCCCCCCCCCTCCACTGTCATGGAAGAGTGAAGAAAAAGGCAAAAACCCTTCAAAACTGCATCATCGGCTCATGCCATTAAACACATTGCAATAAAACTCACCACAACATTAACTCTGTGCACTACAGTGCAGTGAAGAATCATCACGCAATGAAGTGCAAGCAAGCTGTAACTAATACTTAATATAAGGATACAGAGAAACACATTTTACCATATGATGTAGGTTGTAGATGTTAGATTAATGTACATATCAAACTCTGAAAAACTATAATTTAATGAAACTGAAAGCAGCAGCAAATAGCAGATGGTATACATTGTGCTATAATACCACTCTGCTATTTAACTTTAACACTCAGTTAGACAACCTATGCAAATGTTGTCTTCTGTTTTGTTCAGCTTATGTTTTTCTTTTTTTGTAACACATTTTCACTGTTTGAGTGAAGTAGTATGGCCGCGGTGGTACATCACTTAGCGTTGCTGCCTCACAGCAAGAGATTCTCTAGTTCGATTCTCAGTTGGGGTGCCTTCTGTGCAGAGTCTGCATGTCCTCCCTGCGGTCGCGTGGGTTTCCTCCCACATCCCAAAGACATGCTGTAGGTGGATTGGTAAATTGGCCCTAGGTGTGAGTGTGTGCATGCGTATACCTACTGAGAAAAGGCTGGATGCCGGGCTGGCAACTTGACATCATAAAACTCTGCTGCCAATCATTCTGCAGACTGCTGTTCCACTGTGGCAATCCCTAACTGGGAAAAAGCCAAAAGGAGAAGAAAAGTGAAGTATACAGCAATTAATATATGTGTGCACCAACTGCCAATAAAACTGGGCTAGTTGATTTGAGTTAAAGGCCAACAGTGCATAGGCACTGGTGGTGCCTCAGTGTGTGCCCTAATAAAAAATATAAAGTCTTAAAGACTTTTTTTTATTTTTTCACTGATCATAGAAACTGGACATGGCCAGTCAACCCATTTCCTATTATTATGCAGTCTAATCGCCTGTGATTGGTTGCCCTTAGCAACCGATCACAGTGCATTCTGACGCAGCAACTGGCAACTCTGTAGTCTAAGCTCCTATGATTGGTTGCTAAGGGCAACTGATAACAGTGCTTTCTCAGTAATCTCTAGTCATGTAGTCAGATGACTAGAAACTGACAGGAGTTTTAGCGCAGCAGATCTTGAGGGGCCATTTCCCTTTTGCAAGTACTTGTTTTTTATATTAAATTGTGGTCTGAACCTATCTAAAACTGTGAGCAGTGTTATTGCATACACTGCCCACAAAGAAATGTATATCTTTTATTTACTTTTTTGGCAAAGTAGGAGGTGGTTAGTGCATATCTCTCATTTGTTTGCTCAAAAATTCAGGGCATAGCCAAACATAACAATGGGACACATTCAGGGACAATTTTTACATATTAGTCTAATTTACTTTAAAAGATGATAGAGCAGCAGGTTTTGTGTTAGCATGCATTTCTTGAACAATATGTCTGAAACACGAATATCTGCCACTATTAATTTAATTGTAATCCTCAGTGATATACCAGAAATCAGGGATGGGGCAAAAAACATTAGGCAAAATCAAAGATGTTCTGCAAAATTAGAGACAGTTAAGAGGTGTGGTTCTCTGTTGTATATCTCGCAACTTCTTTCCTCAAGAATTGTGGACATAGCAAATTTCAAGATGGCTGCACTCTGAAGAGAGTTTGATTTGAGCTGGAAACTAACAATTTGAATAATATTCAGTTGTTGGTTAACCATTATACTGCCTGGATGTATATAAAGATGAACTCTCAAGAAAATAAATAAATAAATCAGCAAAGAAGAAGAAAATATAGTGAAGGCAGAAGTTCAGGTTTCAACTTTTATGCAAGAGACAGCTTCCAGTAATTTACAGGAAAAAATAAATGGAATATACTTGGAAGTGTTTAAAATAAGTGAGAAATTGGAGAAATATATAAAATGAACTAATGAAAAGCTAGAAAGAATAGAAGATGCTTTAAGTAGCTATTCAGATGAGCTGATAAAACTGCAGAAATCAGAAATTGAAATGAAGGAAAGACTGGCTTCTTCAAAACAACTGTTTCAAACAATAGAGTTGGAAGACAGAACGCGCGATAACATCTGGGATTTTCTTCTATACCAGAGAAACTGTGAGGAATGTACTGCATTAATTTTATGAAATTACAAATAAGAAACTAGGCTGGTATTCCACAGAAAGATTTTTTAATTGAAAAGGCACACCGTGTGTATGCCCCAAATTTCGTCATGAGAAAAAAAGCCAATACTTATAGCAATACAAATGCAGACATAGCAGCAGAAAGAACTGGGCATACCAGAGTGCTGGTGGAAAATTATTACTCATTGTACAACACACAGAAGGGAAGTGAGTTTATTCCTCCAATCAGAAGTTGTCAAGAGGTAGGCATGAGATTCTAGTTACTATATCCATCTGTTTTTAGAATACTTTTCCTTGAGGATTAAAGATATTTATTAATGCAGTACAGGCTAAGGAAGAAATAAAAAAAGTTTGCAAGCTGAAAAGGACTCTGTTCTTATTCCTGTGACAATAGAAAGTCCATAGACAGACCTGAACTTGCTACTAAAACCTTTTCTGTTGCCTCAAAGGAAAATGATTAAGTGATGAAAAAAGCCCAAGGGCTGACTAGAAAAAACAGGAGTACTTTTAACTTGAACCAGAGACTAATGTTGGGAGGACAAAATGATGAGGAAGAGGACTAACAATAAAGTGAATGTAGGAAGTAAATGAAATAACTGTAAAGTGTCATTTCCATAAGATGTAGTTTGGACATGGGGACTATGATTCTGCAAGAAGTGGCACTTCAGCATAAAACATAACAGTGCACAATCTAGGTTATTTATTTAAGGGCAGTCATTGCTTTTTTCTTAAGGCTAAAAATAATTTCACTAAGACCATACCTGTTGTTTTTCACATATGGGTGGGAAATGAAGATGAGAAAAATAGATTATGTTGATGCAAGAGGGAACACAGGCTCCAACATACCCAGCATGATTAAACCTAACTTTCAAAGAGGTTAAGACCTGTGGGTGTAGTTGTCTATCGTGGGCACTAGCCTCTCTCTGAAGGGGTAACTTACCTTTTTGCAAAGTGTATTTAGTTTTGTGTGGTTTTGCTATATGTTAAAAGGGGTTGAGAGCATTAAAATGAAAATGTACGTTTTCTTTTGTTTCTTGAGTATTTTTCTTGAAGTGAAAAGTCTATGCAAATGCAGCATAGTTTTAAACAGCATATAAGATCAGCCTGGCAAGCATTAATATGTAAATGTAAGGTGCAAGTTGCAAGCATTCCTTCTAAAAAAAACACTATTATGCAGAATATGAGAAAGTAATGGCTGTTTATGAAAATGACTGCCTTTTAAATTACTGCAGGTACGGACAAAAAAGCAAACAGTAATGAATCATATTAAGAAGTGTGGGGCGCAAATAATGATGCTACAGGAGACACACTTGCATAGAAATGAGCATGTGAATTTGGCAAACAATATATTTAAAAATGGATATTCCTCAGAATATCAAAGGGAAAGGATAGAGTAATCATTTTGATTATGAGAGGGGCTCGAATAGTGATAGATGAGGATAATAATAATACTAATGATAGATTTGTGACACTAAAGGGGTATTGGCAAGGAAGGAGGCTTATAGGGGCATGTATTTATATTACACATAAAACTATTACTAAGGAGAATTCTGGGAGAAGTAATTAGCTTTCAGCAGGGAATATTATTCAAGGCAGAGGACTGGAACCTGATCTACAACAGTGAGAATGTATTACTGTTGACCTAGAATGGAATATATAACAAAGAGGATACATTTCTGAAGAAATATATGAGCATACTTGGAATAGAAATGTGAAGTTATTAGCAGGAATCCAGATGGAGTTTACGTATTATTTTCCAAGTTCCAATAATTGTGTTAGACTGAGGAGAAATTTTGTTTCTCAGGGGCTTGGTACTTAATTGAAACACATTCAGTAACTATTTCAGCTCATGTACCAATAACTATTAATGTAAATCTGCAGGGTAATTAAGTACAAAGGAGACACTGGTGCCTTCCTAGTTATTAATTAAAAAATAGCAATTTAAGGAATTGGTAGAGGAAACAAATCAAGAGTTATTAGGGAAGATACATTTCTTCAGAAGGGCTAGCTAGGAAGTAGGAAATATGAAAATGGAATTTAAAAATAGCTTAGAAGTAAGGCAGAAAGAGATATGAGAAAGATGCAGTAGGACTTATTTAGTGGGGTTATCAAAGGTTAACGCATTGGAGTTGAATGGGGAATCTTGCAGAACATGAAGACAAACATTTGATGAGTATTAAAGAGAAAAGAAGGGAGTATATGGATAATATGCATGAGTTTCAAAAGGTTTTTGTTAAGCAATAATTTTTGGTAACTCCAATGCACAAAAACTATTATCACAATGATTAAGGCAACAGAAAATAGAAAGTGGTGTTGGCAGCCTTAGGGACAGTAGCATAGTTAGGGTGGGCAAAGGGGACAGCCGACAGGTGTCAGGGACTCAATAAGGAGACAACGGTTGATCGGTAGTACAATTCTGAATGCCAGTACAGAAATGAACTGGTATAAGAATGTAGAAATCGGGCCTGGCTGCCTCATATATTTTAGGAGTACCAGACAGATCAGAACTGTTTTTTTTTTTTTAGAGGTGCCAGATAGGGGAATGGGATCAGATGCTAGACAAGCCAGGTGCAGTTTTACTTCAGGATCCTACAACAAGACAAATAACCAGAGATCTTATAGAGGTATTAGACATATTTCAAAAATTCTCTGAAAAGCTGTATAAAGTAGATGAATAGGGAAAGGAAATATTTATGGAGGACTTAGGTATGCCAAGATTAAAGGAGGAAAGGATGATGCTCGATTAATAACTATGATAGGAAGAGATGAGATAAAAATATTGATGTATAATTAATTAACAAAGTAATCTTTAGGAATAGATGGTATTCCTGTGGAAGTTTGATAGTCAGAAGGAAAGAAAGTCATAAAGCTTCTATAGGTTTTTGTTTAACAATATTTTAAAAGGAGGGACAGTACCAGCATCTCATAAAAAAAAACTGTTTTTGCTATACTACTCAAAGAGGGTAGAGACCCTTCAGAACCAGCTTCATATAGACAAGTTTCAGTTCTGAACCATGATTATAAAAGGTTTATGTCTGTACTAGCTAAGAAAAGGACTAAGGTGTTGCCAAACTTGATAGATATGGATCAGTGTGATTTTGTGGTAGTGAGGCAAACATTTGAGAACATTTAAAGAATAATGGTAGGGAAGCAGAGATCAAGAAAACACTGCTATTGTTGGTGAGCTTTGATTAATTTAATTTATTTATTTATATTTGTTTACTAGGAAGTTGAAATGGGAGTTAAAACCTCTTTTCAGTGGAGGTCTAGGGAGAACAGCTCTATTACATATACAAAGTTATTGTCACAATGTGCAAAGACGTATTAAAGCAAAAGCATTTATAAGGTTGTAACAGACATATCAGTAATTCAACAATAATTTCATTGTACTTTGCAATACACATACACTAAAGCAGTGATGCACAGTCTTTTTGTGGGAAGTGCCACTACACGAATTCTTAATGCATCTGCGGGTCACCTCAAAACATAGTAAGTTGTTACGAGTTAACAATAGGTACAGGTGACTGGCATTTTTACTTAAGACAGCAGTCATGAAATTGCATGTTTTCTACATCAATTTTGCATTCATAGGTTCATAGGTTCATAGGTTCATACTAGGCTATCTGCCCTAGGGCATTTATAAGCCTAGCCAGAGTGTGTTTGGCTTTCGCCACCCATTTTAAATTAATTTTGCTATGCCCTTTTTCGAGGTTAGTATACTGTGCCTCTGTCTAACAGTGACACAGAAGTGATACCCGGGGTAAACCTACGATCTCCCATCCACTCATCAAGATTCCTCTTGAAGAGAGTCAATGAGGGACTCTGCCTAACCTGGACTGAGATTTTATTCCAGAGTGAAGGGAGCCTCTGGGTTATGAATCTGTCCCTCCAGCATGTCCTATTTATTTCAGTGCTGAGGTTCAAGTCTCTCGAGCGCGTAGCTTGATGGGATTTGAATTTTCTGAGGTGCAGCATGTCCATTAATTCCGGGTTGGACATGGCTTTATACATCAGGCACAGATCGCCTCTGAGCAGGCGGTATGCCACTGAGTAGAGCTGGAGTTTCTTTAACCGGGCAGCATATGGCATCTGTTTGAGCCCTTTGATCCTCTTAGTGAGGTACTTTTGGGGTCTTTCCAGTTGCTGCAGGTGTCTGGTAAGGTACATCCCAAAAGGGGCATTGTAGTCAATTATGGGCCTGATGAGGGATGTGTAAAGAGGCACAATGACCTCCCCTGATCTAGATGTGAATCCCTTCATGATTAGGTGGGCTATATAAAATGTTTTTCTAACCACTTTGGCCACGTGGTTGTCAAATGAGAGATTGCTATCAACTTGGGACCCCAGGTCCCTAATTACTTCTTCTGTACTTAATGGATTACCACCTATGTGGTAATTTGTGGGCACTTTGTTTTTGCCAAAGGGGATGACTATACACTTTTTGGCATTTAGCTTGAGGCCATGGCTCTGGCACCAGTTGTCTGTTTCTATGAGGCCCTTTTGGAGGATGCTTGTGTCGGCTGGAGAGTCGATTATGGTGCCCAGTTTGCAGTCATCTGCGAACTTGGACAGCTACAGACAGTCCTTCCATGTTGGCCTGTACCTCCGAGAAATATATACCGAACAAGAGAGGTCCCAGGACTGAGCCTTGTGGTACACCACTTGTAACTGGTTTGGAGTCTGACATGGCTCCAGCAGTTCTAACCATGTGTGTTCTGTCCTTGAGCCAGTTTGCAACCCATCTAGTGACATAGGGGTTTATACTTAAGCTGGTAAGCTTATCTATAATGCCCGAGTGGGGTATTGTATCGAAGGCTTTTGCGAGGTCCAAGTAGGCTGTGTAGACCACCTTCCCCTCGTCAATGGCCTTGGTGACTGTTTCAAAGAAATCGACCAGGTTTAAGAGGCAGGATCTGCCCTTAAAGCCGAACTGGGTAGGATCCAGTGTCTGTAGGTCCCCAATATCTTTATTTATGAGGTCCATGATGATCCTTTCCATAGCTTTGCAGACCAGGCTAGTCAGGCTTATGGGGCGATAGTTTCCAGGATCCGTTGAGGCACCATCTTTGTGGAGAGGGACCACTGTTGCTGTACGCCACTCTTTGGGTACATATCCTGTAGTAAGGCTGAGATTGAACAGTAGTTTTATGTTTGGGTTTAGCTCTTCTTGGAGTTCATGTAGGATGCAGCCTGGGACACCGTCTGGTCCCATTGATGCTGTGTTATTTGCTTTGGAGAGGGTGGCTCTTACCTGAGCATCTGAGATGTCAGGGGGGCAGCACTCTGCTGGGATAGATATTTGCCCTTTTGGTGGGGAGTTTGCGCTGAACCTGTCAGCTAGGATGTTGGCAATGTCTGTGGGTTTGATGTATTTTTTGTCATTTTGGAGTAATTCTGAGCATATCTGGGAATTCCCACCCAGGTTCTTAACATAACTAAAGAAAGCCTTGTGATTATCCTTAGTGTCCTGTGCAATTTTTCTCTTGAAGCTAGCCTTAGACGATTTTATGAGTGCCCGTAGTTTTTTGCTAATACTGATCAGAGATGCCTTCCTTTTTTGGGATTTTGCTCTATCATGTAGTAGCTTCCTCCTTCTATTGTATAGTTTGTTTAAGGCTGGGGTCCACCAGACAGGGCATCTGCCTTTGGAGGATTGGGTCTTGGTTTTATTTGGGATTGCATGATCCATGCATTCCTGAAGGTGTTCATAGACTGCGTTTATAAAGGATTCTGCGGTCTGGGCCGTATTTTCCACAGGCTCTGGGGCTTTGAAGGATTCCACCTCATTTTTGAGGAGTGTGAAATTTGGTTTAGAGAAGTTTTTCACTGTGGTTTTCTGGGCAGGGGGTGGGGTCGGGATGTGAATATCCAGTGAGATTAGTTTATGGTCTGATCTTACCAATGAGGGATACACTTCTGTTCTGGAGCATAGAGTCCCCATGTTGGTGCTGATCAGGTCCAGTATGTTTTCCCCTCTTGTGGGAGTGGTAACAAGTTGTTCCATAGCATTTGAGTTTATAAATTCTAGGAACCTTTGGGCTAGGATGTTGGAGCTAGAGTAATGCTCCCAGTCTATGTTTGGGTAGTTGAAGTCGCCCAATATAATGGTGCTTGGAGAGACCTTCATATTTTCCAGTGTTCTCAGGAAGGCCGAGTGGGGTTCCTGGGTTTGGGAGGGTGGTCTGTAGCAGGCTATAAACTGGAAGGCAGTTTTACCCACTGTTAGTTGCACATGGATAGTCTCTGATGCTTCGTGCTTTGCTACCAACCTGGAGGTGTGGGTATCTTTGACGAATATTGATACTCCCCCTCCTTTTGTGGTTCGGTCCAAGTTTTGGGGCTGAAAAGCATGGTATGAGGTATAACCTGGTAGTGCTGGGGTGCTCTCGGGAGCCTTGAACCAGGTTTCTGTTATTGCACAGATATCGATGTTCTCCATGCTAAGGAGAGTTTCGAGTGCGTGCATCTTGAGGTTTAGATTTAACTTTATTCTGGCTTGCAGCCATGACTTATTACATACTCTTGCAGAAAGTTACTGCTGTTTACAGACTACAAGTTATAAACAACAAAGAATAGTTACTTCCGCAGCAAAAATTAGAGGTGTGCGCAAGTGCAGTCAATTAGGTAAGTAAGCACATGCTGGAAAGTTTGCGTGACTGGAGTAAGGCATAGCATATTTTCACTTTTTTTAAAAACTTTTGGCTACTCTCTGGGGGCAGGATGGTGTTGCGTTGAGGGCCGGATTTGGCCCTGGGGCTGGACGTTGTGCACCACTGCATTAAAGTGACTCTTTTATAAAAATTATACTAAACAATCTTGGAGGTGGCACTCTAGTGCATATACATTAAAATGAATCTTTTATAAAAAAATAATACAAAGACAGGTTTGGTGGTTGTACTGTAAAATACACATACTTTAAAGGAAATGTTTTTACATTGACAGTATTGGAAATAGGCATGAGAAGACTGATGCTGGGAAGGCATTCAATAGCTCAACTGTGTTGTAACAGTAGTATTTGTGTTCTCTGATAGAATAATGAAGTTAATTAGGAATATATTTGAAGGGTTAGAGGTGAGAATTAAGGTGGGGGGTTACCCTCTGACAAGTTATATTTGAAGTGATGACCAAGCAGGGATGTCCTCTTTCCTCTTTGCTCCTTGCTTTATACTTAGAGCCATTGTCAAAGAAAATAAGGGACTCACAGATTCAAAGATATAACAGTCGTGAAAAAATATCCTTATTTGCAGGTGACATTATTTTGTACTTGATAAATCCAGAAAAGGATATTTCAGTGTTGTGGAACATTTTAAGACAGTTTCAAAAATTTTCAGGATATAACGTAAATCCAGATAAAACAAAGACTACTGTGGTAAACTATGCTATCATACACAAATTTGTTGAGCAATGCCCATATTTATGGGGCCATGATAATATGAAGTACTTAAGTGTTTGGGTTAAAAAGTAATTCTACTGTGGCAGCTAAGGAAATGCAGGAAAAGATGGAACAAAAGATAATACAAAAATTGAGGGAAGTTGGAAGCTGTTGACTATGGATATGGACAGTAAGGTACAAGCAGTGAGAATGTTTTTAGCCACTTTAGTATTATACATAGGTGAGGCATACATTTATCAACCAGGAGAGAATGTGTGCATCATAATTAATAAAGAATTGAGGGAATTCATTTGTGAGGGGAAAGAGAACAAGAGTTAAGTGGGATAACGCCCCCCCCCCATAGACATGATGGCTTAGAATTAACAGATTTGATGTGATTCTTTAAAGCTTCACAGTTTTGTCACATATCAGTATATACACACACACATATATATATATATATATATATATATATATATATACATATATATATATATATATGAGAGCTACAGAATCCTGCAAGCCCAAAATCCTGAAGACCAAAATCCTGAAAGTTCAAGATACTGAAAACTCAAAATACTGAAAACTCAAAATCCTGAAAACACACAGGATACCAACACTCACTATATTTCAGCACGAGTACATACAAAAACAAATAAAACACAAACCATATTACTGTTCTCCAAGTATAAAAGGGGGGGCTGCACCCCCCCTGCACACTCCATGTGGGGAGCTGCACCCCCCACACCCCCTGCTACTTAAATATATCAACTCCAAGAGTGAAGTGCAATCTCGGAGTTGATAATATTTAAGTAGCAGGGGGTGTGGGGGCGCAGGGGGCTTCCCCCCTGCATATAGTTGAAGGGTAATATGTTTCTGTATGTACTTGTGCTGGAATATATAAGTGTTGGTATCCTGTGTATTTTCAGGATTTTGAGTTTTCAGTATTTTGACCTTTATATATATATATATATATATATATATATATATATATATATTATATGTTCTTCTTTCAGCTTTTCCCCAGTTTGGGATCACCACAGTGGAACTCCAGTTCGCTAATGATTGGTAGTAGATTTTTATGGTGCCGAGGTGCCAGCTCGATGCCCAACCTTCAACAAAGGCACGCCCATTCTACGCATGTCTTTCGACCGCCACTCGACCGCGGGGAGGACATGCAGACTCCACACAGAAGGCACTCCAGCCGAGAATCAAACAGGAGAACTTCTTGCTGTGAGGTGACAACACTACCACTGCACCACCGTGACTTATTTGTACCTTGGCATAATTCTAGGCAAGGCAATTTCCCTCCTTAAGAGCAAATAATGACAACCATCATATCTCCCAGCATCTCTTCTGAGGAGAAACAACTGAGACTGTTAACCACAACACAAGCATCAACAAGGTCATAACCATATTGTGGATGCTTCAAGGCCTGTAAAGCCCATTGATATGTTTCATACCTTAGCACAAACAATCACCCTGCCTTCTCAGTCTGGTGAATGACGTGTTTACATACCTGATAATGAAACCGCCAAAAAAGTACAGTTGTGCAAGTAAACATAACACCTACTATTAAAGTCAAGTGTACTTACACAACTGTACTATGTTCAGCATATTGATGACTGCTGCAATAGCCTTAGCTATATAGGTAGACTACCCTAGTTTACTAAATTTGGAAAGTGGAAGGAGAACAGTTCAGGAGCCCTTGGAGAATGCTCCTTGCAAAGCCTAACGTGGACCTACGGAAGGAATTAAGCTTATAGAACTTTGTAAAAATATGTACAGAGGGCCATCTAGTAGCTTCAAGAATACTTCTAGAATCCAACCCTTTCCAAAAAGCTATAGATGAAGCCAAGGCCCTGGTAAAGTGAGCCTTGGCCCTGCCTGGAAGAGTCTTGTTATGGTGAGTATATCAAAAAGTAATAAATATATATATATATATATATATATATATATATATATATATATATGTAAAAAGAGCAAGGTAGGGAAGCAGCAACCACAACGAAATACAAGAACCAACTGCTTCCAGGCCAATAACTAGTCCCCGAAGGTCTCAAATAAACCATATAAACCACAATAAAGTGAAAGAGTAAACTCCACACGAGTATGATTGGTAAATCCACACGTATCAGTCAAGCGCTTTCGTCAGAATGACTTCATCAGAACAAATTCAAATTAATCAACATTCCTTATATACCCTTAATTGATAGTCATTACTAACAACAAGCAAACATTTAAAATAACAGTGATCAAGTGTCAGTAAAACATATGTTGTGAGGCTGTTAAGAACCACTAACCAGGTTATATGTATTTAAAAACGTATGTTTGTAAAAATATTTGATTTATTTTATTGTGTTAGCTCTATGTCTCAGCTCAGGTTTGATACTGATGGCATCATTAATACCAGGAAACTCACATGAGTTTAACTTAAGTTGCCATCTAGTTTCTGCCCTGAGCAACTTATTGGTCCAATCCCCCCCTCTGAAATTTTTGTTCACTATTTCTAAAATACCAAACTTAATACTATGGGTGGGGTTACTCTCAATATGTTTGAATAAAGCATTTTTTTCCGTCCTTTCTGGAAATACTGTAACAATGTTCATAGATTCTACAGTTTAACCTCCTCTCTGTTTTTCCAATGTAAAAACATTGGCAGTCCATACACAGTGCTAGGTAGACAGTACCTGTTGTAGTACAGGAACCTGTAACCAAGGTTACCTCAAAACCAAAGGGACCTAACTTCACCTTGGGTTATCCAAAATGTGTTTACAGTAATCACAAGCCCTACATTTGTGGGTATCCTCCTTTCTCCTTCTAGCTAATGCACCATTTTCCAAAATGTTTTTCAAGTTTTTGTTGACTATAGGTGAATAAAGGTTCCAAACCTATTGCTGCTAAAACTTCCTTGTTCCCCATAAACATAGCCCAATTATTCTTAATGATCTTTTTTACTTCATCTGATGTTTCTCCGTAGGTTAGAACCATAGCCTGGGTGAAATCTTTTTCTCCTTGTGAACTGTGATCGTCACCCCCCTCATTCGATCCCAACAGGGGGTTGTATCTGTGATTCCAT
This sequence comes from Protopterus annectens, assembly GCF_019279795.1. Classification (NCBI taxonomy): domain Eukaryota; kingdom Metazoa; phylum Chordata; order Ceratodontiformes; family Protopteridae; genus Protopterus; species Protopterus annectens. The sequence continues at coordinate 1,209,616,202 of NC_056729.1, forward strand.
TCACCCATAACTTGGTTTCTGATATCTTCCAGAAAACCAAGAGGGTATCCCCTGTTGAGAAACAGGTCCATCACTATTTTAGTTTCCTCTTCTACATATTCCATCTTAGAACACATCCTAACTACTCTTACCATTTGCCCCTTGACTATATTACGTTTGGTATATGGAGGATGGTTACTCGAGTGTTCCAAGTAATCGTTAGAAAAAGTAGGTTTCCTATATATCCTAGAATGGAATGTGTTATTGTGGAACTCCTTAATAAGTTTGACATCTAGAAAATTGATTTCGCTTAGGTTACCATTACCAGTGAATTTGAAGTAATCACTTGCTTGATTAATGTACTCCAGAAAAGGTTCGAATTAATTTATGTCTTTCCATAAAATAAATAAATCATCCAGATACCTGAGGTACAAATACCATTGGTATTCTTCTACATATTCCATCTTAGAACACATCCTAACTACTCTTACCATTTGCCCCTTGACTATATTACGTTTGGTATATGGTATATCTGGAACACTCGAGTAACCATCCTCCATATACCAAACGTAATATAGTCAAGGGGCAAATGGTAAGAGTAGTTAGGATGTGTTCTAAGATGGAATATGTAGAAGAGGAAACTAAAATAGTGATGGACCTGTTTCTCAATAGGGGATACCCTCTTGATTTTCTGGAAGATATCAGAAACCAAGTTATGGGTGAATGGAATCACAGATACAAACCCCTGTTGGGATCGATTGAGGGGGTGATGATCACAGTTCACAAAGGAGAAAAAGATTTCACCCAGGCTATGGTTCTAACCTACGGAGAAACATCAGAAGAAGTAAAAAAGATCATTAAGAATAATTGGGCTATGTTTAAGGGGAACAAGGAAGTTTTAGCAGCAATAGGCTTGGAACCTTTATTCACCTATAGAGTCAACAAAAACTTGAAAAACATTTTGGAAAATGGTGCATTAGGTAGAAGGAGAAAGGAGGGTACCCACAAATGTAGGGCTTGTGATCACTGTAAATACATTTTGGATACCCCCAAGGTGAAGTTAGGTCCCTTTGGTTTTGAGGTAACAGGTACTGTCTACCTAGCACTGTGTATGGACTGCCGATGTTTTTACATTGGAAAAACAGAGAGGAGGTTAAACTGTAGAATCTACGAACATTGTTACAGTATTTCCAGAAAGGATGGAAAAAATGCTTTATTCAAACATATTGAGAGTAACCCCACCCATAGTTTTAAGTTTGGTATTTTAGAAATAGTGAACAAAGATTTCAGAGGGGGGGATTGGACCAATAAGTTGCTCAGGGCAGAAACTAGATGGCAACTTAAGTTAAACGCATGTGAGTTTCCTAGTATTAATGATACCATCAGTATCAAACCTGAGCTGAGACATAGAGCTAACACAATAAAATAAATCAAATATTTTTACGAACATACATTTTTAAATACATATAACCTGGTTAGTGGTTCTTAACAGTCTCACAACATATGTTTTACTGACACTTGGTCACTGTTATTTTAAATGTTTGCTTGTTGTTAGTAATGACTATCAATTAAGGGTATATAAGGAATGTTGATTAATTTTAATTTGTTCTGATGAAGTCATTCTGACGAAAGCGCTTGACTGATACGTGTGGATTTTAAAATAAAGTGTGGTAACCGATCATACTCGTGTGGAGTTTACTCTTTCACTTTATTGTGGTTTATATGGTTTATTTGAGACCTTCGGGGACTAGTTATTGGCCTGGAAGTGGTTGGTTCTTGTATTTCATTGTGGCTGCTGCTTCCCCACCTTGCTCTTTTTACTTGTGATTGTGGTGGATTTGGAGCCTACTAGACCCGTACATCCCGAGATGGATGACAACGGTTTATCTCCAGTATTTGAGGAGGACGTGGTGTCACCACCTTTCCCTTGTGGGCAGCTGACAAGGGGTAACAGTAATAATTTATTTCAGTTAATTTTGAATTTAACTGAAAAGGTTTCTGAACTCCAAGAAACAGTTAAAAATATTTAAAACTCTCATTCCAACATTAACGTCAAACCTGGGACTGTTTGTAGTGGGAACGAAAGAGACGTTACACCACCGGTAGTTATTAGGTCCCTTCCTGTGTTGACTCGAAGCATGGCGAACACTGGTACGGGAGTTAGTCGTCCTGAAGGCTCCGAAAATCGGGTGGAACATGAAGGAGTCCAACTAGAGCACGACCGTTTGAAGGACTGGTGGAATAGGGAACACGTCCTTTTTGAAGGTAATAATCTAGCTCATAAAAACAGTATAGACAATAGATTAGTGGTTCTAGAAACCAAAATGCACAAAGTTCATGCATTACAATGTGACAACTCCTATTTGAAGGAGTGTATAGAAAAGAGACGTGTTCCCAAAGGACTACGTACATATAAATTTCCAAATGGCATTAAAAAGGGTGAGCCGGAATGTGATGAACTTGTCGAAATGTTTGACTGTCATGGGGTCGAGTTAATGGAATTTATTTTGAGAATAAATAACAAAAAGATAAAAGAATTGTTTAAAGACATTGATGATATCAATAATGTTATATTGAATGATGTTTGTTTTAGCCAATATTCTTACAGATATAATGTGATTTTCGATAGAGTTGAAAATGATTTCAACAATAATATTAATAGGAAGAAGAAAAAACTTATTAGAGATGAATTTGAATACAATAAAGGTTTAGCATATCCTTTTCCTAAGGGGTACACTGATGGGGTCATTTCAGGTGACAGTGCATACAGTCAACAAGCAGATTCTCACGTGAAAACAGGACCCCACAGAAATAATACTGGTGAAAATGGTTATGTTACAGAGTACCCCCCACTCAGGAGATCTGAAAGGATCCAAAATAGAAATCAATCAAGGCAGGAGAATGATTTTTTAGAGTCCAGGGGAGAAGGGGGCAGACAGAGATACAGGAATCCTTCTTTCAGGAGGAAAAACAGTTACAATTAAGTGCAATGGGTACAGTTAAGAACATTCAGGATGAGAATATTACTAATCATGATGGTATCGTGCACTTGTATAAAGGTTTTAAAATTTACAATTGCGCACAATTTCCACTTAACAAAGATGTATTTAACCTATTTATGAAAGGTATGAAATTTGTTCCTTCTACCAAGGAAGATGTCAGCCAAACCTTGCTAGATTTTAAGATTTTTATAAGGAAATTGAATTTAAAATTTTTAAACCATGAAAAATCTAGCCAGGTGTACAATAGTAAACCTATTATTTATAAGAGAAGTTGTTTCAACCCCCCTCTGACACCTATTTTAAACTCTTTCGAACACGTCTGTAGTCAGGAGATCTGCAAACTCCTACAGACTCACAAAAATTCAAAACACAATCTTTCATTTACAGAGAGAAAATTATTGTACGAACTACGTGACAATCATAACTTCCGGTTCATGAAACCGGACAAGGGTGGGGGTATGGTTATTACCAATGTCGAAGACTACAACAACAAAATAACCAACATGTTGAATGACAGCTCTAAATATGAGATAGCTTCCAGAAATGAAATTAATTTAAGTTTCAGAAAAATAAAGTTCCTGTTGGAAGATTCATTACTGCAAGGGGTTATTAATGAAGAAGAATACAACTTTCTTCACGTTGAACATCCAGTTATACCCATAGTATTTGGAATTCCCAAAACACACAAGGATATAAAGGATCCCCCCTATAGGCTTATAATATCTGCCCACAATAGTATTACCTATACTATTGGTATTTATATTAATCGTATTGTCAGACAGGCCTTAACACCTATTGAACATATATTAATTGATTCCTGGGACTTTTTAAGTAAAGTGAAAAATGAATTCTTCAGTAATGAGGCATATTTTTCCACCATTGATGTAGTCGATTTTTTACCTCCATTCCTCATGATACGGGTTTGGAATTTTTTAACGACACACTTGTGACACAATCCAACCTAAGTGGGAGTACAATTAATTTTTTAATAGAACTTATGGAGGTTGTACTAAAGAATAATTTTTTTACATTTGAAGGGGAGTTTTACAGACAAATCAACGGGGTAGCCATGGTAGCAGTTGTGCCCCCATGTTTGTCAATCTAGTCATGTACCAATGGGAAAAACAATTCATTTTCAACTCTATATATCAAAACCAATGGTATTTGTACCTCAGGTATTTGGATGATTTATTTATTTTATGGAAAGACATAAATTCATTCGAACCTTTTCTGGAGTACATTAATCAAGCAAGTGATTACTTCAAATTCACTGGTAATGGTAACCTAAGCGAAATCAATTTTCTAGATGTCAAACTTATTAAAGAGTCCCACAATAACACGTTCCATTCTAGGATATATAGGAAACCTACTTTTTCTAACGATTACTTGGAACACTCGAGTAACCATCCTCCATATACCAAACGTAATAAAGTCAAGGGGCAAATGGTAAGAGTAGTTAGGATGTGTTCTAAGATGGAATATGTAGAAGAGGAAACTAAAATAGTGATGGACCTGTTTCTCAACAGGGGATACCCTCTTGATTTTCTGGAAGATATCAGAAACCAAGTTATGGGTGAATGGAATCACAGATACAAACCCTTGTTGGGATCGAATGAGGGGGTGACGATCACAGTTCACAAAGGAGAAAAAGATTTCACCCAGGCTATGGTTCTAACCTATGGAGAAACATCAGAAGAAGTAATAAAGATCATTAAGAATAATTGGGCTATGTTTAAGGGGAACAAGGAAGTTTTAGCAGCAATAGGTTTGGAACCTTTATTCACCTACAGAGTCAACAAAAACTTGAAAAACATTTTGGAAAATGGTGCATTAGTTAGAAGGAGAAAGGAGGGTACCCACAAATGTATGGCTTGTGATTACTGTAAATACAATTTGGATACCCCCAAGGTGAAGTTAGGTCCCTTTGGTTTTGAGGTAACCTTGGTTACAGGTTCCTGTACTACAACAGGTACTGTCTACCTAGCACTGTATATGGACTGCCAATGTTTTTACATTGGAAAAACAGAGAGGAGATTAAACCGTAGAATCTACGAACATTGTTACAGTATTTCCAGAAAGGACGGAAAAAATGCTTTATTCAAACATATTGAGAGTAACCCCACTCATAGTTTTAAGTTTGGTATTTTAGAAATAGTGAACAAAGATTTCAGAGGGGGGGATTGGACCAACAAGTTGCTCAGGGCAGAAACTAGATGGCAACTTAAGTTAAACACATATGAGTTTCCTGGTATTAATGATGCCATCAGTATCAAACCTGAGCTGAGACATAGAGCTAACACAATAAAATAAATCAAATATTTTTACGAACATACGTTTTTTAAATACATATAACCTGGTTAGTGGTTCTTAACAGTCTCGCAACATATGTTTTACTGACACTTGGTCACTGTTATTTTAAATGTTTGCTTGTTGTTAGTAATGACTATCAATTAAGGGTATATAAGGAATGTTGATTAATTTGAATTTGTTCTGATGAAGTCATTCTGACGAAAGCACTTGACTGATACGTGTGGATTTTAAAATAAAGTGTGGTAACCAATCATACTCGTGTGGAGTTTACTCTTTCACTTTATTGTGGTTTATATGGTTTATTTGAGACCTTCGGGGACTAGTTATTGGCCTGGAAGCGGTTGGTTCTTGTGTATATATATATATATATATATATATATATACACATATATATATATATATATATATATATATATATATATATATATATATACATATATATATACGATGCAGTGGTGCAGCAGTAGCGTTGTTGCCTCACAGCAAGATGTTCTCCGGTTCTGCATGTCCTCCATGCATTCATGTGGGTTTCCTCTGGGTGCTCCGGTTTCCTCCCACAATTCAAAAACATGTGTCTGGAGTGTTTCTCCATGGGCCTCTGCTGAAAATTGGCTTCATTCCATGTCAGACTTTCCCAGTAAACAAATGTTAAATAAAAATAATAAATAAATATATACATACATAGATAAAATACAAGCAGAAGATTACAAATCAAGGTAGAGAGAAATTAAGTTGAAACAGTGGGAGTTCACAAAATAAGACAAGAGTAGGATTTTGGATGCAGACCCTTAAGGAGAATAATAACCATACATAATATTATGTTTATAAAATAGCAGAAAATATTTTAAGAACTAAGTCAGCATAAAAATGGAGAAAGAGACATTTACCAACAGAGGAATAGAAAATAGGCAAAGGGGTGCTAGAAATTACTCAAGAAATTTAGCAAAGAAGCCAAGTACTGGAAGCAAAAACTAATGAGGGACAGGTAATAAAGGGAGACAAGACCAAGTAGATATTTGGACTGGGGGTTGAAGGTTGCCTTCTGTACCAGGAATTGATCAAGGTCATTGCTAGTGTGGATGAAGGGGCAGCTCTCCCAGGTATAAAGTATTGGGGACTGCAATTGGCAGATCCCAATCGGTCTTCACTGCATTCCGGCATTTAGAAATACTGAACTGAAGCACTTAAAATGACTAAACAGTGATTGCTAACAGAGTATTGACAAAGAGAAAGGGATAGGGGATAGTGGAGTTTTAAGTAAAAGACCTGTTCTGGTTGAGTTTTTAGTTGAGTATGGAGAAAAGATGCTGTTAAAAATGTGATAATCAGTAAGCATGATAATTATGTGCTCGGTTGTTGCAATGGTTAAGGTATTTTCCTCCCAGATACAAGGTACAGGGTTTGATTCTGGCTGCTGCTTATTGGATAAGTTTGTAATAGTCTGAACTTATGGTCAACACACACAGAAGCTTGACAATAAGAATCAATCAGTGGAGGTTAGAAAAGACCTGGAAGTGAGAATGGAAAGGCAGAATACAAAGGAACAATGGGTATACATTTGTATGTCTAAGATTTTTGCATGGAAGTGTTTGCGTTTTTATATGACAAGCAGACCTCAGAGAAATATTCTTCAGGCAGATAGCAAATACTGGAAGTATAGTGGAAAATAGAAGGATAATTCGTATCGTCTTTTGGGAATGCAATGAATTGGCAGAATTTAAAAATGCTCTACAGGGTACTTTATCAGAAGTGTTGGGGGTTCAAATTATTTTAATTAAGGAAATTATTCATTTCAGCTGGATATAGAAACTAACTTAGACATAGTAGGACCTTACCAACTTTAATCAGTGGCAGCTGGTGACTTCAAATTAAAGGGTGGGGGGCTACAGGTAGCAGCTGAATGGGATGAACATAACTGCAATGAGGCAGGGCCATATTACAGCAGGGTCGACACTGACCATGCTTACCATTTTGCCCAAGTTAAGTCATAGTCCTTATCCACCGTAGTATATTTACAAATGTATATGATAACCCAGCAAGAGACCCACCACTGCAAATGCCTAGTAAATGCAAATATTTTTGTAAGTAAATAGTGATTGATGCAAAAATAGTGAAATTAAGTTAATTAAAAACAACACAGCAAGTTAAGGAATCTACATGCTATGAAAAGAAATCCAAAAAGCAAATACTTGTTTCAGCTATTAAAATGCATGAAAACAAATGCAACTGCTATAGCATTTCACAGAGGAATGTAATTCAGAATCCACTTTAATGTTATGCAACATCAAATATAAAACAAAGCCATGTATTTTTTTGACAATTAAGTAAAGATTCCAGTAAATTTGTGCAAAAAAATAACAACACAAAAAGCTTTCCTCTCTAGCACACAAAAACTGTCTTCTTATAATTCAGGACCAATCATTTCATCCATAAATAGCAGTCTATGCATTGCTTACCTAAAGTATCTGGCTTGACCCTGCCAGGATAAAAAAATATATATTAATGCATTTTTGTTTCACATACGCAATAATCATAGTTTGCATTCCAGCTTGCTTCATCCAAATGCATGTTACTCCAGCAAAGTTACAATTATAACAGCAAACTGCAGGGTCAGTCATTTTATCCACAGACAGCCCCATCCTCATTTTCTATACACGGTATCTGGTTTGACTGTGCCATTACATTAATGTATTTTTTCACATAAATAGTAGTCACAGCTTGCATTCCACTTTACTTCATCCAAATAAATCCTTAATCCTGTAGAACCAGAATTACAACAGCAAAACAGCATAGCCAATCATTTCATTTAGACACAGCCCAGATCCGCACTGCACACCCACAGTATCTGGTTTGACCATACCAGGTTAAAAAAAAAAAATAATATTTGCATTAAAATATTTTTTTTTTCACATAAACAGTAGTCAGAGCTTGTAGGTGACCTTATGTCACCCAAAATGTACTTTGGACCTACAAAGCCAGAGTTATAACAATAAAACAGCAAGTCAGTCATTTCTTCCACAAACAGCCCCCATGCCCATGATATGCTTAAAGTATTTGGCTGAGCTTGTCAAGATTAAAAAGAAAAACAATAATGTTTACATTAATGTATTTTTGATGCACATAAACTGTCACTGCTTGTATTCCATATTGCTTCACCCAAATTTACATTAGTCCTTTAAAGCCAGGATTCCAACAGCAAAACCGCAGGGCCAGTCATTTCATTCTCACATGGTCCCCATCCCCATTGCCAACCCACGGTATCTGGTTTGACCCTGCCAGTTTAAAAACAGTAGCACAGCTTATATTCCAGCCTGACTCACCCAAAAAGGCATTAGTCTTACAAAGTCAGAATTACAATAGGCAAACAGGATCGGCAATCATTTAATTCACACACATTCCCCATATACCTACCATCTACCTTCCTAAGGTATCTAGCTTGACCCTGGCAGGATAAAAAAGCAGTGTAAGAAAAAGTACCTGGTTTGATCACAAACCAGTTATTAGAAAATGGAAATCAGAATCTAAACCAACTATAACTAAAGCAGTGAATATTGTAAGGAGATAAAACAATCAGACATAATTTTTTAGAAAATGGAATAGAACCACGATAAAATATAGTGTAAGAGCTATTATATTAAAAAAAGTTTATACTGGTAATCATTACCAGCAATGTTTCTGTATTTCATAATCCAAGCATTTTTTAAACTCAGCTGAGCTTATCCACCTGGCAAAACAGTTCATGTAAACCACAGCAAATTGTATTTATTTGGTTTTGTCTTCTCTGAATCTGGTCATGAGTACTATCTGTCTCTGCCAAGACACAAAATTACAAACTAAACCAAGTGGGAACTCCTAAATATTTCTTCCTGGATGCTCCCTTTCTTGCTTGCACCAGTAGCCATGCCAAGTTCACATAAAATGGTGGTCATATGACAGACTGCTACTCCTAACAGCCTGGCTATACCTCTCAACCTGTTAGAAATCTAGACAAAGACAAAAATAATGGGAGATAAAGGACCAAAAATAGGGACAATTTTTAAATATTGCACTTATAAACTTAGTTGATAGAATAACAGCTTTTTTATTAGCATGCATTTTCCAAATAGTATGAAGTCTGAATCTCAATTGTCTGTCATTATTTAGTGACTTCAGTCCATAATGATTTACCTAAAAATGAAAAAATGTTATGTGGAACAGACAGTTAAATAAAGGAAAACAATAACAAAATGAAAAAAGTGCACTCGATGAGTGTGTGTGTATGTGTGTGTGTGTGTGGGGGGGGGGGGGCATCCCAGCAGTCATTATCATGAGCAGCCCCTGAATTTTATGCTAGTGACAGCCACAAACCAATTATTAGAAAATGGAAATCAGAATCTAAACCAACTATAACTAAAGCAGTGAATATTGTAAAGGAGATAAAACAATCAGACGTAAAATTTTTAGAAAAGGGAAGTAGAAAACTACATAGAAATAAATGGAATTTTTGGGAATAATGCATGCCTAATACTTTTCAGGAGGAAAAATGAAATTTCAGAGAAGGCAGGACATGAGCAATTTATGTAATATTGGAGTGAATGATAATTACTTAAAAAAGAAAAAGTATGTATAAAGCATAAAAAAGAAAATACAATTGTTTGTCTTCTATTCTGCTAATGTATGTGTAATATTTTTATACAATATTTGTGAAATTAATAAAAAATTTAAAACAAATTCTGAACATAGCAAAAAATAATGGGGGGGGGCAAAAGCCCAAAATCAGGGACAGTTGTTTAAATATTACTTTAACTCACTTAAAAATTAAAAGAACAAAAGGTCTTGCATCAACATGCATTTTCTGAGCAATAACAATATGAAACTTTAATGCATGACATTATTTTCTGTAATTCTCAGTGATATATTAGAAAATTTAGGACGGGGCAAACAATATCAGGCAAAATCAGAGATATTCTGCAAAATCAGGGGCATCTGAGAGTTATGGCTTCCAGTAGTGATTCTTTCAGCCCTCTACAGAAGCATACATTTCTTTGGCTAGTTTTACTGCTTTCAGAGATCACAACTGGTTACCACAAGTGGTTGTTTGGGGAGGAAGAAAGCTTAGCTGTCAACTATAACTCATTACAAGGGGCATTACTCATTTTGAATGTTTAAAATTCCATGTTCAATACAAATCCACATTTAAGAGGTCTGTCACACTTTAATTATTGTGATTTAATAAATAGCCATGGTAAATAATTTTGCCATATTACTTCATCATAACAACCTTTTTTGGGTCCCTCTTGGGACATCATGTAACTGGCCAGGCCCCCAGTACCCCAAGTCAATGCTGGGTCTAACAGCGTTACCTTCTTCCCCTCAGACTTACTCCAATACTGCTGGAGCCAGTTGTGGATCCAAAGGGTATCCTGGGGCCTCAGCAATCTCCCCTTCAGTACTGAGGGGATTTTTTCTTATTTATATGCCCGAAGCATTTTCCTGTTAGGGCAAATCCCCTCTTTGAACCACACCTTCTCTAAGAAGCATCATCAACAGATGCTGTTCCACCTGGGATGGGTATGCCCATCCCTCCCAACCACTCCATCAGTCATCCATGCTGTTAATTGAACCTAGGTCAGCTGAGTTGTAGTTAGGGCTTTATCCTTTTATGATACTGGGGCATCCATCACAACAACCGTTTAATAAGTATAACAAAACTGTTATTAACCATGCTGTGAATTTTCTAGTTGAAGTTGTTAGTAAGTATACCTGTGTTTCACATTTTGTCCATTTTTCCATGGCGTTTGAGAGGTAATATTCCATATTTTGGAGAGAGAAGGTTTAGAGTTAAGGGATACACTCAGTAGACAAAAGCAAATGACAGGCTGAGGATGATCAAATTACAGTGATCATTGCTGTGGCTTGGTAAAGTTAGAGACAGCGTTTAGTACCTAAAAGCTCCAAGCTGAAGTTCATTACTGTGAGTTGATGTTCTTTCACTTTTTCTGGTAGAAAACCAGACAGGTCTGTGAGCAGTGATAACAATAGACACTGCCCACATCACAATACACTTGTATTCATTTATTTATTTATTTTTCTAACTTTTATGAACATGAATGTGATGATGGGATGTCTTATGGCAGCAAGTGGAAATGCACTACTGTACATTTTTCATTTTTTTCTCATTGAGGCATCAGTTATACAGTGAATATTGGTATCATTTTTTTGGTAGCAGTTGATGCTCAACAGTAAATGACAGTTACAGGATTAGTGTGGGTGAACAGTATTTGTCAGTGAGTATTGTGGCTATACCTTCACAGTCAGAAGTAATTTACCAAATCTGAAAGAATACATTCCACTGGATCACTATGTATGTGTTTTGTATACAAGTATCTAATTAGAAATCCCTAAATTTGGTATTGTGAACTACCATTGAGGAACTGACATATGGCAGATGTTATATAAAGCTAGTAAATACAGTTATTTGGAGAGCTTTTGTTTTTACAGTGTGCCACTATGCTTGGTTTCAGCTTGGGGGCTATTTGACTTCTACACAAAAGGATGGGTGAAACTCATCTCAGAAAATAGGTGTACTAAGTCAGAAGTAAAAATCCCATGTATTTCACCTGAAAAAAAAATCATTTGTAGCATACCATGGATATAGTGCCATGCCTTCATGCAGCTATTTGCAGTTATACTGCACTGGAAGCCATAAGGTATGATTTGCGTATGCCTTGAAACTGAATATTCTGTTGCTTTTAGCTTAAAGTTTTGTAATGTTATCTTAAAATGGGACAAAGAAATAGCCTTTCAAAGACAGGACCTGCGGCTTTAGTAAATGTGCTTTTACTAACAGTCCAACATTTTGCATTATATTCATTATGTTTCCTGGGTTCTGAGGTGAACAAGTAAAAATTTTATTTATATCGCTCGAATACAGAAGTTTTTGTCTATGGACTTATGATACCTTTAGACTTGCCAGTAGACTTCATTACAAGATGGTAATGTTGAGTATGTGTCTTTACAGCTAGAATAACCAGCTAAGTGCATCTTGTATTTGAAGGCCATGATATATTATTGTGATAAATTTGCTATAATACCATGTAATGTTACAGAGAAATGGTCCTTTATTGCTAGGTACAACCAATAGTCTTATGCAACTGTTTGGAAGTTCTTCTAGTTTTGCTATTTGTTTAATAAAACATGTATATTCTGGTAGATTGCACAATCCTCTTACAGCATTTTAAGGAAATTAGAATAAGTCCAAATACCATTCCATTATTTTAAAACTACCCAGGTAATCAACATTCGTCTATCAATGTACACTCCTTCCAATCTCATGCTGCTAATCTTCTAAAAGGGGTACTCGAAGGTTCTATACTGAGCCCCTTATTTTTCTCCATTTTCATCAACAACTTACCATATGATCTCCCTGACCTCCTTATCTCCTTATACCGCTTTATGTTAATGACATGGTTATTTACTGCTCAGGCCACTTCATGAAAGTTATCCAAAATATATATTCAGTCTGATTGTCTCTTACTTACTCAATGGATCAATAACAAAAAATACTTCTTAATGCATAAAAAACAAAGACTAAGATCTTTTGCATTAAACAAAAACTGACCAGAACACAAACACCCTTACTGATCAGTGACCACAACAACACACCCATCAAAATACTAACTCCTTTAAATACCCAGGTATCTGGCTTGACCCTTCCCTAAACTGCTCTACCCATCTAAGCAAAACAAGGAAAAAAGACAAAGCACACTCCTCTTTTGGGCTAATAAAATGTCCCTTTTTCTTAGTAAGTAGAACAGCAATAGGTAAAGTCATCCTTCCAGTTCAGCTTTTGAGTATGGTCTACCTTTAATAGCCTCTCCATGCAAATATCACTTAACTACTATCCAAGCAATATCCAATAAAATATGTAGATTCATCACCCTCACCCGAAAGAACATCATTGCAAGTTAATTGAAATAGCTAACTGGCTCCCATTAAAACAAAGAATATACCTTATAATAAGTTCACAACTCTATAAGTTTCTAAATAGCAAAACAGACCCACTCTGGCTGTTAAGATCATAAGACATTCCCCCTACTTACTGTCTCAGAAACAAGTCTCCTGTTGCACTCACATTACAACTATCTAGAACCAAACTCTACTACACAAAGCACTGCTTCTCACTAACAGAAACAACTTTGGAAATGCATACCATCTTACATGAAAGATACCCTGTATTACCTGTCTTTCTGGTCCCAGCTAAAATCCCATCTCCAGACTCAATATAAATGTCATTCCCACTCTTTCAACCACATAACCTGACTTCATCCTCCCTTCTATCCCTTAGATAAAAAATACCTTCTACACTTGATGTATAAATGCCTATATCATAACCTTAAAATTCCTTGGGATATTGAGACATGCCAGCAATACTGTGTAAAATTTGGGGTAAGATTGGCTAGGCTTGAAATATCTCTTTGAGAGATTAGCCTAGTAATCATCTATGAACCTGTTGAGTTTCCCATGATTCATCTGGAGTTGTTCAGATCAAGGAATATTCTTCAATTTTTGTAAAGTATGATATTTTTGTAGGTTTTCCTTTTTGTGTGTGCTGTTAGTTTCATTGCTTATATTGCTGTGCATAGGCAACTTCAACACATATTCTATGCATTTATATGGTTAATTATGTCTACTAATATATTATTGCTATTAGATGTAATTTAAAATGCAAACATTGTCTGTTTCTGTTGCTTCTTTTCTGTACCAGTATGCAGTCCTGTGCATTAGCTCACTTTTGTCTGGCTTCATCATGGTGGTATATATTTCTTTGCAATACTTCACTTTGATCCACTTGTTCCCATAGTGCTTTCCATTTGAGCTAGCATTGTTTATTGACAGTGTTTTGTACTGTTCGTGCAATTTTCTGGGTCCTTGGTTCACTGTTATAGTTACCTTTGGTTTTGACATAATCACAGTCTGATATGTTGGCAGAAATGGTTCTACTATGTGTACATGAATCCACATTGGTTACAGTTTCAACAAATAAAAAAAAAACACTTGAAGAAGCTTCAACAAGATGAAAAGAAAAAAGTATTTTGCATGGAAGGAAGAACTCCTGCACCCTCTGTATAGGGGATTTGCCTGTTATACCTTTCTTATTTATGTATTCTTACTCCAGGACTGCACAACCTCATAGAAGATTGAAAATCCTCAAAATCTTTAAATCACTGCTGGCACATTAATGCAAACTGCACTGTCAGTAGTTTTCAATTGAAAACAGTGATTGATGAGTTCCAGTTGAGGAACATATAGTTGCTGATCTCAAACTGTGTCTAGTTTGTACCTGACCATGGATAGGGAAGCTGCTGAGATTACAACCTCATGTTCTAAAGTAACAGACTGATGTTGCTGACAGCTAGAATTTCAGTATGTTTACAAAGTAACATATTCAGTATTTTATTCTTCAGCCATGTAGGCTGCCAGGTTTTTGACATTTGATCTCTTGGCATTAGGGATTTAGCAGTGCTCTCTTTGAACTATTGTGCATTGAATGAAAGTCCATTATTAATACTTCTCATATTATGTTCATTTTGTGCTATGTATAATAGGTGTACCTTATATGACATCGCATAACATTGTTTTTTGCTTATGTTATATTGATCGGCTTAAATGGTTGTCTGTAGCTCCATTTGCCTTGTTGTCCAAGTCATGACTTTAAAAAGGATCAGTTTAGACTGATCTGCCTATAAAGTTAAGAAATGTTAAGTACATAAATAAAATAAATCTAGATCAAAGCAGAGACCCCAGTGAGAATTAACCAATTTCTCTTTATTCATTGCAGCTCTAAATTAGGCGTGCTCTTTAGA
>NC_056729.1:1209633837-1209776337 GCF_019279795.1 Protopterus annectens
GTAAAATATGCAATGTAGCTAAATTTCACAGCTCCACTATTCAACATTCAAAAGGGTAAACAGTTATGTGCAACTGTGTTTTAGTACATGCAAATTCTGATATTGTAGTATCACAGAACTTACTCAGAGGGAGTCCCAGTGATCTTGGAGTCACTATATACATGGAGCAGGGGTATGCAGAGGCACCTGTGCAAATAATGCAAGTTTTGGTTTTCTCTGTAACATTGCAGATTCACAGTTAACTGTTCATAGTTTTGAACAATTGTGCTACAAATTTAAGTCATGATGCTATCTACACCTATATCTATATTTAAGTACGTGTGTGTGTGTGTGTGTGTGTGTGTGTGTGTGTGTGTGTGCAGGTGCGCATGTGTGTCTGTGTATATCTAAATATGTATGTTGAGAGAGAGAGAGAGGAAATTTGTATTAATTAGAGTTTTAATAACATGCAGCATCACTTTAGTAGTTAGGTCTTGACTGGCAACGCTAATGTGCAGGATTGGTTCTAAGCCCAAAACCAAAGGAATATGTTTGTTTAATCAAAAGCAGACAGAGTGTAGAGTCACAATCTCGGTCCCACAAAAGCACTTTGCCTTATCTGAGTATTCGCATCATTAATTGTATTATTATTAGTAGTAATATAATCATTATTATTATTAAAACTATTTGTTATACTGACAAGATGGCCCACATAGAGCTCCAGAGTTACTGTGTCATTAAAACTGTGATCTTGTTGTCATTTTACAGCTTGTTACTATAAAAAGAACAGCAGCCTTTAATACCTGTTACATTTCTGCTTCTGATTGCGTATAGCAGAAACTGTGTAAAGGCTATACCTGCCCTCTCCATAACTGACCCCTGGGATAATTTCACATCTAATGATTTTAGCCTGAGGAAAAAAAATATTCTATTTTGGATAGTTTTCTAGAAAGCTGTAAACCTGATACTGATGAGACAACAGAATCATGGTTAAAGCCAGATGACCTAATTCCATTCTTCATTCTGATTTTTAATTAGAATTTTAGCTTAGTAGCTGTCATTTTCAAGAGTCAGTCATTAGCTTAGGAAATTCTCAAACTATGGAAAAACTGGACTGGATAGAATTTACCCTAAGTTGTTCCCAGCCTATGATACCTTCAGTCATAAGCCCATGTAAAATATTATAAAGATCTCAACAATCGTCAGTATGCATTCTCTGAAATAGTAAATTCTGCAATTATCATACCGCTCCCCAAAGTAGTCTCCAAACTGCCAGCCCTATGGCATAGAGAGATGAAGCCCTGAAAACCCATATTTAATTAACAACACAGGTGGCCGAGGTTAGGGACAGGGAAGGATAAGCTTCTTACCTGATGTAAGGACTTGCTTTACTACTTCAGTATTTACACTGTCTTGTCGTAACTGAGGTTGCAAAATAACTTGTTGACCCTTTAAATGGCTGGTGGCAGGGTGACGGCATGCTGAAAAAAACATCTAAAGATCCCAGGATGCCTAGGTAATTATATCAGTCTACTACGTAATCATTTAATAATGCAGTTGCTCCTATAAGTGTAACCTGTGCAGATATCTTGTTGCTGTCCTAATTAAATGAGGCCAGGTTAATGCTAGTAATTAGGATAATCCTGCTCACATTTTCCATTGCTAATCTGCTCAGCTACAGTTTTCTGTCTCATTCTTAACTAAACCAACTTTCTGTTATTGCCACAAGCTATCCTGAGTCTGGTAATATTTTGGATGTACAGTCAGGCTGTTGGCTAAATAAACAGCATCTAATCCATTGCTAAATAAACAGCATCTAATCCATTGCCACTGAACAGTAACTGGAACGGGATGTAAAACAATATGATATACAAGAAGCACATATTCACACTTCAAACTGCTTTTTGTACAGTGCCTTCAGTAACATGGCCTGAAAGGTCTTATTAGAGATTGGCAGATGCACCTTACACGGCAGCTATTTTCTACCTTCAGTACACCTACCTTACCATTGTTTCCATTTCCAGTAGCAATTTAGCATAAGTATTTGAGTTTCTGTGAAAGGTGCACAGTGGTAGATTACCTGCTAATTTCCTAGTTCTTGCCACGAGAAAAAAGTAAACTATTTTCCTTTCATTTTAAATACATATAATAAAAATAATAAAAGCCGTAGCAAAAATGTCAACGTACACAATAGCTTAAGCATAACATTCTGCTGTGTTCTGTCATAAATCAGTAATCATTTCACTTCCCTGTGCTGTAGACATCTGTTGTTATTCAGCTCTAAAATAATTTTCAAGTTAAAATAGTTCAGCAGTTGGGCTGTTGCTACCTCTGTTCACAAAATAAACAGAAACAAAACATTTCTGTCTGTCTCTCTCTCTCTTTATCACTCTCTCTCTCTCTCTCTCTCCTTCCTTCACCTTTTTGAATACAAGTATGCCTCTGTTAAAGCAGGCCTTTCACACTATTGTTCGTTCCTTCTTCCTGAGATCTATTCTAAATTATATATAACTTTTATTTGCTAAATGTGACTTGGCTGAGCTATACCGGAAATTGACCTTTTTAGAACTTGTGTGCATAGTTTTACTGTGTTGACTAAGTTATTCTTTGTTTCTGTTCTTGCAGTATCAGTAAATGTTTACCAGGCACTGACAATTATTTTGTACTGAAGTCTGCATGCTGGCTACATGTAGTTTAACATTCCTTTTAAAATTCCTGAATGCCTCCACAGTAGCTCTGGAATGACCTCACAAATCAGTTTTATTTGTCCTGTTTTTTTGCTGTTGCTACATAACTGCATCTTAATGAGAGCACACTTGCGTACTACTGGTTGCATAGTCTTACAGCAAAATAATATGTGGCACAATCCAGCTGTGAAATGCTTTGCTTCCACTGACCACTTCAGTTAGCCGGCAGAAACCTTAATCCCACTCTGGTGCCATACAAGGAGGCTGTCTGCTGCTGCTGTACCCATATTTCTCAACTGTCCAGATTTTTACAGAATGTCCAGATTTTTGTCTCATATTTTTCATCTGTTTATCATAACATTTGTGGTTTCTGGCAAATCACTGAGGATTGAATTCACTGAATAATGACAGGCATTTGAATTTCAGACTTCATATCCCTCCAATAATGCTTGTTAACAGAAATTATGTTACTCTAGAAACTTTCCCAGTTTTAAGAGCAATATTTAAAAATCTGTCCCTACTTTTGGGCTTTTAATCCCCCTATATTTTTTGGCTTTGCCCAGATTTCTTGTGATAAGAGGTTGAGAAATAGTACTTGTTCATAACAACAGTGGGAACTGGCGACAATATCCATCTTCAAAAATATTGGGTATTTAACAGACTGTAGTATTTTTTAACTCAGGATTAAAGACTTTTTTTCCTCCTGGAAAAATAGTATTTGACTTAAAAAAAACACACACCTTTATTGAATTATCACTTGTGACATAGGCCAAACACCCTAATACTGGATGATTTTAACTACCCTGCCATTAACTGGGAAAACTACTCATGTACCAACACCTTTGCCCAACGGTTCTTGGAATTCATAAATTCCAACGCCCTGGATCAACTAATCCATCGTCCCACCAGGGGCTCCAATATCCTAGACCTGGTCATTACCAACATGGGAAATCAATGCTCCACACCTATGGTCACCCCTCGTTAGTCAGGTCTGACCATAAGCTAATCACCCTTAACATCCACATCCCACCCCCACCCCCCAGTAAGGAAACCTCCATAAAAAACTTCTCCAAAGCCAACTTCATGCTACTCAAGTCAGAAGTGACAAACTTCATGACACCCATGCAGACGGGAACTGAAAGTTCAACTGCTGAATCCTACACTAAGGCACTGTATGAGCACATCCGCTCATGCATGAATCGTGCCATCCCAAATAGAACCATGATGCTCTCATCCAAAAAAGGAAGCCAATCTGGTGGTCCCCTGCCATAAACAAACTTTACAACAAAAGGAAGAAACTGTTGCAGAAAAGAGGAAAATCCCAGGATGCAAAAAACTTCCTTACCAGCCTCAGTAAGAAACTGAGATCCCTCATAAAATCCTCCAAAGCTAGTTCCGAAAATAAAATTGCCAAAGATTCCAAAGACAACCACAAGACATTCTATAACTATGTCAAGAATCTAAATGGCAATGCTCAGATCTGCTCTGAGCTAAAACAGAATGGCATTAAATATACTGATCCCAAGGATATTGCCAATATCCTGGCAGATCGATTCAGTGCCAACTTCACCCCCATCTCACCCCCTAAATGGCCCATCTCAATACTGGAAGGTCTGAGGAAGTGCACGTATTGAGGGTGCATGAAAGCGCTTACCAATAAATTTGTGGACTTGTTTTTGTGAACTGTGGATTTCTTCTTTCTTCCTGTTTGGCATTTTACAGTCGTTTGGTTTTGGTTTTATTAATACTGGAAGATTGCCAAATTCTGGTAATAACGGCCAGACAGGTAAAAAACTCACTCTCCAAAGCTAAGAATACAGCATCCATGGGACCAGATGGCATCCCTTGCTGTGTACTACATGAACTACAATATGAACTTGCACCTCACCTAAGTGTCATGTTTAATCATAGCCTCATCTCAGGTTTCATGCCCACTGAGTGGCGCAGAGCTACAGTTATCCCACTCCACAAGGGGGGATCCACCTTGGATCCCGGAAACTACCGTCCCATCAGTCTGACAAGCCTTATCTGCAAGGCCATGGAGCATATTAACATGGAACTTATAAACAAAGACATTGGCAATCTTCAAACACTGGACCCCACCCAGTTTGGATTTGTGAAGGGCCGATCGTGTCTCCTGAACCTGATTGACTTCTTCGAATCAGTATCCAGAGCCATGGACAAGGGAAAGGTGGATCACACAGCCTATCTAGACCTTGCCAAGGCCTTTGACACCATCCCCCACTCTGGAATCATAGATAAACTTACTAAGCTGGGCATTAATCCCTACATCACCCAATGGGTTGCTAACTGGCTTACTGATAGAATCCACACTGTAAAAGTAGCCAACTCCAAATCCAGCTCCAGACAAGTGACAAGTGGAGTATGTCAGGGTTTAGTCCTGGGACCACTCTTGTTTGGCATCTACTTCCCTGAAGTACAGGCCAACACTAAGGAACTCTGGATAACAAAGTTCGCAGATGACTGCAAACTGGGAGCCATTATTGAATCCCCAAATGATGCCAAGAAATGTATAGTTATCCCCTTTGGGAAAAAACATGTACCCGTGAATTACCATATAGGTAGCAGTACACTAAACAATGAAAATGTGATAAGATACTTAGGGACACAGGTGGACAGTGGTCTCACCTTCGCTAACCACATCGCCACAACAGTCAGGAAATCCTTCTATGTGGCACACCTCATCACTAAGGGCTTTTCATCTAGAAAAAAGGAGATCATTGTCCCACTGTATTCATCCCTCATTAGACCCATTACAGAATACAACTCCCCGTTTGGTATGTACCTCTCAAGACATCTGCAACAACTGGAAAGGCCGCAGAAATACCTCACTAAAAGAATCACAGGCCTAAAGCAGATGCCCTACGCTGACCGCCTTAAAAAACTCCAGCTATACTGTGTCGCATATCGTCTACTCAGAGGCGATCTCTGCTTAACATACAAGGCCATGTCAAACCCAGAGCTGTTGGACATGCTACACTTAAAGAAATCCCAATCCCTCAGAGCCACACGCTCCAGGGATCTAAACCTTGTCATCACAATAAACAAAACATGCTGGAGGGATAGGTTCCTGACCCAGAGACTCCCCAGACTCTGGAATAGATTGCCCATACATGTCAAGCGGAGTGCCTCTTTGGCCCTCTTCAAAAGGAACCTTGACGATTGGATGGGAGAAAGGAAATTCATCCCGGAGATCATGTCAGTCGCCCTGCTAGACAGGGGTCCAGGGAAGTAAATAGTGTGGGAAGAAATAGCCAGGGGATTGTTATGGCTAGGCTTGTATAGGACCTATGAACCTATGAACCTAACTTACATTTATATAAAAGTATTCAAACCATATTAACAAGATCATATTTACAAACATTATAGATCACATATATCTGGGGATTCAATAAACTCTGTGTAGGCTCTCATGAAGCCTACACAGAAGTTATGTGTTTACATGGTGAGCAACAGCACTAATTACATATTCATGCCACACACTGCACTTACACATAAACAAGCATGGTTTTGTGACTAGTAACAGTGTCACCAGCTAGGAAGCCAAGTAAGGTACCATGGATAGCAGCAGACATGTAGACCTGTTTACATACAGGCAAACTAGGTTTGCGGGATTGCGGGGAAATGCCACAATGGCTACCAAGGTTAATAATATAGTAATGTATATGAGCTGAACACATTACAGGACAGAGTATAATGTGCAGAGTGTGCTAAAGTCTCATTTCAGGCATTCTGTACAAAAGTTGTGTAAATGATGTGTAACAGTATATGGACTCCCATTTAAAATAACCAGTCAGGGGAAATATGTGCACTGAATACGGACACACAGATGAACTGTAGCAATGAACACAGGAAAGAGGACAGGTGAAACATCTTAATGTACAGCAGATGAGGACATGTAAATAAAGACAGTTGTAGAAGGAGCACTAATCACATATCAACTTGATACAGTATGGCGTATACAGGGAAAATATATATTATGTGACTGTCAGACAAGGTGAAATAACAGTGGAGAAGATGTGTTTGTGATATAATTATCCTGACATGAACAATGGAGAGGACATCTATCAGGTATATTATCTACGATAGGAGCTAGGTGAATATCGTGAAGCTGTGCAAAATGAGTGGCTTGCATATGACTGTAATGTCAGTATAGGTCTCCACCAAGTGGGACACATAGTTACAGGCTCATGGACAGCAGTAAACAGAAGCACACACAATCATGGACAATAGGAGAATAATACCACCAGTAATATGTGATTGTGAGTGATCATAGATAGTTCTGCACAAACACACTTGTACAATTATTATAAGATGTCAGCAATCTATGAGGGTAATCACGCACACTGTCCTGACACTATAACATCTGCTGGAGGTGTTTGGAGGGACACTGCTGTACTTGTATATGACCTTATGATCAATCCAGGCTAGCTGACAGGTGTGCATGGCATATATATATATATATATGTATATGTATATATATATATATATATATATATATATATATATATATATATATATATATATGTTTGTGTGTGTGTGTGTGTGTGTGTGTGTGTGTGTGTGTGTATATATATATATAAAATATATATATATATATATATATATATATATATATATACACATAGAGAGAGAGAGAGCTATAGTTTTTATATATATATATATATATATATATATATATATATATATATATATATATATATATATATATATATATATATATATATATATATATATATATATATATATATATATATATATATATAGGTCCCTATTAAATTATCAAACGTTTCAAAGTTCGAATGTCATATGGTCGACACCACATGATCGAACTTTGAAAACTTTGAAGGAGAAAGGCAACTGCTCCACACGCGCAGAATGGGAAAATTTCCCTTTTCTGCACTGAAGTGCGGTCTCGGAGTTGGTATATTTAAGTAGAGGGTGTGTGGGGGGGGTGCAGCGGGGCTTGCCCCCTGCTCAGAGCGTTAAGTAAGTGTTTTGTTTATGTTTTTATTATATATTTGAAGATTCAAGTTTCGCTCATATGTTGTCGAACATAGATTCAAAATTTTGAAGCTTCGAATATATAATATAGACCCTATATATATATATATATATATATATATATATATATATATATAAGGCAAAATCCATACTGTCACAAATGTAACCAATTCCATTAATGTTGTCAAACAGCTATGTATGTCCTGTGTGCTTCACCAGAACACGTATCACACATGAATCTGGTATAACATCTTGATGGAGGTTCTGCATCATCAGACAGTAATGTTTATCCAACAAAAGGAATACCTAGGTTTGGCCAGTAAGATGTGTAGGAGCTCACTGTGGCAAAGGTAGCACACTTGAGATACACTTCCCTGGAAGATATGTCGGGAGGTATATGAAGAAGGGGTGCATTGTACTCCATTATTGGTGTGATGAAGGCTGTGATATATGGAAGTATTATGGCCTTTGATCTGGATGTCCTGCACATACTCAGGAGTTGTGTTACATACTAGGCAGTAGTCACCACTGTAGGCACATGCAGGTGAACATTCCATATACCATCTACCTCAGTACACAGGTCACATACTACTGGTTTGCTCATAGGGGTGGGAATGTCTATATTCTCATTGGGTTGTGCATTTGTTTTCATAATGTAAGAAATCCACCCATGTTTTTGTTTCATCTCATGTGCCTTCATGGCTGTGGCAGCAATCTTTGGTATCTGTTGATACTGATATTATACTAGTATCACAGCAGACGTCTGACTTGGATAGTGTCAGACAACACTTTATAAGTGATCCAGCAAGACAGAGGGACACCTAAATGGCTAGTTTCAATAAAAAACTTGTGTTGTCGACACCACAAGCACTTTCACAGACTAAGCTGCTTCTTCAGGTAATGTCTATCAAACTAAAAAACTCTGTTCAAACACCATAAACTACCTCACTTGATTAATCCAAAGACATGCATCTGGAGCATTTCTCCCCGGGCCTCCGCTGAAAACAGGCTCTGTGGAACCTAGTCGGACTTTCCCGGTCAACAAATGATAAATAAAATAAATAAAAATCATGTGACATCAATTCACTCAAATTATTTAAGTAAACAGTCTCATAAAAACATATGCATAGCATCTAAGTACAGAAATCATAATACATTCATAAAAATGCATATGTAGCAAATGCATATATATATATATATATATATATATATATATATATATATATATATATATATATATATATGTGTGTGTGTGTAAAACATCAAAATACAATAATACAAAGGCAAAAAAAATTCAACATCTTAGGTTCCTAGATTTCAGCTTAGGTTTTATAGGAACCATATCACTGAGTCCATGCCCACTATTACCTTTCATTCTAATAATCGAATTAGACTCAAGTTGCTCAGTACTATTCCTGATGACTGTCATGTGGAAAGTCCTCATGACAGACAAAGATATTTTCAGAGTGATAGAGCCCACCCCCAGGTTTGTATTTAGGAACATGAAATCCTTAAAAAGGACTTTATGTTACTCAAGGGATAAACACGAATATAGCAGTAATGCCACTTTAGCATGTGGCACTTGCAGTGTATGCACTTACATTGACAGCAGTTCTACCTTCACACACCCTGACCAGGACAGAATATATAGGTTCCAAGTTTTTGCCACTTGTAGCACCTCCCACATTGTTTACTTGGCCCACTGTTTATTGTGTTCAAAATGTTACGTAGGCAAGACGGATAGAACGCTTAGAGAAAGATTAAAGGAACATCTGTATCATATTACCAAGGGAATAAAACTAATGTCCTTGCAAAACATGTCATTGCCAGTGGTACTGAGCATACTTTTAAGTTTTTGGTTATAGGGAAGGTGCACGAGACATCAAGAGGAGGTGACATCAGGAATAGTACTGAGCAACTTGAGTCTAAGTGGATCATTAGACTGAGAGGTGATAGTGGGCATGGACTCAAAGATGTGATCCCTATAAACCTAAGCTGAAATCTAGGAACCTAAGACGTTGAATGTTTTTTGCCTTTGTATTATTGTATTTTTATGAATTTTTTATTTATATATATATATGTGTATATATATATATATATATATATATATATATATATATATATATATATATATATACATTTGTTACATATGCATTTTTATGACTGTATTATGATTTCTCTACTTGGGTAATATGCATATGTTTTTATGAGACTGTTTGTTTAAATAATTTGAGTGCCTTGATGTCACATGATTAATCAAGGGAGGTAGTTTATGGTATTTAAACAGAGATTTTTAAGTTTGATAGACATTACCTGAAGAAGCAGCTTAGTCTGTGAAAGCGTTTGTGGTGTTGACAATAAATGTTTTTTTATTGAAACTGGCTGTTTTGGAGTCTCTCTATCTTGAAGGAGGAATTTTTTGGTTTTCTTTACTGGGACTTCTTTACCAGAAAGGGTTGGTATTTGTGTTTGTTCTACTTTATAAGTGATGACATCAGCACTGTCTGGTGAGAGGAAGATGTCAATAGCAGTGTCTGACATGCTGGTGTAAAATGCTCTCTTTAATATAAAGCAAGTGCACAAACACACACAGACACACACACCAGTTGACTGCAGTGAGAATAGAACCCATACATTTCTAAGTTAACCAACTACAGACCTCTGTATTTAAAGCAAACACCACTGCACAAGTCTGACCTGGAGAGTGCTGGATAATATTTTATAATATCTGCAGTATCTGGTGAGAGGAAGAGGGTAATAGCAATGTCCAACTTGTTAATGTAAAATGTTTTCTCTCTAATGTCAAGCAAGTGCACAAACACACATAGACAGACACCCTCACAGATGACTGCAGTGAGAACAGAACCCCTATCTGTCTAAGTTAACTGACTGCAGACCTCTGTAGTTAATGCAAGAGCCACAGAATAAGTCTGACTTGGAGAGTGTTGGACAACACTTTACAGGTGATGACACTGGCAGTGTCTGGTAAGGAGAAGTTGGTAATAGGAGTGTCCCACATTCTGGTGTAAAATGCTCCCTTTAATGTCAAGCAAGTACACAAACTTACAAAGACACAAACATGCGCACACATCCCATTTGACTGCAGTGAGATTAGAACCCCTGCATAAGTACATGGACTAGAGAACTCAGTACTCTATACAAGCACCATGGCACACATCTAGCTTTTACAAGGCAGCAGAACAATTTATAGTGGAAGATATCAACTTTGGATGTTGGAGCAAAGATGTGAGGCCAGCATGAAATGGACATGTAGGCATATTCAACTGTCAAAATATTGGTACTCCATGGGATTGTAGTGGTAATTGCAGTATACACAATTATGCTCTTCTGACTAGGCAGACAGATACACACACACACACACACACACACACACACACACACACACACACACACACACACACACACACACACACACACATAAACACCAGTTGAATGCAGTGAGATTAGAACCCCTACCTAAGTACACAGACTAAAGAACTCAGTACTTTATGCAAGTGCCACGGCACAAGTCTGACTATTACAAGGCTGCAGGAGAATTTATAGTGGATGACATCAGCACTGAATGTTGGTGAGAAGATGTTGTGAGGCCTGCATGAAATGGATAGCTAGCCATGTCCGGCTGCCAAGATATTAAAGTTCTACATGTAACCAGATTGATGAATGTGCAATGTGTAGTATTATCTGTTGTATTTCTAATGTGTAGGTATACTTTAAGAGAAAGCTTTACAAACTATATGCAAACAGCTGCCCGCATTACTACAAGTAGTGGAAAATCTGAATGTCTATTGTCATTATAAAGATGTGCATGGTATATAAGAAAGCATTTGTTGTTTATTTCTGTAGTGCAGTTGATATATTTGTGAACAAGTACTGAGACAGCAAGTTTGAAGTGCATGGGCGGAGATAACAGATTGCTGCACTATAAATATGTGTTCTTTTCTTTAAAAGCACCTTCCCTTTGTTTGTGTTTTTACATGTACTTTCATGGGATGAAGACTAAATGGACAGTAAACATAAGTAATACATGCTATTGTCCACTTTCCATAGCACACTGCTGAGTAGCTGGTTTGCACAATCAATGGCAATGTGTTTGCATATGCCAGATACACATTTCTACTGCTTTCCCTATCTGCATGTAGTTAAGCAGCAAGCAAATGCAAGCCTCATTGCTACAATTATGAGAGTTCTGAGTACTGAGCATATAAAAAACACCTGCTGCTTAGCTGACTCTGTGGCAGCTGGTGTAAATGCACTGACATATTTCTTTTGGAGCCCAGATGATATAGGATTCAAATCCAGATGTATGTAATAGTTTGACATAAGTACTGATAATGTAATGATATAATTATTTAAACTCAATTCACTGTATGTTATTGTGTGTTACCTTAGTAGAGCATGTTTAGATGGCAGGTAACCACACCACTGAATAGCTGTACACAGTCATTTGGCATTGGTGTGAGATGCCAAACTCCATGCAAACAGGCCAAAAAGTGAAGGGTTCCATTTTTTTACTTATGTGTGTTGTGTGTGATTCTATTTTTTGACAAGATTAAAGGTGTTAAAATGGGGTACATAAGAATGTGTTGTAATGGGAGACAAGCAGGGGGGAGAACAAAGGGAAAGCAATATAGGAATGTGCAGGAGGCAGCTAGGAAAGAACCATAGTTATCCACTTCTTCAATGGTGTAAATTGAAAATATGCACAGAATATTAGCTGAATTTAGACTCACCTCAACAAAGAGTGGTGACAACAATGCAGTCATGTTGGATAGCCAATTGGACCAAATCAAGTTTGTCAAGAAGACATGTATGTGAAGTGGAGAGCTATGCACAGAAAGATATATATTTTTGTGGGACAGGTACCCATTTTTTAAGTTCAGTAAGAGAAAAATGTTGGGTAAGGGATGTAGGTATTTCTGGGTCAGGTAAGTAGGGTAGGTGTGGAAGCAGATGCAAACAAATAGGACAAACAAACAAGACACAGGGATGGTGAGGGATACAAAAAGTAGGACACCATGATTTGGTAAGGAAGGAAACAACAGAATCCCATGACAGTCAAACATGGGGACAGTGAGAATCTAGTCCCACAGGACTGTCATCACCATCCCCTTATTCCACTGGCTGTTGGAGTCCTTGATGTCTCCTTCTATGGGCCATAAAGGAGACCAGCCTATACAACAACCCTGGCATCTCCTGACAGGAGATAAAATATCCACCATTCCAGTAGTCCCAGAGGGTACCAAAGCACCAGCTGTGGGGGTAGTGCAACCTGAGGGTGCAGGTTGTGCAGGGTCAGCAGAGGCAGTACTGCCAGCTTGGATTCCAGATGTACTGGGCAATGGTGCTGGAGCCACTGGAATGAGGGCAGGCTGAGCCACTGGGTTGGCCTACCTCCCTGTGCTGTAAAGCATTTTGTGATTTGTTAGAGATGGATGACATGGAAATGTTTTGGTGACACACAGAAAAAAAGAGATAAGGGTTGGGGTGAGAGAAAAAGGAGATAAAATTAGTACCATCATATGTCATATCCAATACATTATCACAATAATAAAATAATTTTATCTAAAATTTTACATTTAAGTATACTCCTTAACAACTACAAATTATAATTAAGGATTGCTTAAAGTAATCCTTGCAATGTGCAGATATTGCACATATGCTTGGTCCAATTTTACAGATTAAGTTAACATCAGGGCATGTATACTACTTGTG
The DNA here is from genome assembly GCF_019279795.1 of Protopterus annectens. Classification (NCBI taxonomy): domain Eukaryota; kingdom Metazoa; phylum Chordata; order Ceratodontiformes; family Protopteridae; genus Protopterus; species Protopterus annectens. Next base: position 1,209,647,262 of record NC_056729.1, read on the forward strand.
TAGAAATTAATTTGTGTAATATTTATAAAGGATTGAATTATTTTATACTTGTTACTTGTGGTATTTAAACACGCAGTGTCTGACTACAGTCTTACACTTGACACCTACAGTTAATTTGCGCTACAGACTGAAGCATGCATGCTTGCATTTACAGTTAGGATATGCATGCTTACTTTGCTTCAACTGTATGTATAGAAAAGAACATTTTTAATTTAAAAGCTGAAATAATACTTCTGTTGTGCTGCATACATACCCATTGCTTCCCTCAGTCTCCCTAGACTCTCAGCATGGGCTTCTGTGTTCATAGTAATCTCTGCATTGGCTGTAGAATGAAGGGAATACATATGGATACCAGTCTTGCCTATATGTAGCTTTCTATCTACTATAAATTATCTTTATTAGTATACTTACACAACTGTGGGATGTTACTAGTTCTGAACTCTGGTTGAGTGAATCCATTTTGCACCTTTGTAGGTAATTAAAGTGATGCCTACACTGTTCTCCAGAGTGTGGAATGTCAGTTGCACTAGAGACAGCCTTGACCAGATGATTCCAAGCCTCAGACTTGTACTGGTAGCCGGTATAGTCCCCCTACAAAAGCCTTCAGCTGTGGCACTTTACAAGAAGTCCAGTAAAGATTCTGGACTCCTCAACACCCCACCTCTGCACCTAAAATTGGGCACCTTCCCTGGTAGCAACAGACATGACTAACCAGAGAGAACAGCAATAACTAATAATGATTTCCTGCCAATAACTGTTATTGTGTTTACTGATAGCGTGCAAACCCAACCAACAATCATAACCACTTTTGCCTGATGCTAAGTGGACAGCAACAGTGGCAAACAGAGAGGAAAGCATTTTTTTTAAATGGGAAGGTTAATATGACAGTTGGCAATAGTTTGAGAGGCTGTTTACTGTTAGAACTGTTAGGTGATTTCACTTTGAGACATGTACTGGGGACATACATTTCATGACCTGACATATTTTGGCTTTGGCTTTATACAATGGTATAACTGACTTTTACAATGTGGGATTCAACCCTATGCATAAGAGACAAAACATTTTCTTCCACAGTGGTAATTGTACATCTTTGCCACAGAAAAAGTGCTTCTTACACATAGTCATGAACTATATATAAATATACATGACAGACTGAGAGGTTAACTATGTATATGTGTGACCTGGCAAGGTCCTGGTTTATACATTCATGTGTGTATGAGACTTATTAAAGTTTGAAGGCCATTCAAGGCTAGATAGCACAATTATAATTACAGAAACATAATAGTGTGTATACCATCAGCCATACATATAATTCATATGAGCTACACTGCTATACATACTTATTGTCATTTATAATTATGTTTAACTTTTTTATATGACATTTAATATAAAGTGAAATGAAGCATCAATAAAAATATTTGTAATTTCCTGTATTAGAACCCAGGACCATCTGTATCACAGCCCTACACTTACACCTGCTGCCAAAGGAATAGTTAATTAGCACTTGCATATTTCCCTATTCATTGTTAATTTCTCTGTGTTAACTGCCACACAATGCCACTTACCATGTTTGTGTGCTTCCCAACATACTTGATAGAATATATTTATTTTGAAATTGTTGACTGCCTGCTTCCTCTCTGCAGGTGTTCTACATCTGCAGGTGTTGGAGAAGGCTGCTAAATGCTGTGCAATGTTGCTAAATGGTGTTGCATGATAGAAAGCAAAAAATTAAACAATGTATCCTTTTTGAAATTAAGAATATCTGCGTCCTCTCTGTGGTGTTCTGTCTGCTTCATGCATGGACCATTACTCCAGATTTGCATGATGGTGAGCATTGTGCAAACAAGACATGCAAAACAACACTTATTTTAGCTTTGTGAGTAGTGTTTATTAGGTTTCATCTTTAAAAAGACAAAGGTGGGACTTGAACCCTCATCTATAGATAGCATATGCTGTATGGATCAATGTTTTAACAGATGTGATACACACACAGGTGATTCACAGATGTAGTTGATGTATTGGTTATCAAAGAAGTACTTTACATAACATTCATTATGTTTATCCATTTCCTGTGTTTGTGCTAAGCCACACACCGAGCAAATACTGGCATTAAAATAAAACAAGAAAAGAAATCTATAAAACAAACACTACAAAATAAATGTTAATACACAGGAAGACTTTTACACAAGTCTGGATTTGAACTCTCACACTAATGAACCTTCAAAACAAGGTAAGGGCATCTTATCCCTCTTTGCCACAGAAACAGCTTTGCAGCAGAGAATGAAAATCATTGTACCTACAAGCAAGTCCAGAATTGCCCACAATATCAACAAGACATATGGCACTCGTACACTTCTGATTTGTTAGTACACGTATTAATTTCAGATGTAGTGCAATGAGTTATCACAAAACCATTTATAACTATTGTTTGCAGAAATGCAGCTCTGTCTTATCTCTGTATGATGTTCATTCATCTCTTACCTGTGCAGTAGTCTGAGACATGCAGTCTGTAAGACATTTTGTATCATTGTCCTTAAAATGTGTGAGAATATTAAATGTCAATAATACACAGTTTTCAACAAATGCAGGGGAGGTTGAATGTTACTGAACAGAAACTACAAAATGTGTGTTGCTTACTTACATTTAAAACCTTGATATGATTACTTCTACACTTTGTAAGTTTAACCTTGCTGACACACCCACTGGAGTTAAGGGTGTCTGAATTGTTGTTCTGTTTTCCTTCTTCCTACAAGTAAACATTCACAGTTGCAATCCAATAGCAGCAGACACTGGGGGAGTGCCTGCACTATGTTTACATCTGCTACACAGAGCCAAGAATTTGGGGTTCAGCTATTCTAATGAGTTCACACCTAATTTGCATCTTCACCATGCTCACAGGCCTGAATTTACCTTGTAGAAAGGGAACCGTGTAACTAGAGAACCTGAAGGTGAGGATAGTTGTTTACATGGATAACACAGAAGAAGATTGTTAGTACTTTGGATTTATCTATACAGAAGACTACTGATCTTGATAAAGTCTTCTTCTTTCGGCTTTTCCCGGTTAGGGGTTGCCACAGCGGAACTCCGGTCCGCTAATGATTGGCAGTAGATTTTTATGGTGCCAAGGTGCCAGCCCGACACCCAACCTTCAATGAAGGTACGCCAATTCAGCATGTCTTTCGAATGCCACTCGACCATGGGGAGGACATTCAGACTCCACACAGAAGGCACTTCAGCTGAGAATCGAATGGGAGAACCTCTTGCTGTGAGCCGACAACACTACCACTGCACCACTGCGGCTTGATTGCATTTTTCAGTTTTATACTGGATATGCTCAGATGTCACTTAGAAAAGTATTTTTATATATGCATTAGCAAATGCTACGTTTTTGTATGCACTTCTTAAAAGTTTGGTGATAGCACATGCATTTTTTTCAGGGCATTTTACTTTCTAAGCCTTATTAACTTTCATTCTAAGTGTTAATGTTACAACTGTTTCCCTTTATACACTTCTGTTGTTATTTCAGTGAAATATAAATGTCCTATGTTTTCTATGACACAGGGGTGTTAGCCTTCTAGAATGGCCTATAGACACCTCTAGGAGAGCACTGGTCATAGGTAGAGGTGACTGGCAATTGTGTAAAAATAAATGTTCTGTGGTAAATGTGTACACTTGTTTTTGGGACAGTTTCTTTCATAGCAATTATAACAATTCACTGATGTTTTATTCTTTTACTTGGTAACAAAATGCCATTTGCCTGTTGTTTTGGGGGGGGACCCAGTTCCATTTCTGTGTTGGCACAAACCAAATTGTCTGTATAGAGGTTTGCTTTGTTGTTGTTACTACCCTTGCTTTATATGTGACTGTGATATGTTACAACTAGTTTACTATTAAAATGATGAATGAAGGTTCAGCAAACACAGGAATATTGAAAGTCATTTGGTTGCTTCCCATATTGCCAACCTTCAATACTGTGAGTCTTCATTATAGTGAATGCCATTGTGCATTCACACATATGTGGTCAATGTTATGACTATGGATTGCAGTACAGTGAGGCTCTGGAAATTACCCTTTTCCCCACAGTAGTGCAATCTCGGAGTTGGAATTTATAATTTGGAGGGGGTGTGGGGGGTGCAGGGGGGGACAGACTCCTGCAAAAATGTTACGTCACATGATTTGCAGTAATGAACTGCAAAAGCAATGTTGAAAGTGCAAATGTGATCTTTTTGCTACATGGACTGCAACATTCTGACCACATTAGTATGCAGGAAGTTGGTATTTGGAGTCGATATTGTGAACAGATTATGTTTTGATGTTCGCTTATTTGATAGTAAACCATTAGAACCACATAAATCCTTTTTTATATTTGAATATCTTGAAAGTTTTTTTGTTTTTCCAGTGGGTAATATTAAAAAACTACTTATATGTTATTTCTAAGCAGGACTATTTTATTTATGTGATATTTATAGTATCCTTCTTTTGTGTTTTATTTCACCTAGGAATATGGCAACCAAACATCCCATTCCCCGCAAACCCCCTTCAGTGACCCTTAGAATTATGTCATTGTCCAAGCATTTAGGTCACATGGTGGCTTTCTGCTTGAAACAGGCTGTGGGGGAATAATGCAAAATTGGCAGCAGAAAGTGGCCAATGTAAATGCTGTTGGGGGATGCAGCAAGACATGTGATCAGGTGCATCATAGGGCCCCTGACATGATTTTATCAGCCCAGAGGACAGATGGCTACTGGTAGGGGCCTTCTACTGAGCCACCACTGATACCAAATGAAGAGTTCTTGTCCACTGTCAGGGATCCAGAGAGATCAGTGAAAAGTGCATAACAGCATGTGATTGATGTTGGTGCGGCTGTTTCAGGGTGGCCAAGTATATTCCCAGAGGAGCTTTCAGGGAGGATTACCCATGTCAATTGTTAATTTTTTCTTGTATAGTAAAACGTTGATAGCAATACTTAAGTTTGTTTACCAAAATTATTTGTTGGGGGGGCACTAGTTATAGATTGATACAGTTAACAACACATTTCAGATTTTTATACCTGGGCTTAGGATGGACGTGTCATCCAAGTTTCTGTTAAATGTATTGTTAATGGACATATAAAGGGCCAAAACTGTTTCACCCCTGTTACTGTTAATTGTGATGATGGTGTCCTTACCTTTTGCTTAACTTCTTCCAGGACCATCCTCCCTAGGAAGGGTGGAGTCATCTGTACATCGTAAGCCAAATATTTGTATTTCAGTGCTGGTGAGGAATTTATAGAAATATTTATTTTATCTGTATGTGTGATATGAGTGTCAGCACTGAGTGTGTATTGCTGTACTGTTTGTAATTGTGGCATCACTGTTAGTTTGTTAACATATGTTGAACTGTAGTAGTGTAGCTATTCATTTCTTTCCTCTGTTTGTTGCTTATTATCACAGGTGATCCTGACTGTGGAAGTGTAGGACTCTTACCACCTGATCTCAGAGTATCTGCAGACTCTGATGATGATGGTCGTAGTGGACAAAGAGAGGCACAGTTGGGAGGTGCAGAGGTTGAATCTGACACTGAAGTTGACATTCAACCATCCCCTGTAATTCCATCGGACACAGCCAGTAGGCCTGCACCAACCCATTCCAGTGAGCCCTCAGATATTAGACAGGTGGAGGGTGAGACACTTGATCAGGGTAGTGTGGTCGCTGTGGTTTCAGTGCCTGTTAACTCTGGCCATAGTCGAAGTGTGGGTGAGGTGCACCACAGGAGGGCTGTTAGGGGTGCTTGAAGGAGGCCTGCTGTCTATCCTTCACTTGATCCAGGTATGTCTTTCTGTGCCACTCAATGTATCTTTAAGGATATCATGGAGGTGCAGGCACATTCTAATAGGGCCTCTGAGGAAATGCCATGGAAATAATTATCATGGAAATGATCAATAACAATATTTATTTATTTATTTTATTTTTCATTTGTTAACCGGGAGAGTCCAACTGGATATATGTCCATTTTCAGTGGAGGCTTGGGGAGAAAAGCTCCAAAGCAGTAAAATCATTAACAAGAGAAAGACATGTTAACCAAAAGGTTCAATTAAACAAAATATAGAGTATGCAATCTTTATACTTCATATAGAAGTATAGTACAAGTTAACCAAAGAGTGTATTTGCCAACATTCACATATAATAAGTCTCCACAGACTTGACCTAACCCAGTTTGGTTTCATCAAGGGCAGGTCATGCCTATTCAGCCTGGTGGACTTTTTTGAGCAGGTCATCAAAGCAATAGATGAGGGCAAAATGGTTCACACTGCCAATCTTGACCTAGTGGGAGGTTAGCATAATGGTTAAGATGTTTACCTTGTAGACACAAGGTACAGGGTTTGATTCTCACATGGTAATTGGCTAGACTTATAATGGCCCACGAGGGCAGTTAGCCTAGTACTAGTCTATGAACCTAAGGACAAGGCATTTGACACAATACCCCACTCGGGCATTGTTGACAGTCTCAGGAGGTTAAGTACAAACCTGTATGTCACCTAGTGGATAGCTAGCTGGCTCACAGACAGGAGCCAGAAAGTTAGAACTGGGGACTACACCTCTGCAATGATGCCAGTCCCAAGTGGAGTCCCTCAGGGATCAGTCCTTGGACCACTCCTTTTTGGCTGACTAAATTTGCAAATGATTGCAAATTAGGAGCTGTCATTGAATCCCACACAGACACAAGAGTTATCCAGGAAGGGCTGACAGAGACAAACAACTGGTGTCAGAGCCATGGACTAAAATTAAATGCCAAGAAAACACCCCTGGTAACTATCGTATTGACAGCACACCCCTTAGAGTTGACACAGTAGGCAGAGACTTAGGGACACATATAGACAGCAATCTAGCCTTTCCCATAACATGTCTATAGTGGTGAAGAAATCATTCTATGTTGCACAACTTATTTATTTATGTTTTTATGTATTTATTTATGTATTTATGTATTTATGTATTTATTTATTGGCATTTGATTACCGGGAAGGTCCACTGGATCAGGGAGAGCCCATTTTTGGTGGAGGCCTGGGAAGAAAAGCTCCAGGTTTAAATTCACAGAAAAAAAGCATTTCACAAATATTACAGAGGATTAGAGTTATACAATAAGAGAAAATAAAAGCAGTATAAAATATAAAGTATACAATGTAGGTAAAGGTAATATTACATAAAAACAGTGTTAATCAAGGTCATAGTACAGGCTGCTAGCTCATTTAACAAATACCAGCCAGATCTTGTGGTTAAGTATTTTACCGTTTGAGCTCCAGAGTGAACATACAGTTCAGGAGTTTCTTGCAGTGTGGCAGTGATATTGTATATATAAATGCAGAGGTAGAATGCACTCTGCATACGAGGGAAAGAGAGGGAGAAGGTTATTAGTAAAAGGTGAGGTGAGAGGAGAACTTGAGAGGCAAGGGCTTATAGGATTCAGCAGGAAAATTAGGTATTTTTTGCAGGGGCTAGAGATGGGCAGATTAGGAATAGTAGGTATATTAAGTAATGGCAGAAGAAGGGGTTGCGCAGTTACAAATCCAGTTGGAGAGGAGATGATTTTACAGGGCAGCTTTAAAACTGCAGACGTTATGTTGTAATCGGATGTATGTAGGCAGAATATTTCATTTTTTTGGTGATGTTCCATGAGTATAGTAACTGTCCTGCAGGTAATTTAGGTTTATGAACTTGAAGAAGCTGTTGTTCAGATCACAGAGGCTTAGCAGGGTTATAAAGGGTCAGTAGAGAGTTAAGCACAGAGCAGTCACGTGGTTTATAAATAAGTTTATGAGCAGTTGTAAGCTGGAGGAGTAATAGGTAGTGGAGGAGTTCGAGCCATTGCAATTTTTTTAGGGCAATACAGTGGTGAGTAGAATGGCGGTTATTTGTAGCGAATTTGGCTATCTAATTATAGCATGTTTCTGATTTTGTTTACAAGTAGGACTGTAAGTTGGTTAGTAAAGGTGCACCATGGTATAGAGAGGGTAGAAGGTACGATAGTGCTAGCACTTGTTTAGAATGGGGGGAACTAATTGTGTCTATAGAGCAGCCCTACCTTTTTGTGGATTTTATTAATAATGGATTGAAAATGCAAATCAAATTTGAGGTTTTCATTGATTATTACTCCTAACAATTTAGTGTGGGTTACTAGTTCAATTTTGTAGAGTTGGGAGAGAATATGTTTAAGTCAACTTTATTAACAGGGGATTGTCTCTTAGGTGTGAAAACCATAAGTTTTTTTTTTCAGATTTAAAGAAAGGTAATTATTGTGAAGCCATGACTCCACAGTGGGAAAAGCTGCCTGAGTATTTTGCTGTAGTATTTTTGCATTGGGTGCAGAGTAGACTATGGTGGAGTCATCTGAATACTTGACCAGGGAGTCATGCAGAATAGATAGATGGAGGTTGTTTATAAAAATATTAAATAGAAGAGGGCCTAGGATTGAGCCTTAGGGGATGCCTGTAGGGTTGTGATGGTAGGGGGAAATTGAATGTTGCCATTTAACAGCATGCTCTAAGTCAGAGAGATAGCTTTTGAACCAATTACGTGACTGGGGGGAAAGTCCTATGTTTGAGAGCTGACAGAGGAGGATCAAGTAAGAGATGGTATCAAATGCTTTAGATAGATCTAAGAAAAGGGCAGACACAATGTGTCCTGAGTCCCTAGCTTTGTTGACTGTGTCTAAGAAGGAAATTAGTGCAGTGGATATACTGTGGCCTGGGTGGAAGCCATGTTGTGTTGGGGAGAGGATTTTGTTTTTCAGGAGATAGCCTAAAAGCTGTTTTTGGACACATTTTTCAAGGATTTTAGAGATGGGGGGAGTATAGCAATAGGTTGGAAGTTAGAGATATCAGTTGAGGGCATCCCTTTATGTAGAGGAAGAATGATAACTTTTTTTCATAGAGAAGGAACATAGGATTTTTGGATTGACCTGTTAATCAGAATGCTAATGGGGAAGGCCACTGTGTCAGTAGCGATTCTAAGAAACTTGAGGGAATTTTGTTTGCTAAATTAGAGCAAGGTTTTAATTTCAAAAGGCATTTTCTGATAAATGTGGTGGGGATGGGAGAGAGGTTAAATTCTAAGTAGGAGGTTTATTCAGAGCTGTTAGGAGGTAGGATGTTACTGCATGGGGTTGCAGATGCATGGAATGTATGGTATTATTGGAGTTCTGAGGAATAGAAAGTTGTGGAGAAGAATGAGAAGGAATAGAATTATATGTGAGAGATGTGGAAAAGGTAGCAGTGATACTGGCAATAGTGTCATTAAAGTAGGAGTTAAAGTTGTTGGCTATTTGTTCAGGAGGCATGTCAGGGTGTGGGCAGGGACTGGTTTTGGTGCCAGGGTTTAAAAGATTATTGATGGAGGACCAGAACGTTTTGAGGTTGTTTTTTTTTCTGATTGTTTGCTGGTTATAGAAGTACTGCTGTTTGTCTTTAGTAATGATATTTTTAGCTTGGTTTTGGAGCTATTTATAATGAATGAAGTCGGATGGAGTTTTAGATGTAAGCCAGATTTTCCACGCTTTATCTCTAGAAGCCATAATTTGTTTAGTAGGTTTTGTAACCATGGGGCATTGTTGATTTTGATTCTTTTTGTTCTGGTGGGAGCTAGACTATCCTATATATTTAGAAAGGTGTTATTGAAGTAAAGTAAAGCGTCATCTAATGGTAGGGTTTTGTCACATTCCAATTTAGACTTGACAGGATGCTATTAAATGTGATAGGGCTAAATTCTGACAGCTTTTGGACATGTTTAATATTATGGACTTTAGTGATGGGAGTATGAGCACGGACAGCATAGGCTGGGAGATGGTCATTAATACAAATGGGCATGGTGCCAGAAGCTATGTATTTGAAGGGGTCTGAGACTAAAATCCAATCTAAGATGAAGCCTTCATTTGATCTCTTATTGTACCTAGTAGTAGTATTGGAGATAAATTGGGTGAAATGTAACAAATTTATTCTGGAGGGTGATTGTTTGCAAGAAATGGTAGCCCAATCAATAGTCATGTCACCAAGGATAATTGTTTCATTTTTAATGTTGTACAAAATCCAGGAAAGGATGTTTTCTAAAACTGTTGTATTATTTCCAAGTGGGATATATAATACTATAATACAATATTTTTAGAGAGGTTGATTTCTAGAAAGGAATTCAAAATTTCAGTGTTTTGAAACTGTGGGATAGGTTCTTTAAATGGAGAGATATTGAGGGTATTGGGGTAGATGATGTCAATGCCACCTCCTTTTTTATTTAGCCTGTCTGTTCTAATTGTGCTATAGTTTGGTGGGAGAAACTCAGAATCCTGTATAGAAAGTTTTAACCAGGTTTCTGTAGCAGCTAGGATATTCATTTTACTATGGGTGAGCCAAGCTTGCAACTCTGCATTTTTATTGCAGATATTTTGGAAGTTTAGGGTACTAATATGAAGGGTTCTGGAGCCTTTAGAGGAGGTAGCATATGAGATGGAAGAAGTGTTGAAGGGCCCAGGGTATGGGTGAATTTCCCCGGAACAGATGAGGGAACTGAGGATATAGGAAAGCTGATGTACAAAATGAGATAATTCAGCGGTGACATAGTGAGTGAAGGAGTTAAAGAGAGGTGGGTGTATAATATAAGGAATAGTTTGTGGAGAGAATATATTTTGTAGTAAAAGGAAGGTAATTTGTATGATAAAGGCTGGGGCTAATGTTAGAGTAGGAATTCTGTGGGTAAAATGTAATCCTAGTAATGTGGTTTGTTTTAGGTGAAAGTGAAAGCAAATTTAATGAAGCAGCATGTGAAAGACGAAGCAGCACTGCAGAAAGGGAGAACAGGAATAGTGTATATGAAAAGGGGGGGGGCATTTGGAGGGGATACCTGCAGGGTTAGTAAGTGAGGATTGATTGTTAGAGAGGAAGTATAAGGTAGGAAGTGGAGGAAGGTGATTGACCAGTGAGCTAGGGGGAGTGGATAACAGAGTATAAATGTAATGACAGAGGTGGTGGGTGAGAGTGGGGGTAGGGTAGGGGAGCAGAGTGAGCCCAAGTGTAGAAAGGGTGAATGGAGTGGGATGAAACCCAGTTGGAATGTTGTGAAAAAGTATCACCAAGCAGTTGTAAAAGCCCTTGCACTGCAAAAGGCCAAATGTATGAAGGTAAGAGTGAACAGTCTGGAGTGTATTGTGCAATAATAGCGAAGCCTATTCAGGGCTGAGAGACTGAAAAGGGGAGGATAGGATCTTCAGGTTTAGACACTGGAAACTTTCTGTATGCAAGGGAAGAGCAGAGCTAAGTAAAAGGGATGATATGGAGGTGGAAATCTCCGAGATGGGTTATTAGCAAGAAAAGTGGGAGAGAGGGGGGAGGGTAGACAAGTTAAGTGTGCATGCCTCAACTAGAGTACAAGTACAAGGAGACCACAATATAATTGGCTTAGCTAGATAACTCATTCACTGGGTACTAAAATAATACCTAGAAAATCCCTGTAATGTAGACATACTTTGAGCACTCCAAAGTAAAGAGTAGAATAGCTCTCCTGCAGTTGTTGGAATTTGGCCAAGGGGCAGCACAGCAGATTGGCATTTTCAGAGTAGGCAGGGGTGGAAACAATATGGTCACTCACTAAGGAAGTTTGAGCACTCCAAAGTAAAGATGGGAATAGCTCTCCTATAGTTGTTGGAAGTTGGCCAAGGGGTAGCACAGCATACCAGCATTTTCGGAGTAGGCAGTGGTGGAAACAACATGGTCATTCACTGAGGAAGTTTGAGCACTCCAAAGTAAAGAGTGGAATATATCTCTTGTAGTTGTTGGATGTTGGCCAAGGGGCAGCACAGCAGACCAGTGTTTTCAGAGTAGGCAGGAGTGGAAACAATACAGTCACTCACAAAGGAAGAGGTGCCCACACTAAAACACAGAGGTCTAGAGTGGTTATAAACAAAGGTGTGGCATCTATGTCCAAGGAAGTCATTATTCCACTTTATTTGGCATTCATCAGACCTATCATTGTTCTACTTCATTCAGCATTCATCTGACCTATCATTGAGTACAATGACACCTTTGGTATGTACCTAACCAGGCATATCCAACAACTGGGAAATCTACAGAGGTTTCTTACTAAAAGAATACAGAGCATAAGTAAAATGTCCTATGTAGACTGCCTCAAGGCTTCTGTCTTCTACAAGCTGTTGAGAGGAGATCTATGCCTGGCATACAGGGTATTGTCAGACCCTACTCTGATGGACCTCCTGCATATCCACAAAACAACAGCACCAGAATTACGCATTCTAAAGACTTAAACCTTGCCTGTGATATAAATAGGACCTGCTGGAGAGAGAGGTATGCGTCCCAGAGACTACACCATCTTTGGAACAGGCTCCACATCCACGTGAACCAGAGTTCTTCCCCAACCTAATTCAAGTGTAATATGGACAATTAGATGGGGAACAGGAAATTCATCCCTGGCTTGGCAATATGTCTCCAATAGACACAGGCAACCTGTAAATGGTTCATCTCCCAGGCCCCTACTTGTAAATGTTTCATCTTCCACTCCCCTGCTTACACTTATCAAGGGTACCAGAATCTGTCATAGATTTGGTATGCATGGCTGCCGCATGTTTCTTGTATTTGAATGAGACACTGAAGCACTGTGATGGCTTCAAGTTGTTTATTTTACATAAACACATCAGGAGCTGTAACTGGAACATATATTAAGCTAACTGACTGACTCTTTACTTCAAACACACCCACATGTGCATCTCTATTCATGCCTGCGTTTACTCTGACTTACTATACAACATAAGCAGAACAAAGTATAATTCCAACAGTAACCAGGTACCTCTGCAGAAACACAAAACCAATCCAAAGAATAAAAGCAGGCAGAGGCAAGGCTCCAGTTTCTTCAGCTGATTTATTACAAGACACACAAGCACTTTCACCACAAGGATTCTTCAGGTGTATAAAAACAGCACTCAACACACCCATACTTATACTAAGCATTAACTAGTCACATTATTAAAAAGAAAAACTCTTAAAGGCACAAAGAACAATTGTGTTCAGCCCACAATAAAATGCATGATAAAATATATATAAACTTAATTTCATAAAAACTGCATTTCATAGAAGCAATATTACAAAAAAGATATATATACAAGTACATATATACCACATAAGTGTAACAGATTCGACCTAAATTTTGATATATTCCTGTTGTAATGATGTAGTAATTATTATTTTAGGACCTTTCATGATGATTCCATCTTCCATCATGAGCTCATCTCTGTAGAGAAAACACTTCTGTATGTCAAGTGCAGAAAAAAAAAATCATGACCATAAGCATATACTTTATTAAAAACAATAAAATGGATAAGCACTTTCATGTAAATTACGCTTCTTCAGATCCATACATAAAACCATCATTGTTAGTCTTTTATAATTAACAAAATTGTATGTCAAACAGTAAACTAATTTGTCGTGCTGGCCATCCTTGACTGATAACATGTTTCAGCTTCTGGAGAATTGGGTCTGAAGCTATATGATTTTAAGTTCATCAAGATGTGATGAGGAAAAATTTCTGACTTACATGACTTCAAAGTCTGCTTTCTCATTATCATGCTGTTCTGTTGTTTGTCTGGGCACTCTTGACAAATCATCAGAAAGGTGTGGAAATTTGCCTTTTGTATAGACAATATTGAAATTGTACTCTTGCAATTTTAACATCATGCTTTGCAGGTGTGCTGAAGCTGTATGTATTGTTTTTTTCAGAATTGTCACTAGAGGTTGGTGAGCAGTCTTCATTGGAATAGGTTTACCATAAATATAATCATTATACTTTGAATATGCGAACACTACTGCCAAAAGCTCTTTTTCAATTTGTGCATACTGCATCTTAGTTTGGGTTAAAGTTCTGGATGCATAAGCTACTGGTATGCCTTCTTGAAGACATGCTGCACCAAGACCATACTTTGAAGCATCACACTAAAGAGTTACAGGTTTGTGAACATCATAATATCTCAATGTGGGTGGACTGACAATTTTATGTTAAAGAATATCAAATGCTCTTTGGTGTTGTTCCAACCAGGACTAGTTTACATTTTTGCATGTCAATTCATGTAGCAGTGCTGAAAGCTCACTCATGTCTGAGATGAACTTTCCTAAATACTTGGCCATACCAAGAAAACTGGCATCTCAAGCATTGCTGCTTGCTTAGACGAATCTGGTTGTAAGCCAGAACCGGTAAACAAATGACCCACATAAGTAACTTCTTTCAGTTTGAATTTACACGTCTGAGGATTCAGTTTAAGATTTACTTCATGAGCACAGTCTAGAACTTTCTTGAGATTTCTATCATGTTCATCTTCACCATTGCCCCCTACAGTAATGGTGTCTACTATTATAGCACATGAATGACCAGAAAAAATTTGTTCCATCCTACATTGAAATACTTCACTGGCAGAATTTATCCCAAATGGTATTGTCAAAAATCTGTATCTACCAAATGGTGTACTGAAAGTGGTTAACAATGAAGATCGGAGATCCAGCGAAATTTGCCGAAAGGAACTTTTTCATCTAAGACTGAAGAAGCAGTGGCATTTGGTATGACAGTGGCTATTTCATTTAGTGTGCGCTTCGGATGATGAGGATTTTTAAGCGCTTTGTTTAATTCTCTCGGATCAATGCACATTTGAATATCATCTGGGCTTTTCTTATGAGCTATGACCATGGAGGATACCCAGTCATTTGGTCCTTTTACTGAAGTAATTACACCAAAATTCACCATTTTGTCTAGCTCTGCTTTTATTTTGCTCTGCATCACTACTGGAACCTTCCTTGCAGGTCTGACAATTGGCCTTACTTCATGGTCTAACTTCATGGAATATGTGACTGGAAGTTTGCCAAGCTTCTCTGTGAAAATATCAGCATATTCACTAAAAATATTCTGTGTAAAACTATCGTGGTTGCTCAGACTTACATGGTGAACTTCTTTATTAAATGAAATCAGTCCCATTCTGAAACTGTCTTTGAGGCCTAACAATGACTGCACATGTCTTTTGACTATTTTTATTTAACATTTGTTAACCGGGAAAGTCCGACTTGGAACAAAGCCAATATTCAGCAGAGGCCCAGGGAGAAATGCTCCAGATTCATAGGTTCATAGGTTCATACTAGGCTATCTGCCCTGAGGCAATTATAAGCCTAGCCCGATTCTGTATGGCTTACGCCACCCCTTGATTTGAGTATACTGTGCCCTTTTTAAGGTTTAGGTTTACTGTGCCTCTGTCTAATAGTGACACGGGAGTAATCCCTGGGACAAACCTACGATCCCCCATCCACCTATTGAGATTCTTCTTGAAGAGATTCAGTGAGGTGCTCTTCCTCACATGAACTGGAATTCTATTCCAGAGTGAAGGGAGCCTCTGGGTTATGATCCTGTCCCTCCAGCAAGTAAAATATTGGTCATAACATGATTTGCCATGGAAAATGGTATGTGCTGTAGTGGGACTCAAACCAGGAATGCCTACTCTTAAGGTGAATGCTCTGCCCACTACACTATTGCTATACTCATGTCTTTGTGATGTGGGAGGAAACCGGAGCACCCTAAGAAAACCCACAGAAACGCAGGGAGGACATACAGACTCCACACAGAAGGCACCCCAGCCGAGAATCGAACTGGAGAACCTCTTGCTGTGAGGCAACAACGCTACCGCTGCACCAATGCGCCATCCAAAACTATGCAAGACTATGTAAAACTGCAAGTCATAGCTGTTCCCAGCAGAAAGGTATGCAAGAACTACTGCACCATCAGTTTGAATATTTTCATCACCATAAGCAACTAGTTTTGCACACTTTGCTGAATTAAGTTTCTCACCAGTGTTTACTTTGGCAAACATTTGTGCTGATATAACATTGCACTTGGATCCAGTGTCTACTTTAAGCTCTACAGATTTCCCAATAATCCCAACAGTACAAAATATTTCACTCTTTACTGCCAGCTGATTATCTACTGTGTTTACTGTTTCATTAATCACAGAGACACCATCAACACAGAAAGTTTGCTCACAGCTCTCTATCTGATCTACTTGCTTCTTTGGATGCTCTCTTTTAATAAAAGTATGTACCACTTTAGACTTGCAAACCCTTTTGAAATGATTCCAGTTTTTACATTTGTGACACTGCTGACCAAATGCTAAGCACTTCTCTCATGTAGTTTCATGACTGCCTCCACAATTACGACAATTAACAATAAGGTTGTTTGTAGTGGCCCCATTTGGTTTATATTTCTTTTCCATCTTAGCTTTATGTTGTACACTATAGGTTCATAGGTTCATAGGTAGGTACTAGGCTATTGGCCCTAGGGCCTATATAAGTCTAACCAAAAAGGTACCCTGGCTTTTGCCACCCAAGAAAATTATTTTCCTGTGCTCCTGTCGAGTAGACCCATAGAAGTGATCCTCTGGGTGAATTTCCTATCTCCCACCCAATCATCAAGATTTTTCTTGAAGAGTGCTAATGAGGAGCTTTTTTTGATATAGATAGATAGTTTGTTCCAGAATATGGGAAGTCTCTGGGACAGGAATCTATCCCTCCAGCATGTTCTGTTTATTGTGGTGACAAGGTTTAGGTCCCTAGAGTATGTAGCTCGGAGGGATTGGGATTTCTTTAAGTGGAGCATGTCCAACAGCTCTGGGTTTGACATAGCTTTGTATGTTAGGCAGTAGGTGATATGTGACGGAGTAAAGCTGGAGGATTTTGAGACTGTCTGCGTAGGGCATCTGTTTGAGGCCGGTAATCCTCTTTGTGAGGTATTTCTGCAGCCTTTCTAGTTGTTATAGATGTCTTTGTGAGGTACATACTAAAAGGGGCATTGTACTCTATAATGGGTCTAATGAGTGATGAGTAGAGGGGAACAATGACCTCTTTTTTCTTGGATGAGAAATCTTTTGTGATGAGGTGTGCCACATAGAAGTATTTCCTGACTACTGTGGTGATGTGATTATCAAAGGAGAGACTACTGTCCACCTGTGTCTCAAGGTCTCTTATCATACTTTCAGTGTTAAGTAGAGTACTGCCTATGTGGTAGTTCATGGATACAGAGTTTTTGCCAAAAGGGATGACAATGCACTTTTTGGCATTGAGCTTGAGGCCATGGCTTTGACACCAGGCATCTGTCTCAGTGTAGGATGTCCACATTGTTAGGAGTTTCGATTATGGCTCCTAGCTTGCAGTCATCTGTGAACTTTATTAGCCAAAGACCCACTGTGTTAGCCTATACTTCTGAGAAGTAGATACCAAACAGGAGAGGACCCAGGACTGAACTCTATGGTACTAAACTTGTCACTGGTCTGAAGTCGGATTTGGAGTCTGCTACTTTCACAGTGTGGGTTCTGTCAGTGAGCCAGTTGGCAACCCATCTTGTGACATAGGGATTTATACCTAGTTTAGTGAGTTTATCTATAATTCCAGATTGGGGGATGATGTTGAAAGGCTTGGCGAGATCTAGATAGGCTGTGTGAACCACCTTACCCTCATCTACAGCTTTGGTGACTGTTTCAAAGAAGTCTATCAGGTTTAGGAGGCATGATCTGCCTTTTACAAACCTGAACTGGGTGGCGTCCAGTGTTTGGAGATTACCAATGTCATTGTTTATATGTTCCATAGCCTTACAGACCAGGCTCGTCAGGCTAATGGGGCGGTAGTTCCCAGGGTTCGTGGTGGCTCCCCCTTTGTGGAGTGTGATAACCGTCGCTGTGTGCCCTTCAGTGGGCACAAAGCCTGAGGTGAGGCTATGATTGAACATGGTACTTAGGTGGGGTGCCAGTTCATTCTGTAATTTGTGTAGAACACAGCCTGGGATGTTGTCAGGTCCCATGGATCCTGTGTTCTTGGCTTTGAAGATTGTGGTTTTAGCTGTGCAGCCGTGATTACAGGAACCTTACATTCTTCCAGTATAGAGATGGGCCCTTTAGGGGGTGAGAGGGGGTAAAGTTAGCACTGAACCTATCTGCCAGGATGTTGGCAATATCAGCTGGTTCTGTATATTTAGTGCCATTGTGTTATAACTCAGAGCAGATCTGAGTGCTGTCATTGAGATTCTTGACATTGCTATAGAATGCTTTGTGGTTGTCCTTAGAATCAGTGGCGATTTTGTTTTCATAACTAGCTTTGGAGGATTTTATGAGGGATCTCAGCTTTTTACTGAGGCTAACCAGGGAGTTCCTCCAATCATGGGATTTTACTATTTTTTGCAACAGTTTCTTTCTTCTGTTGTAGAGTTTGTTTATGGCAGGGAACCACCAGATTGGCTTCCTTTTTTTGGAGTATAGCATCTTGGGTCTTTTAGGGATTGCATGATCCATGCACTTGTGTAAGTGCTTATAAAGTGCATTTGTGTAGGATTCAGCAGGCATACCTCTATTGCCTGTCTGCATGGGTGTTGTGAAGTTTGCCACTTCTGTCTTAAGAAGCGTGAAGTTGGCTTTGGAGAAATTTTTTATGGTGGTTTCCCTAATGGAGGAGGGGTGGGGGCAGGATGTGGATGACTAGGGTGATTAGCTTGTGGCTGGATCTGAACAATGAGGAATTGACCTCTGGTGAGGAACATCAGTTGCCCATGTTGGTAATGACCAGGTCTAGGATATTGCTGCCCCTGGTGGGGGTGTGGATAAGTTGATCCAAGGCATTGGAATTTATGAATTCCAGAAAATGTTGAGAAAAAGAGTTGGTACATGAGTAGTTTTCCCAGGTAATGGTGGGGTAGTGGAAATCACCCATTATTAGGGTCTTAGGTTGTACCCTAGTATTTTCCAGTGTATCAAGAAATGAGGAGTGAGAATCCTGGGGATGGTGGGGGATCTGTGGCAAGCTACAATTTGGATTGTGGTCTTGCCCAGAGTTAGTTGCACTTGGATAATCTCGGATGCATTATGCTGAGCAACTAGCCTGGAGGTGTGGATATCCTTAATAAATATGGACACGCCTCCGCTTTTAGTGTTTCAGTCCAGATTAGGTGGCCAAAAGGTGTGGTATGAATTATAGCCTGGTAATGCAGGGGTGCACTCTGGTGCCTTGAACCAGGTCTCTCTCACTGCACAGATGTTGATGTTCTCCATTTTAAGGAGTGTCTCGAGTGTGTGCATTTTGAGGTTTAGACTTCTAGCATCGAGTAGCATTACCCTCAGATTTTGCTTGCTTGTACCTGTTATGGTGGTGAGTTTGTCATTTGAACCTTGCCTAAAAAAGGCACTATAGGGGTGGCAAGAGCCTTAGCCAGTATCCAGAATCAAAAAGGCCATCTCTGGCAAAGCATCGTGGTCTATCGATCATGTCATCCCAGGCAGACAGATACTGGATCCCCTTATAATGACACCAGTAGCTTAGCCAATTGTTGAAGTCAATCATTTTGTCCTTGTACTGTGGTATCATTCTGGGTGATGGCAGGATGCTACTGAGGGCTAGGGTCATACCTGACTGTGCTACAAGATTGGACAGCTCCTTCATGTCTCTTTTCATGTAGTCCAGGGAGGTACATCTCAGGTCATTCACACCAACATGGACAATGACAGAGTCATATTTGCACTTGTTGTGGAGTGACCTGAGTGTGTGCATTATGTGGCAGATCCTGGCACCCGACAGGCAGCTGAAAGTAACTTTCTCCTTGTTTAGCCTGGTGAGTGGAACATCAGTGTGACTGACTATATCTATGACTAGAGTGTTGGTTATGTTGTTATGCCTTATGGGCTGTGGTTGAGTGGCACACTGAGTCTGTGGGCTATGTGTCATTTGGGCGGTGTTGGGGGTGGAGGTTGCTTGCGTTTCTGCTTTGGAGGTCCCTGTTGCTTGGGCAGATTTTTATTGAGAGCATCCATGAATATTGGTGTGTGTTTTGTGTTTCTATGTGTGTGTTTTGGTGGTGTAGGTTTTGAGGGACTATGTGATGAGTGTGGTGTTTTGCAAGTATTTACCCTGTCCTCTTGACTGTCTAGTCCAGTCTTGGGTGAAGAGAGCTTTGCTTCCACTTTGGCTATATAAGTGCATCTCTCACAGGTTGTAGTGTTGGGTGGTAGGAGAAGAGGGTTGTCTGTGTACATGAGGCAATTGCTGCATTGCCCCAAGATGCCCAGATTCATCAGGTAGACAGGAGAAAACACCAGGAGATGACCCTTAGACATGCCTGGATAGGGGCTTATTTATTAAGTACTAAAACCTGTTTTCCTCTAGATAAGTGAGGAAAGTTGAGTGCTGTAGTAATTTGCAGCTTATTTAGCACTTACAATGAGTTCTGAACAAGTGCTGAGCTCAAAGTAACAGATTTGAGTGCTAAAACTAAAAAACTGGCTAGTTCTAAGGGAAATTTTCAGGAGCAGAGTTTATGTTGCAGGGAATAGTTTAACTCTAGCTAAGCGGCGGGAGCTCAGAAGCTTACAAACAGTCCTGGATACAGGAAATCTGTATCTGGACAAGACTACTTACAGGAAAGGCAGGAAACAAGCTTAGATTTTTTTTTCTAAAGTGGAAAGGGAGTAAGGAGGAGCAGACGATAACTCAAGGTTAAAACTAAGTGGGTTGGCCTTCTCAAATGTTCTCCCTGTATTAGGTAGAATGAGGTAATGACACTAAACTTGGAGGAGTGTACCAGATCAAATTTACAGTAGGGGTGGGCAACTGCAAAGCCTTTATATGAAAGTTTTAAACAGATAAAGGAGCAAGGAGACTCTAGAGAATGCTTTTAA
Organism: Protopterus annectens; assembly: GCF_019279795.1. Taxonomy (NCBI): domain Eukaryota; kingdom Metazoa; phylum Chordata; order Ceratodontiformes; family Protopteridae; genus Protopterus; species Protopterus annectens. The sequence goes on from NC_056729.1 coordinate 1,209,667,971, forward strand.
CTGCAAACAAGTAAGTTATATGGTACACTCATTGGCAGGAAGTTAGAACAAACAAACCCAAGCAGCTGCTTAACAAATGTAGAAAATTTCCAGTTAATACCTCACACACAGTGAACTAGCTAGAAAAGTATGCAGCAGACGATAAAAGTGCTATAAATAACTCATAAAAATAAGCAAAAAACAGGATACTTAATGTTAAATACCACATATCAGGGTTTGTTCAGTGCCCTTTCTATGATTAGCTCAGTGTGAAATGGCAGAACACTCGTACACTCGTAAGTTAACTTCTTAAGTATAAGAAAGTTGAAATTTTAAATAACTTAAAAAGTTCGAAAGAACCAATGAGATGCTTACTCTAAGACTTAGTCCAGGTAATCTCAATCAGCCAATGACCATAAACACTCCCCTATCATCAAAATGCAAGAATGGCTTTGGCTAAACTAAGATGGCCTGGAACATGTGCTCAGACACAGAGCCTCTACAAACAAACAACTAGGCCCAAAACACAAGCCTGAATATAGACAATGCTACAACTACCCACACTACTTAGGTAGAAAAAAAACTGCAGAAATGTTTATCACAGCAGAAAAGCAGCAGTGAGCCTTTAAATGAAAGTTTTAAACAGATAAAGGAGCAAGGAGACTCTAGAGAATTCTTTTAATTGCAAACAAATAAGTTACGTGGTATACTCCTTGGCAGGAAATCAGTACAAACAAACCCAAACAGGTGCTTAACAAATGTAGAACATTTCCAGTTAATACCTCAAATATAGTGAAACTAGCTAGAAAAGTATGCAACACACAATAAAAGTGTTATAAATAACTCATAAAAATAAGGAAAAAACAGGATACTTAATGTTATATATCACAGATCAGGGTTTGCTCAGTGCCCGTCCTTCGATTAACTCAGTGTGAAATGAATCAACATTCAACATTCATGCTGGCAGATAATATATGCACATTTTTCTCATTCATAAGCATATTCGTATGCTTTTCTGTCAGCTCATATATTTGACAAATCTCAATAGCTTTTCTCAACATTAAATCACTGTCTCAAAGCAAAATCTTTCTCACTGGATCATTATTAACACCATATACAAGCCTGCCTTTTATCAAATCATCTCTCAAATAATCAGATCTGCACATCTTATTTCTTAAATCGGTAATATATGCTGCTATAGTTTCAACAGGCTTTTGATTTCCTGTGTAAAACGTGCTTTTCCATTGTAATACTCGTTTAAGGATTACACATTTCTCTAAATTTACTTTTTAAGCACTCAGGGTCTTCCTGTGTTTCAGCCTGTATCAAAATATGGTGGTTCTCCCCCTCCTCTGCATACACAGCAGGTGCATACATAAATGAACGTTCCCTCTCAATGGCCTCTGAGCCAGCTAAATTAAGAAGTATGAATGCCTGTGTACATGTGTCTTTATCAGAAAATGCAGCCTGTATGAAACTATCATATTCTTGCTCAAACATTCACCAATTCTCAGCAATATTATTATCAAACAACAGTAGTCCAGGTCTGCAAAATCCCTCTGCTATAACAACAAAATATGTTTAAATATAAGCATAGACCAGGTACTTGTAATTACGCTCAAATGCACAAAAATCTCTCTGAAAAGGCTTCACTTTAACACTGAAAGCACTGTGAACACTCCAGACACTTTGGATACCTCGAAAAGTTTTAGTTAAAAAAAGTAGTACATTCTGAAAAATGTGGTCATTTTAGCATTTTCATACATTTTAACACTTCAGAAATTATTTTGAACACTTTTGTATTTATTTTGAATACTTTTATTAGTATGTTGCAATTTTGGACATTTCATTTATCTCGGTAATTATTTCGAACATTTTGATTGCTTTGCCACTTATTCAGCAACTGAAAAATCATTTAATCGAGCTTAAGTACCTTTGAATAACTGCTGACCTGTTTGCAAGTTTGGCTCCTGTATATTCTTCCACTTCTAAGTGTGTGCCTCATTTTTTGCGAGTTGCTTCACTTTGGATCCCATTCTGACACCATGTCACATCTCCTGTATTGAAATGAGACCCTAAGGCACTTTGATGGATTCAGGTCGTTTATTGTACATAAACACATCAGGAGCTGTAACTGGGACATATATTTAAACCAAATGGCTGACTCATTACTTCAAACACACTTGCATGTTCATCTCCATTCATGCTAGATTTCACTCTTGTTGACTATACAAAATATCACTGATCTTGCATGTGCTCAGTAACTTATATGCATGTGCTATCTAGTTACAGTGGTTGACTAGGTACAATACACACAATGATCTACAATGGCTAGACTTAAAAGGCCCTTGTGGTTGTTAGTTTAGTAAATACCTATGAACCTATGGAATGGGCAGTGTCTGTGATGGAGCATCTGGTGGGAGGGGAATGGCATCCACATGGGCGTAGGTCAGCCACATCATCTGATGTTAGCTGACATGGCTATGCCCAATCACTGTCTTATAATGGCAATACTTCCACTGCTCCATCAGTGGTTGAGGTGTCCACATTCAGACATGGCAGGCCATAGGGTCATGGTCCTGAGCAAACTCATGCGGAGGGCTTGGGCATCAGATATCAGTCATGTTCAGGTAGCAGCAGTGCATCTGACTGTGGGCATGGACACACCAGTGCTACTCCTGGCACAGCCAGTTCTCATGGTTGGGTACGATGGTGATGAACTGCCACCTCTACCATGCATGGCTCATACCTGTCCGACATACCAAGACATAGAGCTAGCACAGAGCTTGGATGTGTTCTTGCAGACACTCACACACCAATTTCACCTGGAGTGCCCATACAGGCACACCATCAACAGTTAAAGCTCATTCTGTCTCAGTGGCCATTGGATACTTTATCCAAATGTCTGTCTGTTTCTCTTTCTTACTCACACACAATCACTTACCTTTTATGTCAGCCTAGGCTTCCTGTCAACCCCACACACATACACACACAACACCTTGTGCAAGTGACAATAACTGTGCCATATCCTTGTTTTCTATCTTTTGGATTCAGGGATACATGAGCTTTTTGTCTGATGCTCAAGTTTAGTATATCTGTGTTTGTGATGCTGTTTTGCTAATTGTACTGCTTTCTTACAGATTTTTGTAATGTGTACATGCCTCCCACACTCTTACAGCAACAAAGCTGGATCAAGCCATAAATAAAAGTGGGACAAAGGCTGAACAATTGGGAGACTTTTTGAATATTTTGATTTTACAAAGTTAGACAGTTAATAGAATCAAACAGTTTTTGCATTGCTATTTTTCAGATTTTTTGAGGGGTATGAAGTCTGAAACTGAATGTGTGCCATTCATTTCTAACTTCTCTCTTTAATGACTTGCAGTACAAAAGTATGAGGCCAAACAGGACATTTGGTGACCATCAGTACCTTCAAGAGGTATGAATGTGTGATTCTTTGATACCTGAGGCCTATTACTTGACAGAGGACACATGTATTCACACAAGTCGCTGCTGTCACCCACCTTTTACTTACTTACATTACCAAGTAACAGTATGCAAGGATATGCCCATTTTTTAATATTCCCGGTTCACCACTTACCTTGCAAATCCAGTAGTTGCTACAGTTTTAGTTCAGGGCTGAGTCTGTCTGATGCTATGAGTACACAGCCATTACATGGGTAGGTAAAGCATTGCTTGGCATCTATATTACCATATGTATGTGCATAGGATGAAGGTTCTAGCCCCTTAGGTGGTGTGTGTCTGTGGTATGCATTGCATCTTAGCCAATGTGAGGCTCAAATACTCGTAAATTCTCAGAAATACTGCCTACCTACACCCACAGCAGCTGCTGGTTCCTCCTCTGACTCCTCACCTGCGTGCGGCTGTGGTAACTTTGCCATTGGTGGTGAGATGTGCATCCTTTTCCCTTGCTGATCCTGCTGAAGCTGTTTTCTCAGGATGATGTTGCGAAACATGGCACTGACAGTAATATTTTCAATACATGTACATGGATTGTACTGCAGGGCTACCTAGAAGTATGTAGACACTGTAACCATATCTTCAGCAGCCCAAACACATGTTCTATGATATTTCTGGTTTGAGTATGTGCCTTATTATAGCATTCTTCAGTTGGTGTGCGTGCATTTCTGATGGACGTCATTAGCCATGGTTCCAGTGCATAACCTGCAATCCCCAGTAAATGACCCAGTGGAATATCACACCAAGTAAACATCTCATGCAGTTGGGAGTTGTGCCAGATATGTGAGTTGTTGTAACTGCCTGGGTTGCCAGCACACATATTCAAGATGATTCTCTTAGTGTTACACACAACTTGGCAAATAATGGAGTGGAAGTCCTTTCTATTTATGTAGATCCTTCCCTGTTCCTGGGTAGTACTTTGATTTCTATATGTGTACAGTCTATGGCACCTAGTACTTCAGGGTAGTTTGCTACAGGGTAGACATCATTCATATTTGCGGCCCTGTCCTAAGGTGCAGGGGGAAATATATGTACTCAATGCCATATTGGAGCATAGCATTCAGGAATTCATGGAGGATTCTGGATGCTGATGCCTCTGACCCCCCCCCCCCCCCAGCATGTCCTCTTTTGGTCTCTCAAAGGTTCCTGTAGCTACACTTCTAAGTGCTACACATACCTTTGTCTCCATTGGTATTGGTTCCCCTCGGTTTGTTCTGGGGTCTGAGTTGAGGATAACAGAAGTTGCAGAGATCCTGTAGCCTGTCTCTATCCACCCTGTAGCAATCTACAATTTCCACCTCATGAAGATTGTGATAAGTTAAATGGGGTCTAAAAACTCTTTTCCTTCTTGGCTGTGGTCTATTAGCAGCAGCAGCATAGCCTTCAGCCTGTTGCACATTCACATGAATTAAAGCAACAGCAGCCCCTAACACTATTTGTGTAGACTCCTTTCTGTGGCTGTATTCCAGTAGGTTTTGGCATTCGCAGGAAAAACCAGCACTGAGTCTACACAGATGCTTTATAGCTTGTTGAATAGCTCCTCCATCTTGGATTGGTTGATTAGCGTAGAATTCAGCTGCGTATGCTGTAATTAGCATAGCACAGTGTTTACTGTATTTGCGCAGCTCTACACAGTGTGTAGAGCCACTTATTGAATCCAAATCAATGTGCTATCAAGTGCACATTCCACCACGATGTGCGCATGGTCTTAGCGGACCATGTAGGTGTTATTGAATCTGCCCTATAATCTCCTATACAATATAATCAATCCAGCATCACATAAATTGTTCAATTTCTGCCTTCTCTTTAGCCTCATTCCTCCTCCAAAACATTTTCTTTATGTATTGTTCCCACAGTTTCCATTTTTTTCTATGTAATTTACTCCTACCCTTTTCTAAACAGCCCAGTTTCTGTTCTTTTACCTCTGCTACAACATTCACTATTTCAAGTGTAGTTGGTTTAGATTTTGATGTCCATTTTCTAGTAACTGCTTTTTTGGCAGCCACCAGAATTAAACTTAACATTACTATTTCTTGACAATTCAGTTCATGTATCCCAGCTCAAAAAATAATTTCCTTAGTTACACCCATTTGCTTACCCAGTACTCCTGATAGAGTACACTGTAGGGAATTTTTAAAGTCTGCCAATTTATTACACTCTGAAAACATGTGCTCCCAGGTACCTATTTATTCCCCATTACACCTCCAACATTTGCTATCTGAGGAAAAGTTCTTTTGAGTCTGCTATAGAACCAATGCAAACACTTCCAAGCAAAACCCCTAAATCTTCTAGACTCTGTTGCATATTTGGGAGCTGTACATATGCCCTCCCATTGTTTCTTTGTGAATTGCTTGTCTAATCTCTCTTCCCTATCTTTTCTGACCTCATTTGCTTGATTCCTATAATTATTGTGCAATAGTGTATATGCCCTACTAATTATCCCTTAGCTTCTATTCTAGAGATTCAACTAAAAACTCAGTCAGTACAGGTCTTTTACTTAGGATACCCCCTTCCTTTTCTCTTTGCCTATACACTGATGTAAATCACTGATAGGGAAGGCAATTTCTAGCCTGCAGTGCAAATGTCATCTTAGCCTCTTCCCATTCTGTTATGTATCTGCCTCTAATTACCTGTTCCCAATACCTTACCTCTTTTGCCAGCTTTCTTCAGTGAATTCCAGACTATTCATATATATATATATATATATATATATATATATATATATATATATATGTATATATATATATATATATATATATATATATAGTCCCTGTACCCCTAATTGCAGTCATACCTATCATCAGAATCTCCTTTCTCCATTTCCATGTTGGCTTAGTTTTTTGCATACCTTCTACTACTTTACGAATATGATATTATGTATGACTTCTGTTATTCTCATCTGCATCCAAAATCCCACTCCTTCTGTATTTCTCAAATTTCCTCCATGCTTCATTACCATCCCTTTCCATTTTGAATTGTAGCTTTCTGCTTGTGTTATGTATAAGAGCCTTAAATGTGTAGCTCTAAAATATCCCTTCAAATTAGATAATCACTGAACTTATTTGTTCTATCAGAAAAATCAACGTATCCCGCTTGACTCTTGCCATCTTCCTCTCCCAGATAAAATCCTTCAACTTTTTATTGATTGCTATTCACAACTTCTCCTCTGGTTGATAAACATATACCTGAGCTGTTCATAAACTTAAAGGGATCAAAAATGCTTTTACTGCTTATATTTTGCTATCCCTATCCATAGACAGGAGTTTCCACTTTCTCAGTTTTTGTATTATAATTTTTTTAGTCTCTTTCCACATATCCTTAGCTGCCATAACAGTGTCCTTCTTAACCCATACTCCTAAATACTTTATTTTATCATATCCCTATAAATATGGGTATTTCTGAACCAATTCATGTGTGGGCATGTAGTTTACAGGTATAGCTTTTGCTTTATTGTCATTAATTTTATATATATTAATTTTATATTCCCAAAAAACAGGATCTATCTCAAAATGTTCCACAACACTGATATGTCCTTTCTGGTTCTATCAGGTACAAAATAATATCATTTTCAAATAAAGCTAACTTTTCTTGAATACCATATTAATTATATCCTTGAATTTTAGGCTCCCTTATTTTCTTTGCCAATGATACCAAATATAATGCAAATAACAAAGGGGAATCAGGACAACCATGCCTCGTTCCTGTGTTTAGATACAACTTATTAGAAAGGAATCCTCCCATTTTGATTTTTTCCTCTGATTCCTCATATATCCTCTTGGTTAACCTTATTATTTATTGTACCAGGAGATGCAAATGCTTCCATTGCCCTACTCATAAAATTCCAGCTTACTCTGCCAAATTTCTCTCCATCAAGACCCACCACCAACAGCAGTATTTTTTTACATTCTGCTTCCCTGATGATTATCATTGTTCTATTAATGTTGTCAAAAAGTTTGCTTCCACTCTGCAAATCTACACTGATCCATGTCTATCAGTTTTGCAACACCTTTGCCATTCTTTTAGCCATTATAGACATAAACACTTTATAACATGGTTTAAAATTGAAATGGGTCTATATGAAGCTGGATCTGATGGGTCTTTACCATCTGTATGTATTTCAGTCTCCACAGCTTTTTTCCAGGATTCTGGTGCTTCCGCTCATTTTAAAATACTGTTAAACAAAACCTTCTAGATCATTATCTCTTTCTTCCCTCCAAGCTTCCAAACTCCCACTCGAATACCGTCTATTCCTGGAGTCTTTCCTGAAGATTGGCTATACATCAACATTTTCTGTCTTATTTCTTCCTATCTTAACTGTTAATTGTTGAGCCTCAAACACGTCTAACCTTGGGATATTTAAGTCTTCCATAATATATCCATTTGTGTTTTTTCTCAATTTCCCCATTTCTCTCATTACACAAATGTTCATAACATTTCCAAAATATCCTTAATACCTCTACAGGCTCTGTGGTTATTTTTCTTGTTATAAGTTCCCTAAGTTTGGCAAAGACCATTTCTACTTTTCGTTGCATAAGTTGTGCCAAATGTTTTTGTGCTCTGGAGTTATTATAAAAAACAGCTGCTTAACAGCCCCTCTAAGTGCCTATTATGTAGATGCTTCCTTTTTTCTCTTTAGTACATTATGACTGCACCTCTTCTTTTTCTATGAGATCCCCCCTATTCTGAAATACTTTAACCTATGTCAGCCCCTCTGAGTAATTCTTGTTACTTCTTAACCATATCTCTTTTTTTTTATTTCTACCCTATTTTTAAACTCCACTTTTATTTACCCTACTCACTAGTTATAACCTCTGGAGTACTTTCTGTCTTCCCTAATAACTCACAAATAATTTCCACTATCCATTCCTTAAATTCCGCTCTCTTTTTAACAGGTAGGTTGGGAGGCATCAGTCTCTCACCTTTACTTCATTGCCCTACATTTTTATCTTAGTAATTACTGGCGTATGATCTGAAATAGTTTGTGATGTATGTGAAAGTCCTCAATTAAATGTACATGTTCCTGTGAAATATAATTTCTGAGTAGTCTAGCCAGTTAATACACCTTGGAGAATAAATATGTAAATTCTGTCTGGGTTCCTACTGCTAAATTTATATCTTCCATATCAAATATTTTCATAAATTTCTTCAAAAATCTACCCTCTTTTGTTATGTTTTAACTTCAAGGCTCCCAGATACATTCTCACTGCTGCAAATCAAATTCCAGTCCCCACCTCTTAATAATAGTCCCTGCAGAAAGCTGATTATTTATCCCAATTTTTTTTAAGTTCCACAATAGCAATTTTAGGTAGAAGGTAAATACATGCCAGTGTAATCTTCATTCCTTACCAGTAGCCCCTTACTACCACAAATATGCCATGCCATATTATTATTTTGAATTTCTAAACACCTTCGCTCAGTCTGAATGTATGCTAATCTAACGATATTACTATCAATGTATATAATGTAAATAGTGTATTTCTCCTTTTCTCTCTTCTCTTGTCTTGTAATGAAATCATTACTGACATCCCCTAGATTTAGATGCCATGTAACTAATGTACAATTTATGTCTCTAACTTGAAATGTAAACAATGTACAATTTATGTCTCTAACTTGAAATGTAATTGTATTTTGTAACTGTTTTTACTATACTTTGTTATATTTTAACTTTACTATGTATTGTGGAGCTTTTTCTCCCCGGGCCTCGACTGAAAACGGGCTCCCTGAGCCTAGTGGACCTCCCTGGTCATCAAACTGTAAATAAATAACTAAATAAATAAATAAATTATCTCCCCCCTCTTCTACCACTATTGGAGGTCCTCTAGAAATTATTATAAGCACTCCTCCTTTCCTTTGTCCCTGATATCCTGCTGAATATCCATCCTGGAATCATTTATTTATCAAATTCATATGCTTATTTCTTTCCAAATGTGTCTCCTATAGCATTGCTATTTGCACTCTACATTTCTTAATATAATTAAATATTCTTTCCTTTTTATATATACCTGTGAGACTATTCATATTCCAAGATAATAATGGAATGTGTCACCATTATGATAATGGAATGTGTCACCATTATGATAAAAAGTCATTATATGACAGCTTTTTAAAAATGTCTATTAGCAGCTTTTGTGATATGTGCATCCACTAATGTGTGGCATGTTCAAAGTCAAAATTCAAAGTCAAAGTAAACTTTATTGTTGATCAGATATACACAGCAATGCAAGGTGAACAAAATTACATTACTTTGGTCTGAGTGCAAGACATAACAATGAACACATAGCTTGAATGACAGTAAGACTAATGCACATACATTAATAATTAAAATGTTAACAACAGAATAAATTACCACAATTGGACAGAAAGACATTAGACAATATTATACTAGTAGGTATTACAAGACTGCGGCTTCACATTGTATTTGATTAGAATACTGCACTTCATCAGTTGTGGTATGATATATTCTGATGTTCATATTGCACATGTATGGAGTAGTAACTCACTCCTGACTATCGCACATTTAGGAAGTAATAGCATAAGAAACCAAGCTAACTGTACTAGTTATTGAAGCAATTTGCCAGAGTGATTACTATAGCTGATACTTCATAGCAAGTGGCATATTGATCTGATTATTCACTGTCATGCCTGCCGTTTACGTTCAGCAGCCTTACAGATAGAAGGAAGAAGCTCCTGTTCAGTCTAGATGTTTTGCAGTGTAAGCTGCGATACTGCCTGCCCAAGGAAAGGTGTAAGTACATGACATTGCCAGGGTGAGTGGGATCATTGATTATCTTACTATCCCTTCCCACACACCAAGTCTCATGCAGATCATCCATGGATGGGAACAACGAACCAAAGGAGAGCCTTGTGGTCAGACACTTTGCAGTTCCCATACCAAACTATGATGTTATTTGAGAGGATGCACTCAATGGTCTCCCTGTAGAAGGCTTTAAGGATAGACTGAGACAAATTTGCCTTACTCAGTATCCATAGGGAGTGCAGAATGTTGTGCATTTTTCACTGTGTGGCTAATATGAGTCAACCAGAATAGGTCATCTGAGATGTGCACCCTCAGGAACTTGGTGTTTTTGACTATTTCCACTGCCACCCCCTTAACTTCCAGTGGTTGATGTATCACCTGAATCCTCCTGAAGTCCATATTAATTTTTTGCTCTTGCTTACATTTAAGACCAGATTGTTGCTGTAACACCAGCCTGTTTTTTGTGTCTTTAGGCTTTTCTCAGTTAGGGGTCACCACAGTGGAACTCCAGTCCGCTAATGATTGGTAGTGGATTTTTACGTACCGGGTTACCAGCCCTGACGCACAACCTTCAACAAAGGCATGCCCCATTCACGTATGCCTCCACACAGAAGATGCTCTAGCTGAGAATCGAATGGGACAACGTCTTGCTATGAGGCGACAATGCTACCGCAGCACCACCACCGCAGCATGCTGTAACACCAGCCTGTCAGATGCTCAATTTCATTCCTGTAGGCTGTTTCTTCACTATTTCTGACAAGACCTATGACAGTGGTATTATCGTGAACTTGATAAGTTTGTTGGATTCATGCTTGGCCATGCAGTTGTGCATCAACGAGGTGAACAGCAAAGGACTGAGGATGCAGCCCTGATGTTCCCATGCTCAATGTAATACCAATTGAACTATAATTTCCCACACATACTTTTTGGGGTCTGTTGATGACAAAGTCCAGTATCCAGTTACATGGGGGGTGTTGATGCTTAGCTGGATCAGCTTCTATATCAAGTTCTGGGGGCTGACAGTGTTAAAGGCAGAACTAAAATCAATGACATAGCAATTCTTGTTCTCTAGATGTGCCAAGGATTCATGAAGTGCTATAGCTATTGCATCAGTCGTACAGCGGTTAGATCTATAAGCAAACTGTAATGTATACAGTGTTGCAGGTAGGCTTGAAGAGATATGGTTCTTGATCAGCCACTCAAAACACTCCATTACTGTTGATGTAAGAGCAACTGGCTGGTAATCATTTAGGCTTGTCGGTTGGGATTTTTTTGGGTAAGAGGAATGATTGTCTTATTTTTGAAGCAACTGGGTACAATGGCTAATTGCAGGGATATGTTGAATATCTCTGTTAGTACAGTGGACAGTTGGGTAGAACAGTGTCTTAAAACAATTCCCATAATATTATCAGGATGAGCTGCATTTCATGGGTTTCCTTGCCTCAGGGTCTTCAGAACATTAGATGTTCTTAGACATAGCACCTCCTCACCCTGTTCGACAGGGAGCTTATTTGGCACAGTGCTGTTGTCCATATCAAATCTGCTGAAGTAGGTGTTTAGTTTGCCCAAAAATTCTGGGTTGTCATCACATGGGGAGGATGCAAGCCTGTAGTTGGTTATGGCTTGAATACCTTGCCAGAGATGTCTGGAGTCCCTTTAGTCAGAGAAGTGTCCCTGAATCTTATGTCCATAGGTAATCTTAGCCTCCTTTTTACCTCTACTTAGATTTGCTGTGGCCTCTCTTAGGGCATCCTTGTCTTTTCATTTAAATGAAGCATTTCATGCCTTTAGGAGCTTATGTACTTCACCAGATAGCCAGAGTTTCTGATTAGGATGCATGGTGATAGATTTGATGACTGTTACAGCATCAACACATTTTGAAATATAGGCCATTACAGATTCTGCATACTCTTCCAGGTCAATATGGTGGTTCTTTACAGCTGCATCTCTAAACACTAACCAGTTTGTGCATTTGAAACAGTCCTGTAGTGCCAAGATTGCCCCCTCAGGCCATATCCTTACTTGTTTGGTTGTAGGTTTGCCCTTTTTCAGCAGTGGTGTGCATGTAGGAAGCAGTATGATGGCCAGATGGTCTGAGTTGCCCAGATGTGTATAAGATACTGCTTTGTAGGCCAGTTTTACATTTCTGTACACCTTAACCAGATTGTTCCTCCTCTTGTTGCAAAGCTCACATGTTGATGGTAATGGGGTAATACAGATTTCAAGTCAGCTTGACTGAAATCACCTGCAATTATATGGGCAAAGCTCAGGGTTCTTATTCTGGAGGTCATTTGTTGACAGATACAGAATGTTCAATGCCACATTGGTATTAGCACTAGGGGGATGTAAATAGCTGTTATGCTTACTCCATTGAATGCGCTAGGCAAGTAAAAGGGTGTACATTTTAATGACATGAACTCAATGTTCTCTGAGCAGTGAGAGGTGATTATTTCACAGTTTGTACACTCGTTGTTGTTGATATTGTGACACTGCCAGCCCAGCTATCTGGAATTTTGTAAACAATCATATGTCATTTGTGAATATTTATATAATTTATACAGAACTGTATATTATGTACTGAGCTTCAAGGATGTGTCCACAGTGTACCCTACTGTAAAAGAACAGGAATGTATATAAATTACATACCTGTGCAAATGTATGTTTTAATAGTAAAAGCTGGAACATACAGAGTTAACTTGCAAAACTTCAAGAAAATAAGTGGAAATTGTTTTACGATTGTGTTGTCTCTCAGTTTCAGTGAAACAGACACAATGTCTAGACCTAGAGGTTTTTCTATTGTCTTGAAACAGAAATAATTAATATGTTTAAAATGTAAAAGCATTTAATTGTTTTATGACTTCCAGTTCTGGGCAAACATCTGAGAGATATGTACTTTTCACACAAAGATAATAAAATTTTGTTGGTATCTGTTAGTCTGGGAACTGAAGGCAGGTGACAGAGTGATATATAAGTTGACCCAGTAGTAATGTTTGATAGTAATTTAAGAACTCTCTCAGAGAAAGACTGTGCATGTTGTATCTTGCCTTGGACCTAGAAACATCCATTCAGCATTTCTGCATCTGCCTTGCTCTGTAAGTAAGCCTAGGCCACAATATTTTCTTTTAGATATAGACAGGACTATAATAAAGATTAGTTTAGATTTTTTTTTCTGTATTTATTTGAGACTGTCCTGCAATGCTGTGTTAAAATATTTCCTGTGATTCTGAACTCTGTAGTTAGTGTTGTTTGAGTATTGTCTTATTTTATTATTTATTATTAAATATATTTAAACTTTTTAATTGTGACTGGTTTGTTTAGAGATATTTAAGATCTTTGGGTACTTGCATATATATTTGGTGACACTATATAGGCCGCTCCAATAGCCTTGCTCTTGGTCATACTTACCATTTAGGATAATAGTAGCATTACACAGTAGGATTGGTCACCCTTTGTAAGGGCCTTTATAGTAACTGATAAGTAGTGGTTGGTGGCAGTGGCAACTACATTATAGTCTGGGCAGAAGTGGGCATAGCTAGTAAACCTGTGCCAACCTTCCCCAGGAGTGTCTGCGTGTTTGTAAATAATCAAATCTCAAAGTGTGTGTGTGTGTGTCAGCTACTTGTGCAGGGACACAAAGCACTGGTTGGACAGAGAGGGTGCTGGAGGTTTTGGCTTGACCACCCAGCTGAGCTCTTAACCCTATAGCTGTGCCAGTGGGGAGTCTTATTGGGAATCTGGAGAAAGAGGCAGAAACCAGCCCCAGACTGACTGTGATCTCTTTGTGCTCTTAAGGGAAATTGCACTTTACAGTGAGTGCACTTGTTACCCTCCCACCGTGTATGTCCCTCGCTGTTGCCAGTGATAAGGATTGAGGCCCCTTGATGACTGGGCCAGTGCAGGGGCATCATGGATATACGCACAAACATCCCCTCCAAGAGATTTGCCAAAGAGAGACTGATTTATGTCAGCCAAGTTTCAGTGAACACAAGTAAACAACTATTTCTCACCTTAGATTGTGTGGAAAGATCCATCCTTAAGTAGTCCATCTTGGTCTACAGTGAGTGTACATTTTCCAGCGAACATGCATGGAAGGAAGTGCAGACCTGTGTGGGTTTCTTTTCAGTCTAGCCTTAATTCCTTTTTTAGGGCCTCTCTTTCTTGATCTTTCACATCTTTTCCTTTTAATATGCTTCCAATGTCAGATTGTAAACTGGTTAGGCAGGTTTGACAGGTTTCTACAGTTTTTACCATGTTCCAGTAAGATTCCAAGATCCAGGAGTTCCTGGGGTGTGTTTGAGTTTATAACCCTCTCTGCTAGCAGTTCATCAAACATGCAGCACAGTGAGATATGAGATCAGATTTCCAGAAGATTCTCAGCATTGTAGTTAATCATACCTTCATTTCTTGCCCTTAAATCCGTTTTTTTTTCTGTTGTTTCTGATGAAAAACAAAATAAATAGTATACTTTTCTGTAGGGATCCAAAGCAGCTTCTGCTGCACAGATCACCGCAAATTTTTTTTTATGTTAATCCTTTATTCAGTTTTTTTTTCTTATAATCAACATTGGAACCTATGTCACGCATTACAAGACTCTTTGGTTTAATGAAAACCCTCAAACAAAAAATCAAACACACCCCCAGAACACCCTCATAACCTGTTAACTTAATACAAATGCAAACAACTATGTACATTTTCAAGTAATTAAGTTTAAACCTCCTGATAAAAACAGTTGTCTGAAATAGATAGCTTCAAACATTGTCCTTTAATAACCTAAAGATGAACTTATCCACCTGTGCTTCTACTTACTGTAATTGATATCTATTCTTTTTTATCTTTATTCCCCTCCCAGGTGTGAAAAAAACTTGCATCCTTTTAGAAAACATTAACTTCTACCCTTCAAAAAATCACTGATTTGGATTTCTTTTAGTCCCCTATAATCAGCTTATCTCCATGGAAACATACGAGAAAAATGTAGCCCTCAGCTGCAAGTTTCTAAAGTCAAGCTGAAGCATTTTGTTTCTTTTTTAGCTAAAGGAAAAGCTTTCATTATATTCAGTGTTCTCTTATTTACTTGTTTCCAGGTAAATTTATTATTAGATTAAGCCAATGGTCTTAGTTCAGATATTCACCTATGTAAATGTAAGAGAAAACATATCAGTTCTACCTATATTATGATCTGTGTACTTTTGTACCCTATCTCCCACCTCAGCAACCCAAGATTACAGCCTATTAAGATTACTTTGTCTAGCCTTTTTTCTCGTGTTGTATTATAATGCCTACATTTCTTAAAACTAAGAAAGAAAAAGAAACATTGCATCTGTTTACTTGAGTATCTTTATCAAATGCAACAGGAACTAAAAATGCTTTACTATAAAACATACAATTTTTATTATAAAAAGTTTAATAGAAATAATGCTAAGAACAGAAATTGTTTTTCTTGCAGTTACTTTTTTCTTCCTCTTCCCCTCTTCTCAGTGTCCTTCCAAACATTAATAACATGAAGTGAGGAAAATGCCTTTCAGTTATCTACAGGTTTAATAAAGTCGACAAACGTCCCCTCTTTCCACTTTTTCTTGTACAGCTGTATTTCACAAATGTGATTGATATTTTGCAGTCTCACTAATTTCCATGATACTGATCTTCTTCCTGTTCATCTTCATATCCCAACTTCAGACTCTGGTTCAAGGTACTTCCAGTTCTTTTAGTCAACTTCTGTGCTTTCCTCTGTCTCTCAAGCATTTTCCATTGGAACAATGGAAAATGTTTCTGTGGCAAAGTCTCTCCATATGCTTTGTTATCAGAAGAATGAGAAGCAGAGTGCCCTTCTGCTTTATGGCTTACTTTTTGTTGGATAGACTTTTTTTATTTCCTACTTAGCCTGTTTTGCATCAAAAATGACTTTGGTCCTCCAGGAAAAAAAAATGTGAAGATAGCTGGATACAGCAGCTTGAATCTCACACTTGTCTCTCATCACGCTTTGATTGCTGCAATACATTTATTTCTCTTTTGCCTGGTGTACAGTGAATAACCATTTTTCACAAACAGTCTACTGCCTACAACTTTTAATACTTTGCTCTTTTGCCACCATTTTGTCAACATCAGCTCTTTCTGATGGTAGGTTTACATCTTTACTAATACAGGTCCTGGCTGCTTTCCTATGGCCAGGATTGGAGCATGAGCATAGTATAGCCTTTCAGTTAACAGTTTCTGCTGAGGAATATCAGTCCAGTTGCTTATTTGTGCCTTCAAAAAATGAATACAGTGTGTCCCTTCTAGTTTATCTGGTACAGCAGAAAAGCTCAGATTTTTTCCTACATTCTATGTCCTCTAATTCTACCATTTTTGAACCATCTCTTATTGAGCAGTCTCATGCTCTGCCAGACTTTTCTGTATCCTAACCCCTGATTTTTGTAGTTTTATCAGAACATCTGAATATATGCTTAAAGGTTCTTCCACTCTTTCCAGTCTTTTGTTATTTGAGTTGATATACTTCTTCAGTGTTTCATTTATTTTAATCAGCTCTGAGCACATTTGACTTATTTTTTCTCTCATAATGGGCACCAAAGCTGGAGCTTGAACTGCTTTTTGCTGAACAACTGCACTTTTTTCCTAGTCAGTGTTTCCTTTCACCTTTATAGTTGATTTTCTTTTAGGCCCTCTTGGTATCTTCTTTGCTGGCATCCAGGCAGTGTACTTACCAGCCAGTAACTGAATTTACTAAAAGTGACAGATTTCCTAGCCCTTGGTTTTCAGCTTCTTTTTTCATACTGGGAAAGCTGAAGTTAAGATGTTGATCAGTGTGCAGCCATCTTGGAAAAAACAGATTATTTCACTTTTTTCTACCTGCCTAGTCAAGTACAACTGAATTTTATTACCTTTATTTGTAATGGAGCTCCTCAGCTGTTGTTCATAATGTTAATGATTCATAGTCTATTTGTTCACTGGAAGGGGTCAACTACAAGGGCTCACGCACCATTAGCTCATGACACACTTCTCTGCTGCCATTCCCTCATGTTAGCAAGTGCTGTAACTCCCACTAACTCAATGCCTGTAAATTAACAATAGGTTAACTATCTCTCCCAGAACCCCAACCCTCACTCTAAAAACTCCCACCCAGTTCGTAAACCTAAACTCCAGATGTCTCCCTATACCTAGAATCCCCCCTCTACTCCCTAACCCTAATCTTCGGATCACTACCTAAATCTAAAATCTCCTTCCTTTCCCTAACCCTAATCTTTCAGTCGCTTCCTAAACATAAAATTCCTCTCCTCTTCATAAACCTAAACTCCTGATCACTCCCTAAACCCAAACTCTCCCTCACTAAACCTAAACTCCCCTGCTCTGTTTCCCTTCCTGACTTACCCAGTTTGTGAGCACTTCAGAGTTTCATTCCCTAGGTCATGAGCTTTTAGCTTGCATGGCTGAACACATGTTTGAGTTTGAGCATAAGCAGCTGGGTGTATGGGCAGCACCATGGTCAAGAACTTTTCTTTGAGCACTTGGGGTCAACCAGCTGTAATGAATCCTGCTGGTGGTCTCTGTTTGCTAAAGGAGACTTTCCATTCGTGTAATTCATTGATTCTCTGTTACCCACTTTATTCATTTCAAGGTTTTAGGGAGCTGGTGTCTGCCCAGTATTCAGCAGGCACAAAGCAGAAAAACAAATTCAAGATAGGACACCAGGCTATCACAATACACACACACACACACACACACACACACACACACACACACACACACACACACACACACACACACACACACACACACACACACACACACACACACACACACACACACACACACACACACACACAGCCATACTCACTTACAACACTACACAACTGACAAGATCAAAAGCTGATCTATATCATGCTTTTGGGATGTGGGAAGATAGCAGAATATCTGACAAAAGCCGCCCAGGAAAATGCAAAGAGGACATGCAGACTTGACTCAGAAGCCATGCAGGCTAGCAAACTGAATTGGAGAATCAAGCACTGGGAGCCAGCAACACTAATAGCTGAACCAATGGAGTTATTAAGTCAGTAAAAGCTTTATTGTGGCAAAGCATTGGTCTTTACAACACATTTATCACAAAAGATGCAAAATTCATTTTTAAACAATTAAAATACTCCAACTTGCCTAATAAATATTCAAAATATATCTATGAAATGTTCTAAATATTGATGCTAATTTCTATAATTTTATTTTATTTCCTCTAGTTTGCATAAAAACTTCATTAATTCTTCTACTGTTATTCTATCTAATGTAATGAATAACATTTCTGAAATTTCATCTGTCTTATCATGTACATATGCTTCAAATTCTAATGTAAATACTTTTTTAAACATTTGTTGCAGGGATTAATATAATTTTGGCATCCCAAAATTACATATGGAAGGTAGCTGCTCTGGTGGCATAAAGAGATAAAATCCTAACTATGGCCAGCAAACCTGGGTTTGATTAATGACTCAGATGGCTGATAGAGCAGGAGTTAAGGAATGGGCATGCCTTTCCTAGGTGGGAGGGCACTCATTGGCAAAATTCCCCTATTACTATCCACTCTCCTTGCTCCTCTCTACCCTCAAACTATTATGTCCACTCTCGGAAAATAGTCTCTTTCTGATAACCTCTGAGTAAGCTACTTCACTCATAAACACCTTCACTCATATAACTCCAAGTATGTAAATATTGTAAATATTACAGTATCTCTATTGTCAGCACAACTGCTTCCTTTATTTACCTTTTTAACTATAACATATGCATGCCAACTGCCCATCTTCTAATGTAAAATAACAACTGAAACCTTAAATCCTTCCACTTCTCAGTCGATCATACTGTGCAGAATGGAAATACCTGTAACCTGTCTTGCTATTATCTGTTTACTAAGTTTTTTTTTAATGTAAAATTTATGCAATGCATTTTCCAACTATATGATTTTATACTTGTATTTTTACCTTTAACGGTTTGTAACCAGTATTGAATTGTATTGTATTTGCTTGTGGAGCTTTTCTCCCCAGGCCTCCACTGAAAATGGACACGTTCTGGCCCAGTGGACTTCCCCGGTAATCAAACTGAAATAAATAAATAAACTGATATACGCCCTAAGTGGAGGTGTGGTCCAGAGAAGGAAGTTGCCCTTGGATGTAATCAGCAAGTGTGAGAGTGGGGAAGGAAGTGGTTAGGGCATAAACAAACAAAAAAATCCCCCCTGGATAGAAGCACAGACAAGCCAAGCTCCCAAGATGTTCTTAGAATCGATGACAGGTCCCAACGCACTGAAGTAAGCCAGGAGGTAGGACAGTAGCTGGTAGACCCAGCATGGACATGGGGCACTGGGGATCAGGCTCACAAAGATGAGGTCAGAGCAAAAACCAGAAAAAAAAAACACATATGGAAGACCTTCACAAACTGGTTCTTCACAGATAAAGGAGGGACACTCCCAAGTTATTCCTGATCATTGCTGCTATGATGTGGTACTTCAAATTCATACCTTACAAATTATGATATTTTATATCTACTTTTTAATCTCTTCTACTATAAGTTTTCCTTATGTGTCATTTCTATTTAATGTAGAGCTTCAAGTACTTACCTTTCCTGATTTTATCTAGGTCTTTTTCTTTCTAGGTCTTCTTTATGATTCTATTTAAGTGGTGTAAGTATCAATTGCTTAACATTAATTTTTTTTCATATATTTGTTAAAATACTGAACACCACAATTTTTAGAAAGTAAGTTGTGTAAAATTTTACTATAATGGTAGATGACCTTGCCTTCGCTGCTGCAGTATTCTTAACATGTGGGGATTCCCTGACATGGAAGTCCGACATCCGGCCAGTCTACCAAAGACTTCTGTTGCCTTAAAGCTATACCTAAGAAAGTGGCCAAGTGTATTCCAACTACCACATTGAAGCAGAGAGGTTGGGACTTATTTAATATGGTAGCCAATGAGCAAGTGTTCATTTTGCATCCACTGTATGGGCCCTGTGTGAGAGAGCTCCTATTATAAGCTAAAATAGAAGCCAACATACTGAATTGTTCTTGGCACATGGAATATCAATAACTTCTACCAAGATGGTTTAAAATCCGACATCCACTGGGGGTATCTGGTGAAGCCCTCAGTAAGGAAACAAAATCCACTGAGGTGGTCATTTTCTGAGGAAGCATATGGAATCATTTTACACCCTGAATAGGAGTATGGTTGGTATTTCTGAAAGGCTGGAAAAAGGTATGGCGAAGGTAACAGTTAATATGCAGCATGAGTTTAGCCAAATCAGTTCAATATCTTCTTTTGCATTCTTGTACAGTAAGATTTATTTTATTTATTTAACATTTGTTTACCAGTAAAGTCTGACTTGGAACAAAGCCAATTTTCAGCAGAGGCCCAGGGAGAAATGCTCCAGATGCATGTCTTTGAGGAAACTGGAGCACCCAGAGGAAACACACACAAACACAGGGAGGGTATGCAGACTCCACACAGAAGGCAACCCAGCCGAGAATCAAACCAGAGACCCTCTTGCTGTAAGGCGACAACGCAACCGCTGCACCACTGCACCATCAATGAATTTATAATGATGAATTTTTGTAAGTATGATGATTGGGGAGAGATGGGCGAAGGCTGCCAGCCTAGTAAAATAAAATTTGATATATAATTCTGGCATTTGTAAATAAATGTAAAATACAGGCATGTTTTCTTGAGTGTAAAAGATTACTGTGAAATGTGGAACTGCAAAATATGTGACAACATTGCACTCTACTGGCCCAGTGAAGCATGTTGTGACCCTTTCATGTTAGAATTCAGCTCCAGTGCATCTGGATGAAGGTTTCATGCCCATTGTTTTAAGGCTAAAGTTTATGACCAGAATTTAGATGTGGAATGTGATTTATTGCTCTGGTTTCTGTTAGAATATACATGTGAAATGCCTTGTATTGTTGTAAGTTTCTGAGCAGGTGTTAGATTGCTAAATAATACAGTTTGTGGCCTGAGAACTCAGACCATGTGTTAAGATGATGCAATATGAATACTGGGAAAACCTAAGTGTCAAAAAATGATGTAATTTGGGAGGGCCTTAGAGACATGTTTGTTAGTAATGTTTAAATACTATTTCTCACAAGAGACTGGGAGCATCTTGATCTTGGATATCTAACTCAGCACTCTGCCTATGCTCACATGTAAGTTTTAGCACTGTGATTTCTTGTAGAAATAGTTAAAGCTAGTAAAGATTAATTAGGCATTTTTCTTTTAACTCAGACCTGTCCTACTGTATTATTTTAAGTTTCTGTGTGAACTCTGAACTATTAGATATCTCTGTGGTGTAGTAGTTTTGTCTTGCCTTTTAATTATTTATTATTAAATATTTTAAAACCTTCTACCTGTGGCTGGTTTACGTAGAGATAAATTATGCTTTAGAGTACATTATATATTTATGGAGTTTACTGTCTAAGCCCTTCCAATAAGCCTAGACTAAATAGTCACATTACCATTGGATAATAATATTGCACAGTAATAATTGGACACCCTTTTAAGGGCAATTTAGTAGCTCATATTATTAGCTGGGTGGTGGCAGGGATTACTACCATATGGTCTGGGTAAAGGGGCACAGCTGGAGAATCTGTGACTGCCTTTCCCAGGAGTGTCTGTGAAGTTGTATAAATACTTATCTCAAAGTGTGTTTGCGTTGTGTCAGCTACTTGGCAGGGACACGAAGCACTGGTTGGACAGAGAGGGTACTGGAGGTTTTAGCTTGCCCATCTAGGCTGAGACCTGGACTCTATAGCTGTGCCAGTGGGGAATCTTACTGGGGACCTGGTGAGCAAGGGAGCAACCAGACCCAGAATGACTGTGATCTCTGTGTGCACTTAAGGGAAATTGTACTTTACTGTGTGCATTAGTTAGCCTTTCCTCTCTTCTAGGAGATGACCTCCCTGGTGTTAGTGGTGAGGATTGAGGCTCCTTGATTGCTGGGCCAGGGCACGGTCACCACAGTAAGCAAATTCGGGTACTACTTTAGCATAGAGCCACTCTAAGTCACTCAGTATTATAGACAGTTATGGTGAAGAAGGCCACCTTTAATTGTTGAGTGCTTGTTAAGAAGGTTCCTCTAGGTCAAAGCCTCCATAAGATTTGCAATGTCTGTCACTATGGGTGCTTAATAAAGACAGGGAAAACTTAGATATGTGTGATCTACTTCCATGAGATCTTCACTGGAGCTGCCTTCTAGAAAGAGGTGTACCACATGCAATGCATTTCCTGTCTGTGAGCTCTGTAATATTTAAAGGCATGCGAGAATTAGTTTACTAGGTGATCGTAGCCATGGGAATGATTAGGGATATTCCTTGACTTTATGAAAACATGCTACTATTTGTCAACCAGTGGCTACCAGATTCCAGAACACGGATAGAACCCTAAGCACGCCAGTGCTAGGGATTATAATCACAGTGTTACCTGTTGGTTGCTAATGTAAATATTTGGACTATCCCCAGTGTTTTAAGTATGGCAATTCTTAACTCCAGTATCCTCAGCTATGTCAGCCAGACTGGTCCTGGTGAAAGCATTGTTCTAATTTACTTTAGGTCTCCCTTACTTTGTTAAGTTTGAATTCAGGATACAGAAATTTATACTTCATCTTATCACAGTGGACAGTATCTTGACAATATCACAATGGAAGTGTCAACAGATGCTAAGCCAACAAGAGAGGGGTCAAACAAAGCAAGCAGAAAGTTATGAATGGAAAATGGAAAATTGCCCTGTAATGAGAAAGTACAGTTTTGAAGTAAACTTACCATAACAGAGAATGTTCAAATAAATCACTGCTGCAGTATCCTAAGTTATACGGAATGTCCTGCCAAGGAATGGGAAAACTGGCCAGCTTCCAAATCTTTTAGGACACCTTCCACATCATCCACAATAAAAGCAGTATAAAGACAGTGGCCAGGACACAAAAAAACTGTATAGAAGAGGAGAGACTAGAGCCCTGCTCAATAGGGTCCATACCAACAACAACCCCACACCCTGGCACAAAAATATGAAAACTTCAGAGGTGGAGGGAGAGAGCAGCTACTGTAGCAGTGATCTATTTGATCATCTACTGTTATGGTAAGTTTATTTACACAGCTCTACTATGCTCATCATTAAATCACTACTGCAGTAGCCTAATCTATATGGGATGAATACCAAATCTTAGGCAACAACTGATGTGGAAGATGGATTAGAGTCCAGAAGCCTGTGGAGAATAGTCCTAGCAACTCCTGCTCTGGACCTAGTATAGGAAAACAGTTTGTAGTACTTGTTAAGGTTTGTGTATATTAAAAAGCTGCGGCCTCTATTATGTTTCTAGAGTCCATCCCTTTCCAAAAGCCATTGAAGTATACAGTACCATGGTAGAGTGTGCCCTGACTTTGTCTCGAAGTGCCTTATTATGGTGAGAGTACCAAGAGGCAAAAGCATGGGACAGCTTTTGGAAATAGTTTATTGATACACTGGTTGCCCCTTCTTCCTACCTCCATAAGAGACACAGAGTTTATCTGAAGTCCCGAAGATATTTATGTTGTCAGTGTAGTATCTAAGTTGCCTGTGGACATCCAGAGTATGCAAATATCTTTCTCCTTTTTTGGCTTTGGAAAGAAGACAGGAATATGAATAGCCTGGCTTAGTGTAAACTCTGAAATGATCTTATATATGAAGGAAGGATTTGTTCTCAAGGTTACTCCATCCATGTGAAAAATTAGATTGGGATGACACTATAAGAGCTTGTAACTTGGATATCCTTCTTGCAGAAGTTAGAGCAAAGAGCAACACTGTTTTCCAGGACACAAACTTCAAATCAACATCATGAGGATGTTCAAAAGGAAACAATGTAAATTTTTCCTAATACAAAGGTCAGCTCCCATGAAGGAGCTGCCTGTCATCTAGGCAGGCAGATATATAGTACCCCTTTCAAAAACTGTTTCACTAGAGGCAGGATAGAAAGAGGTGATTTAAGGGCAGACAAGCATATCTGACAAAAAGAATCTTAATAGAAGATTAAGAGAAGCCAGGGCATAATAACACACGAATCTTGAAGAGTCACAAAAGTATGAACCTGAAAAGCATTCTGGTTTTTGGACTGGCACTAATTAAAAAACCTTTTCCACTTATCCATATATGATTTTGTAGCAGCAGGTGCCTTTGTTAATAACTGCTGCAAGCCCTCTGAGAAAAGATGCCTAAAAGGAAGTAGAATTCTATCTTCTAAGCAGTTAATTGAAGAAGTTGAAAGTTTGGGTGTATCAAACCTGTGAGGTAGCTTGTGGTAATTGCCCTTGGCTATATTTAAAAAAAAGGAAAACTACTGTTGCCTGGGTCTAAAGGGTTCAATACAATAATCTTTGGAGAGACCTTCTGGATTATTATAACTCTGGGTATTAGAGGAAAAGGTGGAAAAGCATAAAGAAACATTTTGTGCAAGAGAATTAAAAGGCATATATTTTTCAGGCCTGCTTGCAAAAGGGTCCTGGAGCAGAATTTTTTCAACTGCCTCTTTTGACTAAAGACAGATTGACTTGAGTTTCCAGCAGATGGATCAACTCCTGGAAGACTCTTGGGTTCAACTTCCATTCATGAGGGTCTGTCTAGTCCAGGTCTGCTTGTATGCAACAATGTTTTATTCTGATAGAATGTGGGTATCTTGGAGGGAGAGAATACATTGATTTGCTACATCCCAAGCTGTCATAGCTAGCGTGCAAATGTAGTAGGGCCTTATCTACCCCTCCCCCCATTTGTTTATGTACCACATCACTTTGGTATTGTCTGTGATTACTAGTAGATGGCTTGGTGTCCAAAGATGGTTCAGAGATTTAAAAGCATTGATTAGCATCATCATTTCTTTGACATGCTCTTGCTTGTTCCAGAGGCCCTGTACTTCCACTCCCTTGTACACAGCTCCACAAGAAAAGTCTAATGCATTTGTGGTTACTGACTGGCTAGAGACTGGAAGGAAGAAAGGATGAGCTGGGTTAAGAGACAACTGATTCAGCCACTTGAGTGACCCCCTTTTCAGAAACTCCAGCACTGGAATTTGAAATGAGAATGGATACTGGTGCTGAGTCCATAGTGATTTGATAAACCAGTGGATTTTTCTCATGTGAAGTCTCACCAATTGAATTTATAAGAATAGTAGAGGCCACAAAATCTGGAATTATGAGATATTCTCTCGCAGATGCCCCACTCTGGTTTGAAAATATCAGAAATTGTTCCATATATTTCTCTGTAACGGGCTATTATAGGAACCAGACACTTTGTAAACACTTTTAAAGCTGTAGAGAAAGGGCAAAACAGAAAACTGAAAATGCAAACCAGACACAGAAAAGTACAAGCAGCACCTGAAATTGCTGTTGATTGGAATGTGATTGTAAGCATCTTTTAAATCCAATGTTACTAGGAAAGTGGAAGGAAGAAAAAGAGGTAAGATATTGTAGGGAAATCATTTTGAAGTATGGAATGATGTGAAGCTTTACAAAACAAAGGTATAGAACAGGTCGCCAGGTTCCTTCTTTCTTTGGCAACAGAAAAATTCTTGAATAAAATTCTTTCCCTCTTTGATACAAGGGAGCAGGCTGTATTATCTCTTAGGACAGGGTCTGATTCAGAACAGGAGGGAACAGGCCAATGAGATTGGGAGGATATGAAGAGATCCCCTGAAAATGAGGAAAAGTCACAGTGTCAATTGTAACATTTTTGAATTAGTCTCGGAACCCAAGTATTTGAAGTTATCAGGTACCATAGAGGTAAGTGATGACCTAGATTTTGGAAAAGCTTTACTAGGTTGCCAGAGCTGAAAAGGGGAGGGGAAAATCATGAGATGGCATATAATCAGCATGACTTTTTAGGTTGTGCTTGGTTGTGGGAGAGTCCTCCTTTTTCTTTTGAACTTCCATGCCATTGCTTGTTTGAAATGTTATTAGCTGAGCCTCGTTGGAAATACATGTTATGCTTCCTGAAAGAGGAACCTGAACTGGAATAAAAGTTTCTGTTACATTTTGGAAAGGAAGGTTGAAAAATCTGAGTAACACCCTGAAGTAACTTTTCTCCTTCATCAAATCTCAACCAAATTAACACTTCTATATCCAGGGGAGCATTTGACATTTCAGTTTTACCGTCCTCTGGTAAGCTTTGAGATTGTAACCAAGCAGCTTTGGAAACAACATCAGGAGTGTGTCATCAACACATCTCAAATAATGCTGATTACCGGAGACATAACAGATACCACAGAATGCACAGACGTGTAAGAAGGCAGGGACTCAGCAATTAATTTTTTTAAAATTGGCTTGCCAGCAAAAATTTAGATGTACCTAATAATTTACAATTCTGAAAGGAAGGGTGGAAAAAGGATAAATGTTTTTACCAAACGTACTCAAACTCTTTCCCAGTTTTTCAGAAAGGTTAAGGGTAGCTGCTGATATGAGTTTGGTAGAAGATTACTTTGACAAGGACATTATTGCAGGATCTGCCCTGGGGTTAGAAAAATGAAACATATGGTACTGAGGCACTTAATACAACTTATCAGACAATTTTGGAGAAATTGATGAATGTGAGGGGAAAGTACAGGCTGCCAAAATAGGCATCTTCTAATGCTGGGTGCACAGAAAGAACAAGTACAGGTTGAGGAAACTCTACCTGTAGTCAGTCATAATATATTTGCTGGGATTCATACATATCTTTTTGTTCCAATTAAACATGGCCTAATTTTGGCAATATAATTACAGAAAGACCATTCCTCAAGATGTGAATCTGAGGAAAAAGGCTCTTCAGAGTCAGAATCTCCACCTTGTGGTGAGGAAGTATAAGAAACACAGTCCCTGTCTAAATCCTGTTCTTCATAGTGGAAATCATAATCTGTCAGTGAACAAATTCTTTGCTTCTTCTTATGAGGAGGACCATTAACATTTAAAGGTGGAAATGCTCCTAATAACCCCTTTGCTAAGTTCAGTCAGTTATATGCTGCAGAAGAAGAAATATGTGAAGATTGATGTTTTTGCTTCATAGGAGACTCCCTAGAGGAACAGTGGATCAACAGACTGCCCCTGTCCTGAGAGAAGAGTCTCCTAAGTATGGTGTAGCAAAGGAGCAACTCCCAGTACCTTCTCCAAAGCCTACAAAGGTGGTTTTCCCTTGTGTTACAAAAGGGAATTGTACAGCCACAGAGGATATACCTCTCTCCTTATCCATGGTGGCATCTCAAAGAAAAACATCATGGGGTTCAGGAGAAAAAGATGAGTAATCTGTGGAACAACAGAGACACCTGTCAGCAGCTGAAGCATAGAAGAAGCTGGCTTAAAGACTGAAGCCTCACAAATAATTCTAACTTTTTTCTTCTTGCTGTTTGGTGAGGGGTTGAATGACTTAGAGGGATCCTGTCCATGTTCTAACTGCTAAAGGAGCCTCACAGAGACTAGTAATGTCTTTTGGCTTTTCCCGGTTAGGGGTCACCACAGCAGAACTCCGGTCTGCTAATGATTAGCAGTAGATTTTTTTATGGTGCCGAGTTGCCAGCCCAATGCCCAACTTTCAAAGAAGGCACACCCATTCATGCATGCACCTACCTGCATGTCTTTATATGTCACTTGACCATGGGGAGAACATGCAGACTCCACACAGAAGGTGCTCCAGCCGAGAATCGAATGGGAGAATCTCTTCTGTGAGGTGACAATGCTAACCGCTGCACCACCGTGGCCTGCTGAGCCTCACAGAGACTAAAGACTGGATTATAGCTGAGAAAACTGGTTAGAAGCACTGAAAAGGGTTTGTAATAACATCTGACAGAAAAATAAATTTATGTCTTAAAATTTTCCAAAGACCATGCAACTAAGAAAAAAAATCCAGCCCCACACAAAATTCCTGAGGTAACATTTTGATATTTTTATTCAAAAAAATAAATTTTACAAAATAATTCCCTCAGGGAAGATAAATATTAAAATCTTACTCTGAGGGAAATGGCTTAGTTCAACAACCAGTCAATTATGGCAGAAATGCTGTAAAATAAAAATATTATATAGAATAAAACATGCGGTGGTGGTGCTGCGGTAGTGTTGTTGCCTCAAAGTTAGACGTTGCCCGTTCGATTCTCAGTTAGAGTATCTTCTGTGTGGCGACATGCATGAATGGGTGTTCCTTCATTGAAGGTTGTGCATTAGGTCCGGCAAGCCAGCATGTAAAAATCTACTGCCAATCATTAGCGGACCAGAGTTCCGCTATGGCGACCCCTAACCAGGAAAAGCTGAAAGACATGACGATATAGAATAAAACATATTTTCTTCAGAATTAAGAGGGTGGGAGGTAATCCCCAACAAGGAACTTATCTGCCCAGCTTTGATGAAGTGTTAGCTGACCATCAATCAGCTAAAGCCTTCAAAGGAACAAATTCTTTGGGACAAGAAAGTTGTAATTTTTTTGCATCCTAGCCACTGCATTCATACTGTAGGCAAACAGCAACAAGGAGAAAATCAGTCCCAATGTAGAAAAAAGCAGGTTAAAATACTTGAGAAACAACAATGGGACAACCATGGCAAAGCACATATATTTAATAAACAACAAGCAGTAAACAGATAAGCACTTTTGGAAATGCCTCCTTCATCAGATCAATACAAAAATATAAAATCAGTCTGCATATAAATACACTTGAAAAACCAAATACTTTAATTAAAACCTTTAAACAATTAACATTTTCTAGCCTTTAAAATAGGTTTTAAAGGTATAAAACCATTTAAGACTGGTGGAACATCAGCTCTCAAACCATCTATCCAGTGGGTTTCTTTAACTTCTGTGACATTCTTTATATCACCACCTCTAGGTGCAGAAGTGTAAATATCCAAAGCCATAAATTTAAAATCATGCTGTGGAAATTCATTAATGTGTTGAGCTACTGCACTTCTTTGCCTTTATTAGCAGTCTGAGTGTTTGAGGGAATTATAGTATGATATTGCTTAGACAATTCCATTCATTCTATTCACAACCTCTTTTCCCATTTTTGCACATGGGGTCAGGGTTGTCACTTCTACAGTGAAGGTCATCTAGAGCCAAAGTTTACATCGCCAGTTGGCTAGCCCTGCCACAGTTATTTCACAGCAAATCTGTAATGGTGTGATTTTTGTCCTTTGTGTTTTAAGCCAATGTTGCTCTGTATAAAGAGCCCCACATTAGCCTGTGTAATGATTTATTTAAAAAAATGTTTAAAAAGCACAAGTACAACCTCAGATTTAAGTAGAGATAGCTGAGTACATTATCCAAGAGTAGATACAATTAAAAGGTTTAATACCCTGTTTAGCTTAATTACTGCTGTTTGTCCTTGGCAAAATTACAGTAGTAGTAAGGTGCTAATATCAAAGCAAGGTTTTAAAATTCAAGTATGTTGCTAAATCCAGGTACTCAAGTCAATAATTCACTAACATTACCTACAGCCTGCTGATAATTAATCTCATTTAATTAATCAATTACTTAATTAAGCAATAAATCTCGGTACACATTTACTCCATCACATTACACACATGTTGGTTTACAAAGACCATTGAAAAAGTGGGAGAAACAGATAAATGCATGTTCTGTAAAACAAAACTGGATCAGTTGCACTTCTCGTCACTGGGTGTGATATACTTGCAGGAGATCTGTATACAGAAACACACAATAATGTGGCAAAAATGTTGCATTGTGGATTGTGCAAACAGTACAATATTGAAGTAGCTGAGAAGCATTGGAAATACGAACCACAAAGTATTATAGAGGATGATGAAGTTTATATCACATGGTATAATCCACTACCAACAATTCTAAAAATAGATGCAAAAAACTAGATGTAGTAGTCCATGAAAAAAAGCTAAAAGTAGTATTGACTATTGAAATTGCTACACCTAGTAATTATAGTGTCTTGTGTACAGAGAGATACAAAGTTATACAATACTAGGAAAAGCAAGTAGAAACAAGAGCAATGCGGAAGAAAGATACCCAGACAGTTACAATAGTAATAAGGGAACAGGACTAATGCAAAAATAATTTACAATCACACTTAAATATGTTACTATTACATAACCCCATATGAACTCCAACTGAAGACAATTCTGGATACACTGCTGATGCTGAGAAAAGTACTCATGGCTAATATCAAAGACTGAAAGAATAATAATTTTGGGAACTGTAATTGTACCCTGACTTAGTAATGGGGTCCATTCCCATCATGATATTAGGAAACCCAAAACACTTGAAATTAAACTGACAAGACATTGCAAAGTGTTCATGTTGTTGCTGTATCTCAGTATACTTCTGAACAATATATTTGTACTATGCAGTTTTTGCCATTGCAGGATAATGCGTGTTTTATAAAGCATTGTTCTGTCTTCTGAGTGGTGTATCCAGTAAGATCTGTTACCTCTTTTGTGATTCGGTGAACAACATCCTTGCAGTCCACCCTACCTCCCCATTATAGTTCCCCAGTCTTCAACAGTATATATGTTTATGGCCAGCATCTTTACATCAGCAGTTCACTTTGTAGGATTATGTATATGTTATAGTTTATTGCAAAACTTATTTTAACTTTTATTTGTGTTAGCATTTTCATCTGAGTACAAGTTTATTTTGATGTGTTTCTCCTCAGTTCTATCTCTGGGCTCTGCTGTGGTGTGAATGAACAAGCTGATTGGCTCCGCTGTGAACTTTGGTCATGGACTTCATTCCCCTTTCACCCTCATCTCCTGCCACCCTAACTACAAGTACATTTATAGTCTCTTAATCGCTCACTCCAATATTTACACATTTCGTCCATAGTACCCAGTACTGGTCAGATATGACAGTTCATTAATTCATCTTCTTTCTTAAAACACTTATTTATTAATAATCTCTTTATTCCACACATCATCACATTTCAATAAATCAAATTTAAATTTACAGTCCAAAGCAAGCAAAAAGAAATGCAGGTCAACTGATTCATACAGTTTAACCAATTTCATATCAAAGTATACATTTTCAAATACGTGCTACCAACAACAAAAACAGTTATGCAACAATGTGCGTATACATATATACATATTTAAATGCCATATTACTTTAGTATCACCTTGCAAAATAAAGACCCTCCTGGAACTTATAACTAAAACCTTAAAAAATGTATAAGTTACAAAACTTCTACCAGAGAAAGTATATTTCCATACAACATTTAGCTCATCTCCCAAGCTAAATCACTTAATGACATTAATTCAAACTGTGTCCTAGTCAGGCTTTTAGAATGCCCCTATAACAACTTTGCACTGCATACCTTCTAACCCCCTGAATCCTTGACAAATGTAGAAACCTCATCACTAAGGTTGCTCAAGGCAAACCTCATTCCCCGATAAAAACACATTGCTTTAAGGCAATTTCAGTATAAACTTACTCCTCTTAAACATGGCATTGATAACTTCCTAACTGAAAATAACCACTTCACAGCCGAACCAGGCACAGTTTCAGAACAGACAGTGATTTCCTACCTGATCTAGTCATCACAAAGTCCCCTTACTATATCTCATAAACAGACAGTGTACCCTAATACCAAGGAAATATGGTTTTACAGCCTTAAGGGTAGGCCACATTCTTAAGGAATAACAAAATACAAAAAGGGAAAACTAGCTGTACAAGAATGATTACTCTTGATATCAGCATACATATTATTAAAACAGACTGTTGAAAACCGGATTCAAGCTGGTATTGTTTGCTTAAACAACAGTTTATTAGGTTAAAACAAGAGATAAGTGCTTTCACCTAAATCATCAGCCCTAAGTTGCACGTAGCAGTAAAAGCAAGATATATTTTTCTGTTTTCCATATAAAAGCAATGTAATTACAGCAAAGGATTTAATTCAGGAGCATTTAAATAGACCACAGTCAGCAAAAGTGACTGGAACAGTGTACTTACCTATTTTTTAATCCTTATCAACGTAAATGCAAAATCATTCTGGATCTGGCTGTTGATACACAATGACTTTGTCAAATAATGAAGTAAGCATCTAGTCCTGCACTTTTGTATTTTATATATATATATATATATATATATATATATATATATATATATAGAGAGAGAGAGAGAGATTCACTTTATAATCTCAAAATACTGAAATCTCGAATTTCAGTATTACAAGACTATAAAGCTGAACATTCATAATACCGAAACCTCAAAAGTGCGAAATTCACAATCGCAACTTTTATATACACCCTCCACACCACAAACAATCATACATACACCTTCCTCCCCACACTACAACAAACCAACAGAACACACATAAGCACAACAACACAAATACACACACCTACCCTGCATATAAGCAGGGGGGCAAGCCCTCCTGCACCCCCCATGTGGGGGGCTATGCCCTCACACCCCCACTACTTATATATACTCACTCTGAGGTCGCACTAAAAAGACAAAGACACTAAACCTATCACTACATACTCTATATTCCCCTTGCACAAACACACACCACAAACGTACAAACACCACCACTCTCAACACTTACACACTCGCACTCTTACCTACCTACCCTAACCTACACCTAAAACTTCCCAACACACTCACATACACTCAAATCCCTACCCAAAACCCTTAAAAAAACAGCACTTACCTAAATCTCCACATATATCCACACAACAGCTGGCAAACCATATCCTACAGCACACTGCACCTAACAAACACAGCAAATCCCACAAACCGTGCCACCACAACCACGAATTTGACACTTCCAATTTGATTTTGCTCAACTGCACTTTTGGCATTTTCATCTTGAGATACTTAAATTCGAGATTTCAGTATTTTGAGATAGTAAAGGGCTTATATATATATATATATATATATATATATATATATATATATATATATATATATATATATATATATATATATATATATATATATATTATAAATCAGATGACCGTTAGGCTACACCATTTCTTTGGTGAAAAAATCTACTCTCAGTGGTGAACTACAGTGGGTAACCTCAATGTGCCTTGAGGTTTAAGTATTCTGCATAATCAACTTAGTTCTAAGGAAGCTTATCAAAATAATAACAACAGTAGTATGTTCATATAATAAAAATGCAGTGCTAGTTTCTACTATTAGTTTCTACTGATCATATACCAAGAAGATTTAAACATAAGATTTTTTTTTCATTAGGCGTCCTTTATACAAATATACCTGCTAGTATACATGTATATCTTGAACAACAACTAGTAGAATAACTATTAGGTAATGTAGTTTTGAAGAAAATGAAGAAAAAAGATGGGTATTAGGCACTAGTGTGAAACAGGAATGAGCAGAATATATGAAAGTCAGTAATACTGTGATATTTTGCAAATGGTCTATAAAATATTTTATAATTGTTTTAGAAAATTTTGTCAAGTGCACTATAAAAGTGATGACCCAAGGTAGGTGGAAATAGGGGGTGTGCAGAGATGGGTCTTATGTTATGGGTAGTGTGAAAAACAGTTCCTATGTATGCATGAGTTCAGAGACAGCAAACAATGCTTGTTAAAGGTTAACACAATACTAACAAAAATTGCAAAGGATATGTACTGTAAAGGGCAAAGAACACCATTAGCCCTGTACACAGCGCAGAACAACCTGTTTCTACACATGTGAAGTCATAGATCACACACACAATGTAAGTGAATGGATCACACAAAACTAACTGTAACTACCAAAGCCAAGTATCAAGCAATGAAGCTTCCTGGTACAAAACTAGTAAAGTGTATGCTAACTATATAACTACATGAAACACAATGAATGTCTTTTGAAAATTATCACACCCATAATCAGGTTTTATACACTTTTAACATGTTTTGTTTTGTATGTGTAGAGGAGGTATTTTGTTTTATCTGTGATTTTTTTGTAAGCCACATTCCATAATAATTAGCAACATTGTAATATGTTTTAGTGTCCTTTTTGGCATGAAAGTCATGGTCTGTGTGATAAAGTTCACAGAGGGATGAAATGCAATATGTTCAGAAAAATATTTAAAAAAATGTGGCTAACACTGCAGTTTTGTGATTGCTTAGAGAGGAAAAGAGCATGAACGCTGCTTTTGCCTAAGCAGTTTTCATAGCTGCAGCAGGAAGAGGATTTTTTTTTCTTTTCTTTCCTTTTTTTTAACCAGCAAAACAGACTAGCTGTGTCATTCTACTGTGTAACTGGGGTACAGCAAACCTTGGGTGAATTAGGTCACAAACCCTAACCAGGTCAACAAAACAAAATAAAATAAAACACATGCATACATACATACTACACATGTAAATAAATAAATTCTACTCCCTACACGCCCTCCTCACCCTGGAGGAAGGAGACATCTGTTTAGTGACTTACATCTGGTTTAAAATAGCAGAGCGCACTCCAGCATGACTAGACCAGCTACTGTTCATGAGGGGGGAAATGGCGGCTGTGTCTTAATCCTCATCCAAAAGGCACTCATATTAAGGCTGGTAAAGCAGCATGATGCACTAGCACTTCTTCATTTCCATATAACCATCAGAAAGGTCTTGTACCATATATTAGCTAAGCTCTCTCTGTTATCCAAGAAAGCCACAACACCTATCTACAGGAACTGGAATCACTCAGTATTAAATGCAATACCATTTTCCTAAGTGATTTAAACTATCCAGCTATAGACTGGGAAACCTATACCACAACTAATGCACAAGCAAAGACATTCCTGGACTTTGCCAGTACAAATGCCCTGCAACAGTTAGTCATTGTACCCTCTAGGGGAAATAACATCTTGGCTCTCATTCTCACTAATATGGGGACATCTTACATCCTCCCTTGCATATTTTCATCACTTGTTTGGCCTGTCTATAAAGTAATTTCCTTCAAAATAAAATTGAAACCAGAGACCCCTTCCACCCAAGGTACTGTTATAAACTTCTCTAAGACAAACTAACTATTCCTAAGTGATACAATGGCAAGCTTCCAATCCACACTAAAATCAGTTAACTCCACCGAATATGCTGAAATGTATAACACTACACTATACCAACATGTAAACAGCTACACAGATGCAGCTGCAACCTGTAGGAGGAAGAGCAGAGCAAACCCTACCCCTACAAACATAATATCTACAAACTTTACAATAAAAGGAAGAGAAGTTTGACCAAAAATAAGAAGAGTAATTCCCAGAATGATAGGTTCATAGGTTCATAGGTTTGCACTAGGCTAATGGCCCTGGAGCCTTTACAAGCATAGCCCATAGGATTACCCTGGCATCATGCCACCCAACCTTAGTTTCCAGTGCCTCTGTCGAGTAGAGCCACTGGAGTGATCCCCGGGGTGAATTGTCTATTTCCCATCCACTCATCAAGATTTCTCTTGAAGAGGGCCAGTGAGGTGCTTTGTTTGACATGTATGGGAAGTCTTTCCCATAGCATGGGCAGTCTCTGGGTTATGAACCTGTTCCTCCAGCATATTCTGTTGATTGTGGTAATGAGGTTGAGGTCTCTGGAGCGTGTGGTGCGGAGGGATTGAGATTTCTTTAGATGTAGCATTTCTAACAGAGCTGGGTCAGACATGGCTTTATAAGTCAAGCAGAGATCGCCTCTAAGTAGGCGATATGAGACAGAGAATAGTTGGAGTTTTTTGAGTCTGTCCATGTAGGACAAGTATTTAAGGCCTATGATCCTCTTTGTGAGGTACTTTTGTGGCCTCACCAGTTGTTGCAGCTGTCTAGTGAGGTACATGCCAAATGGGTCATTGTACTCGATGATTGGCCTAATGAGGGAAGAGTAGAGGGCGACGATGACCTCTTTCTTCCTGGATGCAAAACCCTTAGTAATGAGATGTGCCACATAGAAGGACTTTCTGACCACAGTGGCAGTGTGGTGGTCAAAAGAGAGGTTGCTGTCAACCAGTATTCCCAGATCTCTTATAATGTCTTCTGTGTTCATTGGACTACCATCGATGTGGTAGTTCATGGGAACTGGGTTTTTCCCAAAGTGGATGATGACACATTTTTTTTGGCATTGAGCTTAAGGCCATGGTTCTGACACCATTTGTTGGCGTCAGTGAGCCTTTCTGTAAGATGTCAAAATCACTTGGGGAGTTAATAATGGCTCCCAACTTGCAAACTTTGACAGCCAGAGTCCCTTCATTTTGGACTGGACTTCTGAGAAGTAGATACCAAACAGGAGAGGAGCCAAGACTGATCCCTGTGGGACTCCACTCGTGACTGGTCGGCAGTCTGATGTGGAGTCAGCTACTTTCACACTGTGGGTTCTATCAGTGAGCAAGTTTGCAACCCACCTAGTGATATAGGGGTTGATGCCTAGCTTAGTGATTTTTTTCTATGATTCCTGAGTGGGGAATGGTATCAAAGGCCTTGGCCAGATCAAGGTAGGCTGTATGAACCACTTTGCCTTCATCCACAGCTCTGGTGACTGACTCAAAGAAGTTGACCAAGTTGAGCAGGCATAATCTACCCTTCACAAAACCAAACTGTGTGGGATCCAGA
This sequence comes from Protopterus annectens, assembly GCF_019279795.1. Taxonomy (NCBI): domain Eukaryota; kingdom Metazoa; phylum Chordata; order Ceratodontiformes; family Protopteridae; genus Protopterus; species Protopterus annectens. The sequence continues at coordinate 1,209,704,668 of NC_056729.1, forward strand.
GTTTGGAGATTCCCTATATCCTTGTTTATCAGGTGGATGATGATGCATTCCATAGCTTTGCATATCAGACTTGTTAGGCTAATGGAGCTATAGTTCCCAGGATCTGTAGTCGCCCCTCCTTTGTGGAGAGGGATGACTATAGCAGTGTGCCATTCTGTAAGGGCAAAGCCTGAGGTGAGGTTGTGATTGAACAGGACACACAGGTGAGGTGCCAGTTCACTCTGTAGTTCATGTAGAACACAGCCAGGGATATTGTCAGGTCTCATAGAAGCTGTATTCTTGGCCTTGGACTGTGCTGTTTTAACCTGTGCTGCAGTAATACTGGGTGCCTGGCAATTTACTGGTATTGTGATTGGTCCTTTGGGAGGGGAAACAGGGGAAAAGTTGGCACTGAATCTGTTGGCTAGTATATTGGCAATATCTGTTGGCTCGGTATATGAGGTACCATTGTGCAATAGATCAGAGCAAATCTGGGTATTGCCAAAGAGGTTCTTTACATAACTATAGAAGGCCTTGTGGTTTTCTTTACTATCTGCTGCAATTCTGTTTTCACAGCTAGCTTTAGAGGGTTTGATGAGGGATCTCAACTTTTTGTTGAGGCTGATAAGGGAGTATTTCCAGTCTTGGGACTTCACCTTATCATCAGTTTCCTCCTCCTGTTGTAGAGTTTGTTTATGGCAGGGGACCACTAGATTGGCTTCCTTTTTTTGGTGGAGAACATCTTGGTTCTATTGGGTATGGCGAGATCCATGCATTTGTGTACGTGTATGAGTTAGCGGGCATGCAAGTATTCTCCATTTGCATGAGTTCCATGAAGTTAGCCACCTCTGTACTTAGGAGCCCAAACTTAGCTTTGGAGAAGTATTTCATGGTGGCTACCTTTGTGAGGGTGGAGGGGTGGGAAGGATGTGGATTTCCAAGGTGATTAATTTGTGGTCAGATCTAACCAGGGAGGAGTTGACTATTGGTGTAGAGCAATGGTCGCCCATGTTAGTAATAACCAGGTCAATGATGTTGCTACCTCTAGTGGGGGTAAGAATGAGCTGGCCAGGGCTTTAGAATTAATGAACTCCAGGAAATGTTGGGCAAGTGTATTGGTACATAAGTAGTTTTCCCAGTTAATGGAGGGGTAGTTGAAGTCTCCCAGTATGAGTGTGTTAGGTTGGACCCTAATATTTTCCAGGGTGCTTAGGAAAGTGGACTGAGTGTCTTGGGATATGGTTGGGGACCTATAACAGGCTACGACCTGAATCACTGTCTTACCCAATGTTAGCTGCATCTGAAGTATCTCTTATGCATTATGTTGGGCTACCAGTCTGGAGGTGTGCGCATCCTTTATGAATATGGAAACACCACCACCTTTGGAGCATGACCCTCAGATTGCATTTGTTTGTAGCTGTTACAGTAGTATTTTTTTATTTATTTTATTTATTTATTTTACATTTGTTTACCGGGTTAGTCCAACTGGATGCATATCCATTTTCAGCGGAGGCCCGGGGAGAAAAGCTCCACACAAAAAAAACAAATAACACATAGACTTACATACAGATAAATTCTTGGTAGCATAATAGTAATAGACAGAAATAAGACATACAAATAAATTGACTTTTCCATGATATGCAAAGAACAGAAATATGAATTCATTAAAAACAATATACAGGAGGAGATGAGAGTTGTAGTGATATGGAGAGATATGAGAAGAGAGAGAGGCCATTAGGGAATGGCATGAGGGAGATTAGGGACTTTATGATTAGGGCAGTTTAGTACAAGGACAGAACCAGTGAGCGTTAAAGAATAATTTGAGATTAGTTTTGAATTGGCTGAGAGAGGTAGCTAGTCTTAGGTAGTCTGGAAGGGAATTCCATAGCTTTCCAATGGAATTGGCATAAAGAGCGTCACCACCCGAATTGTTAGATTTCGTTGTTTGTACCAGGACACTATTTGAAGAACGAAGGCTATTTAGATTGGAGTAGGGGGTCAAGAGTTTGTTCAGAGAGGGGGTTTTATCTGGTTCCTTAATTATTTTAAATGCTTCAGTAAGTTGGTTAAGCTTGAGAAGACTGGGGAGTTCTAACCAGTCAAGTTTTCTTAGGTTAAGGCAATGATGAGTACGGTAAGGTTCTCCTGTTACAAATTTGGCAATATGATTATAAGCAACAGAGAGTTTGTTAAGCTCGTTTTTTTTGAGGAAGGAAAATACCGGAGAGGCGTACAAAAGGGTGGAGAGAAGGTGAGTACGTGCAATGGTTAGTTTGGTATTGGGAGTAAGAAAGTTCTTAATTCTATACATAGAACCAAGTTTCTTGTTTACTGTCTTTATAGTTTGATTGATGTGCATGTCAAATTTGAGCTTATAGTCAATAGTGACACCTAGTAGTTTGGTATTCGTGACAGGCTCAATGATGGTGCCATTAGTGGACTGAACGTGGAAGGTCATATTATTAGAAAGCGGAGGGTGTTGCCCTAAAGAAGTGGCTAAGGTGGGGAAAATTAGTAGTAGCTTAGTTTTTTTTGGGTTTAGGATAAGTTTCCGTTCAGTAAACCATTTTTCCACTGCAGTAAAGCAGTGTTGGGTGACTACCTGAAGATTATGGAGAGAAAGATAAGAGCAGATCAATGTAGAGTCATCTGCATATTGAATGCATGTGGCTTTGGGGATGACTGAATGGAGATCATTAATGAATACGGAGAAAAGAAGGGGACCAAGTATAGAGCCTTGGGGAACTCCTATTGTGTTAGGTAGCAAGTGAGATAGCTTGCTTTGCCACTGAACTTCTTGTTGTCTACCAGAAAGGTAAGCTTTAAACCAGTTTAGGGCTGAGTTATCAAGGTGAAGGTTTTCCAGGGTGAGGAGCAACAGTTCGTGATTGACCATGTCAAAGGCTTTTGACAAATCAAGAAATAATGCAGAAGTAATCAGTTTGTTGTTACGGTTGCTATTGACTGAGTCAACAAAGGAAAGGAGGGCAGTGGTTGTACTATGATGGGGGCGAAAACCATGTTGAGTTTTGGACAAGAGATTGTTTTGGGTGAGATAGTGTAGGAGTTGCTTGTGAGCACACCTTTCCATTATTTTTGCTATTGGGGACAGTATTGCTATCGGTCTATAGTTAGAAGTTTCCGTGGAGGAGCCACCCTTATGAAGTGGGATGACGTAAGATATTTTCCAAAGAGAGGGGATTGTGGCCTCTGTTATAGTTCTGTTAATCAAGATTGAGATGGGGTAGGCTATAACATCTGATGCTATTTGTAGGTATTCGGCTGGGAGACGATCAGCCGATAGGGTGGATGGTTTAAGTTTCTTCAGTAGGGTTCTGATATAGGAGGTGGATACTGGTTGAAGGTTAAAGGCGGGTGGAAATTTGCCAATAACTCTGGTAATGGAGGAGGAAGAAGGTAACTGACTAGTTAGGGACTGGATGGTCTCGGTGAAAAAAGAGTTGAATGTGTTAGCTACTTCTTCAGAGTCTTTACCGATAAGTTTCTCGAGGGTGGGGGTAGAGGATTTCCCAGAATGAAGGAGGTTGTTGAAACCTGCCCAGAACTTCTTTGGGTTATTCTGGTGTTTGTCTTGGAGGTGACAGAAGTAGTTCTTTTTATCCCGGGTAATGTCTGATTTTGTAGAGTTTCTAAGCTGCTGAAATTTAATGCAATCTTGAGGTGCTTTCGTGGTTCGCCACTTGTCCCATGCCTGGTTTCTAAGCTTAATTTTTAACTTGGTTTCTTTGGTCAGCCAAGGTGCTATCCGGACCTTGGATCTGATGAGTCGGTTTGGAGCGTGAGACTCCAATATATTTAGAAATGTGTCGTTAAAGTATGTCACACTCTGATCAAGGGGAAGTGTTTTTAACATGGACCAGTTGCAGGATTTGAGTTCAGCTAGGAATTGTTCTGGGAGAAATTTCTTCTTATTTCTAACAAGTCTATATATAGGGGGACTAGTACAGGTCATTTTATGTTTCATGATGAAAGTGACAAGGTGGTCACTGAGGTCGTTGTGGAGGGTCCCGATGGTATAATTTAGTGTATCTTTATTGGTAAGAATCCAGTCAATGGTACTTTCTTTTTGATTAGCATTTCCAATTCTTGTTGGAGATATAATGTTTTGGGAGAAGCCATGTAAATTAATGGGCGTAGGATTCATCTGGTCAGAGAACTGGTACCAGTCAATGTTAAAGTCGCCTAGTACAATGGTTTCTTGGGGGTAGTTCGTGGTTAACCAACTTAGGGTTAGCTCCAATGTTTCTAAGTTTTTCCCAGGTGGGATATATATTACAATAAGATTTATGCTTTTATGGTTCTTTAGGCATATTTTTAGGGCAATTAGTTCCATGTTAGAGACCTTTGGAGGTCGTAAAGGATTCAAAATGATGTTCAGTGTGTTTCTAAACATAACAGCTATTCCACCACCTTTTCTTTTTATCTGATCTACCCTTAGTATATTATACCCAGGTGGGAGAATCTCTTCATCCTTTGTGGAATGTTTGAGCCAAGTTTCAGACAGACACATGATGTCTGGGAGATGTGTGGCTAGTAGAGCATGTAGATTATGAACTTTGTTATTTATACTTCTTAAATTTAGATGGAAGATGAGAAGAGAGCTAGAAGTTCTTAGAGCTAATTTTGGGGTGACAGAGTCTAGGCTTGTGATTGGGCCTGGGTTGGGGTGTATATCTCCATCCCTCGCAATACATTTTTTCAGGTGGTCTATGAGTCTAAGTACTTTAAATAGTATCTTTAGACTAAGTTTTGTAGTGGTAACTTTAGGGTAACGCTGTGTTAGACACAAAGTTTTAAAGCATGATGTTGTAGTGGTATAGTTAGGAGGAGAAAACAGATTAGGGGGAAAAGTTGTGTAATTGCAGGTGTGACCATTGGGGAAGTGAATACCCAGTAGAGTTTGGTTTTCATACCTAGATGAGAAATAAGGGATGAATAAAAGTAGAGTGAAAAGTGGGATGATAGAATTCATTACTTTACCCTTGTTATAAAGGAAGGATAGCTAAAGGAGTGGTGGGGGTTAGGTAAACTTGCTGAGATATTGGTAGGTAGCCAGGATTGTAGGAGGAGTTGGATTAAATTACAGGGAGGCTATGATTGGTTCAGAGTTAAGTGGGATGGGTTTGTTGACCTGATAAATATAGAGATAGCTGGGGTGGGTGGGATATGGGGGCAGGGTGGGGCGCGGAGTGAGCCCGAGCGAAGCGAGGGCGAAGCGGAGCGGGGATACACCAGCCAGGAGTTTGCAGGATCTTAAAGCCTGCTGCATGTGAGTATAGAAAACTGCTATTTAAGCTGCAGTGTATTCTTTCTACTTAAGACCTGATTGCTGGGAAATAGTTGGCAGGTTAGGTGAAGTTTGTTTGGTCTTTGGAACACCACCTAAAAAAGGCACTATAAGGCTGGCAAGTGCCTTGGCCAGTATCTGGAAGCCCAGGGGTGACAGATGCAGGCCATCTCTGGCAAAGCATAGAGGTCTGTCAGTCATGTCATCCCAGGCAGACAGATACTGGATCCCCTTAGAATGACACCAGAAACTTAGCCAATTGTTGAAATCAATCATTTTCTGCTTGTATTATGGTATAATTCTGGACGATGTTAGGATGCTGCTCAGGGCTACGGTCATACCTACCTGGGCTACATAATCCAAGAGCTCCTCCATGTCTCTTTTCATGTAGCCAGGGAGGTACATCTCAGGTCATTCACACCCACATGTACAATGACAGAGTCATATTTGTACCTGTTGTTGAGGGACCTGAGTGCGTGTTTTATATGGTGGATCCTGGAACCTGACAGGCAGCTGACTGTTACTTTCACCTTATTTAACCTAGTGAGTGGTACATCAGTGTGCCTCACTATCGAGTCACCTATGACTAGTGTGCTGGGCATGCTGTTTTGCCTTAGGGGCTTTGGTTGAGTGGCACACTGTTTAGGAGAGTTATGTGTCTTGTGATTAGTGTTGCGTTGTGGTGGTCAAGTGCATTTCTGCCTTGTAGGTCTCTGCTGTTTGGGTAGATTTTCATTGAGAGCCTCCATGAAGGTGGGTTGTGGTTTGTGTTTTTATGTGAAGGCAGTGCTGGTGTGTGTTTTGGAGGGCTATGTGTTCCATGTGGTGTGGTTTGGTGCAAGTGTTGACCTTCTCCTCTTGACCAGCTCTTCCAGTCTTGGCCTCATCACTGAAACAAACAAACAAAAAACTCAGGAGGGAGCTTAATAAATTCCAGCAAAGCCAAGTTTGAGACTAAAATGCCACCCAAGCCAAAGATAATCACAAGGCCTTTTGTAGTAATGCTGGCAATCTCAGAAGCACAAAGCAACAAAGAGATGAGCTGATTGCGAATGATGTTACCTACAGTGAGGCTGAAGATATGGTGAGTCTACTGGCCAATAAATTCAGCTAAAGCTTTACCCCTCTCTCCCCTCTCCATCTATCTCACAAGGTACACCTGAAACCAACTCACCTCTAACTATCCCAGAAGACCGGGTCTATATTACAATCTTGAAAGTTTAATATTTTGAATGCATAAACATCGAACTGTATGCATCAAACTATTAAACAACTGAACCCCGATAAAAATATTTTTAAACCCCCCTCCAAACTAACAAGTGTAGGCAAGGGGGCAAGCCCCCCTGCACCCCCCACACCCCCTGCTACTTAAATATACAAAATCCAAGATTGCGCTACAGTGTAGGAAAGGGAAATCTTCCCTTTCTGCACCATTCTCCATTGAAGTGCGATCTCAGAGTTGGTATATTTAAGTAGCAGGGGGTGTGGGGAGTGCAGGGGGGCTTGCCCCCTGCCTAAACACCCTTTACTTGTTTTTTTTTTTAAATAGGGTCTACTAGAATTTCGATGGTTTAATATTTCGATCACTAAATTTGATCTTTAGTGATTCAAAGCATTAAACCTTCGAGATTCTAATATAGACCCCAGAAGACCAAGTTACAAAAGCACTATCAAAAGCTAAAATTACTGCATTGATGGTTCCTGGCAATAACACTGGATGCATCTTATATAGCATGAAGCACAATTTTGCCACTTCCCTAACAACACTGTTCAACCTCAGCCCCCATACAGGTTTTGTCCCAAGGGAAAGGGGAAAAGCTATAGTCATCCCCCTGAATAAGGGAGATCCTTCCATAGTCACAGGCAATTACAGATCCATATGTCTAACCAGCCTCATATGCAAAGCCATGGAAAAACTTATCATAGCATTAATTGATAAGGGCATAAGGAACTTTCAAACACTGAGCTATCTTATTTTGGATTTATCAAGGGAAAGTCATGCCTACTCAACCTGGCGAACTTTTTTGAATAGGTCACAAAAGAAATGGATGAAGGTAAAATGGTACACATGGCATACATTGACTTGTCCAAAGTTTTAACATGGTCTCCTACTCTGGCATAGTAGAAAAACTAAATAAACTGGGAATAAACCCCTATGTCACCCACTGGTTGCCATCTGGATCACAGATAGGATATAGGATGTCAAAATAAAGGAAGCTACCTCCACAGAGACCAGTCACCAGTAGAGTCCCCCAGGGTTCTGTGCTGGTACCTCTCCTGTTTGGCATCTTCTTCTGTAACGTAAAAAACAATACCAAAACTCTGGCTGACTAAGTGTACAGGTGACTGCAAACTAGGAGCAGTCACTAAATTCCCAAATGACTTGGCCATCCTGCAGGAAGGCTTGTCCCAAACAAATAATTAGTGCTTAAATTATGAACTGAAACTAAATGCCAAAAAATGCATTATCAGCTTCTTTGGGAAGCTGTTACCCAAGGGAACTACCACATTGAAAATATGCCCCTAAGAGTTGATCCAGTTGTTTGTGATTTGGGAATTTATGTAGACAGTGACTTAACCTTTGATCAACATGTGTCTAGTGTCTTTAGAAAGTTCTGTACTGCACAGTTTATACACAAAGGGGTTGTGTCTAGATCTAGAGATGTCATTGTCCCCATTTACTTAGCCCTAATTAGGCCAGCCATTGAGTATAATACCCCCTTTAGCATGTATCTGTCCAGACATATGCAACAACTGGAAAATCCACAGAGATATCTCACTAAATGGATACAAGGCCTAAGCAATATGTTCTACATGGACCACACTAAAGCCCTGTCACTATACTCTGTATTCTACAGACTGCTAAGAGGTGACCTCTGTCTGGCATACAAGGTGTCCTTTGACCAAATACTGATGGACCTACTGCACAACAGTAGTAAAATAGCATCAGAAATACTCAGGCCAGAGGTTTAAACCTCTTCTGTAACATCACTAGACCTTTTTGGAAGGATAGCTGTATTTCACAGAGGATACCACTACACTGGGACAGACTCCCCATTCATGTAAAACAAAGCCCATCCTTCTCCATACCTGACTGCAGCTTGAATTTATAAATGGGTAGTAGTAGATTTACCCCAGGACTGCCCCTGTGCTACTAATAGATGGAGGCACATCCTAAATGCTTTATCGCACACATGGGTCCTCTCAAATTATATGTTATAATCCCAGTTATTTTCACGAGGGTAATATATAATCGTTGACTGTAGGATTGGGTAAGGTCAAAGGAATTTATGCAGCAAAATGGAAATTAGCTAGGTTTAAAATGGCCAACAAGGGTCACAAACATTAGCCTAGTACTTACTTGAGAACCTATGAACCTGTAATAATCAAACAAATATATAAATAAAATTATAATGCACCAAGTAAAATCTACTTCATTGAACAACCTGAAACTAAATGAAGGATGTAATAAATCTTGCCTGGATAGTATTAGTAGTGTTGTAAATTTTAGTGATTTATGTACTATTTCAGATTAAAAAAAATAATGCCTTTATTTATATTTAATAAGACTCATACTTCACAGAAAGGTCTTATAGCAGATGCTATAATGTGGCCTCACACCAGACCATTTAGTTATCTGACAGCAATTCTTCCTGTGGGATTGTATGGGCCTTCATTTTGTATGTGGCTTTGTTGTATAATGATGAATCTAGGCAATATACTGTTTTGACTTTGAATGTTTCAGATTTACTTTTTCTTCATACCTCCCTCTACATTTGAGCTCTGCTATGGACTTCTAGTAGTTCTGGCAATTTCTATATCCAGCAGAAGTAGTATAAGCATTTGATGTACTTGGAAGATTTTTTAAATCAAGTTGCTGGCTACTGATATTTGTCTGCATACATCAACTGGACATAAGGTGATTTAAGTATATTTTCTGCACTTTTTGTGGTTTTATAATTTGGACTGTGATTCGTCATATCTAGCTCTGTTGAAACTGTCTTGTGTGTGTCTCTGAAGCTCTGCAGTAGTTGTTAGACTGCTTTGAAATTCCTTTAAGTGTTAATTAGCTTGTGGGGGTTTCTGGTAACATTAAAATCTGTGTTGGTTACATTTCTAGTAATCATTTTAAATCGAGTTGCTGGCTACTGATATTTGTCTGCATACATCAACTGGACATAAGCTGATTTAAGTATATTTTCTGCACCTTTTCTGTTTTTATAATTTGGACTGTGATTCTTCATATCTACCTCTGTTGAAACTGTCTTGTGTGTGTCTCTGAAGCTCTGCAGTAGTTGTTAGACTGCTTTGAAATTCCTTTAAGTATTAATTAGCTTGGGGGGGTTTCTGGTAACATTAAAATATGTGTTGGTTACATTTCTAGTAATCATTTTAAATCGAGTTGCTGGCTACTGATATTTGTCTGCATACATCAACTGGACATAAGCTGATTTAAATATATTTTCTGCACTTTTTGTGGTTTTATAATTTGGACTGTGATTCTTCATATCTAGCTCTGTTGAAACTGTCTTCCCCACCCTCCCTCCCTGTTCTTGGTTGTAGTTTAAATTTGGTGGCTTTTGCAGTGCCTGCCCCACTGTAGATTTGATCTAGGACACTCCCCCAGTCCCATCTCTTTACCGCATTCTACCTAACAAACCCTTTCTGCACTTGCTTTTAGTCCTTTTTAATTTAATTACATTTTTTCAAACTGTGTGTGGACTAATATTGCTACATACTCAAGTGCGCCAGCTTGCACTGCATGTGAATTATTTTTACTACTGTTTTTGCTACTTTTCTGAAAAAAAAAAATTATCTGCTTTTACTGTATTTGTGTTTCTTCCTACTTTATTTTGCTTTTGCGTCATCTTAAACGTACTCAGTTGTATTTATTACTTCTTGGTGTAACTCATTCTAAGCCTTTTAGTTTAAGCACTTGGGCTTCAGACCAGTTGTTTTACATTAAGAAGGTTTGTGGTCTGCACTGTAGTGGCAGGACAGGTAGCTTACATCCTTCTAAGTTGGGAACTGCTGATTGAGGGCTCAGTGTCAGTTATTCTAAAAGTGTATTAATTCTGGTCTAAACACTTGGGCTTCAGGACAGTTATTTTACATTAAAGGGGTTCGTGGTTTGCACTCTTGTGGGAGGAAAGGCTGGACTCTGTCCTTCTGAGCTGGGAATTTCTGGTTAAAGGCTTATAGTGCCTGCATATTTGAACTGCTTCTTACTGAAATTGGTACACCTTGTTTGCTGTAGCGTAGACTAGATCCAGGCCTGCTGAATCTAGCTTTGTTTGTATAACTTGAGCACTAATCCAGGCATTCTTCAAAGTATTCAATTGTATTTATTACTGCTTGGTAGTAACTTGATTAAAGTGTAGCTATCATTCTAAGTCTTTTGGATTAAGCACTTGGGCTTCAGACCAGTTATTTTACATTAAGAAGGTTCGTGGTCTGCACTCTTGTGGGAGGAGAGGCTGGACTCTGCCCTTCTGAGCTGGGAATTTCTGGTTAAAGGCTTATAGTGCCTGCATGTTTCAACTGTTTCTTACTGAAATTGGTGCACCTTGTTTGCTGTAGCATAGACTAGATCCAGGCCTGCTGAATCTAGCTCTGATTGTATGCTTGTTGTTTGTTTGCTTGTTATTTCCCTGAAATGCTAATACCACCTAAAACGCGGCTTTTCAGCGCTTCTGTGGATTCTTAGTGATATCTACATTGCTTACTGTACTCATTTCCTTGTTTCACTTAAAAGAAAGTTACTGTTTGTCATTTTTGCATTTAAGTTACCTGTAACACATTGCATTTAAGTTACCTGGCACTTGCTCACTAAAAGCACTTGCTCACTAAAGCAATTATATAAGTCAGCACTAAAAAATTAAAAGCACTACACTCTCACAAAGTCCTCTTGAGTACCTTGTTCCCCATTGGCCCTTTTTTTCAATTATAAAGGAATTCCCAATACTATTCTAGCATGTCCAAAGGTCAGTTGTCAATCTTCTCTCCGGTCCAGCTGGTGAATCTGGGAATCTTGAGGCAATGTTACAACTGCCTCATGTACACAGACAACCCTCTCCTCCTCCCAACAAATTCCAACACATGTGAGAGATGCATCCATATAGCCAAACTGGAGGCTAAGCTCTCTCAACTCAGTACTGGCGTAACCAGTCAGGAGGAGAAGGAAACCACACTCAGTACAATTCCAGTCTCACATAGACCTACCACGACAGCAAACCAAACACATAAACACACAAAAACATACTCGGAGGCTCTAAATAAAAATCTGCCTAAGCAGCAGAGACCTCCAAAGCAGGCACCCAAGCAACTGCTACCCCAAAACAAAACACGTGCAACACATAGCTCACAAAGCCAGTGTGCCAAACAGTCACAGCCCTTAAGGCTAAACAACACACCTGATACACTTGTAATAGGTGACTCTATCGTCAGGCACACTGACGTCCCACTCACCAGGCTGAACAAGGAGAAGGTCATGGTGAGCTGCCTGTCGGGCGCTAGGATCCGCCACATAACACAAGCACTCAGGTCACTTCAAGGCAAGTACAAATATGACTCAGTCATTGTCCATGCTGGTGTGAATGACCTGAGACATACCTCCCTGGACTACATGAAAAGAGACATAGAGAAGCTCTCTGAGCATGTGGCCCAGGCCGGTATGACCCTGACCTTGAGTAGCATCTTACCCTCACCAAGAATGATGCCACAATATGAAGACAAGATGATCAATTTCAACAATTGGCTTAAGTATTGGTGTCATTCAAAGGGGATCCAATGCCTGTCAGCCTGGGATGACATGCTCGACAAGCCACGATGCTTCGCTAGGGACGGCTTGCACCTGTCACCCCTGGGCTTTCGGATATTGGCAAAGGCTCTTGCTACCCCCGTAGTGCCTTTTTTAGGCAAGGCTCAAAAGACAAACCCACCTCCATAGGTATCACAAAGGATAACAAACTAAGAGTAATGCTACTCAACACCAGAAGTCTAAACCTCAAGATGCACGCACTCAAAACTCTCCTTAACATGGAGAACATTGATATCTGTGCAGTAACAGAAACCTGGTTCAAGGTTCCCGAGAGCACCCCAGCACTACCAGGTTATACCTCATACCATGCTTTTCGGCCCCAAAACTTGGACCGACCCACAAAAGGAGGGGGAGTATCAATATTCATCAAAGATACCCACACCTCCAGGTTGGTGGCACAGCACGAAGCATCAGAGACTATCCATGTGCAACTAACAGTGGGTAAAACTGCCTTCCAGTTTATAGCCTGCTACAGACCACCCTCCCTAACCCAGGAACCCCACTCGGCCTTCCTGAGAACACTGGAAAATATGAAGGTCTCTCCAAACACCATTATATTGGGTGACTTCAACTACCCAAACATAGACTGGGAGCATTACTCTAGCTCCAACACCCTAGCCCAAAGGTTCCTAGAATTTATAAACTCAAATGCTATGGAACAACTTGTTACCACTCCCACAAGAGGGGAAAACATACTGGACCTGATCATCACCAACATGGGGACTCTATGCTCCAGACCAGAAGTGTATCCCTCACTGGTAAGATCAGACCATAAACTAATCTCACTGGATATTCACATCCCGACACTACCCCCTGCCCAGAAAACCACATTGAAAAACTTCTCTAAAGCAAATTTCACACTCCTCAAAACCGAGGTGGAATCCTTCAAAGCCCCCGGGCCTGTGGAAAATACGGCCCAGACTGCAGAATCCTTTATAAACGCATTCTATGAACACCTTCAGGAATGCATGGATCATGTGATCCCAAATAAAACCAAGACCCAATCCTCCAAAGGCAGACGTCCTGTCTGGTGGACCCCAGCCATAAACAAACTATACAATAGAAGGAGGAAGCTACTAAATGATAGAGCAAAATTCCAAAAAGGAAAGGCATCTCTGATCAGTATTAGCAAAAAACTACGGGCACTCTTAAAATCGTCTAAGGCCAGCTTTGAGAGAAAAATTGCACAGGACACTAAGGATAATCACAAAGCTTTCTTTAGTTATGTTAGGAACCTGGGTGGTAATTCCCAGATATGCTCAGAATTAGTCCAAAATGACAAAAAATACACCGAACCCACAGACATTGCCAACATCCTAGCTGACAGGTTCAGTGCAAACTTCTCCCCCCCCTCCCGACCAAAAGGGCAAATATCTATCCCAGCAGAGTGCTGCCCCCCTGACATCTCAGATGCTCAGATAAGAGCCTCCCTCTCCAAAGCAAAGAACACAGCATCAATGGGACCAGACGGTGTCCCGAGCTGCGTCCTAGATGAACTCCAAGAAGAGCTAAACCCAAACATAAAACTACTGTTCAATCTCAGCCTTACTACAGGATATGTACCCAAAGAGTGGCGTACAGCAACTGTGGTCCCTCTCCACAAAGGTGGTGCCTCAACGGATCCTGGAAACTATCGCCCCATAAGCCTGACTAGCTTGGTCTGCAAAGCTATGGAAAGGATCATCATGGACCTCATAAATAAAGATATTGGGGACCTGCAAACACTGGATCCTACCCAGTTCGGCTTTGTTAAGGGCAGATCCTGCCTCTTAAACCTGGTTGATTTCTTTGAAACAGTCACCAAGGCCATTGACGAGGGGAAGGTGTTCCACACAGTCTACCTGGACCTCGCAAAAGCCTTCGATACAATACCCCACTCGGGCATTATAGATAAGCTCACCAGCTTAAATATAAACCCCTATGTCACTAGATGGGTTGCAAACTGGCTCAAGGACAGAACCCACATGGTTAGAATTGCTGGAGCCATGTCAGACTCCAAACCAGTTACAAGTGGCATTCCACAAGGCTCAGTCCTGGGACATCTCTTGTTCGGTATATATTTCTCGGAGGTACAGGTCAACACGGAAGGACTGTGGCTGACCAAGTTCGCAAATGACTGCAAACTGGGCACCATAATCGACTCTCCAGCCGACACAAGCATCCTCCAAAAGGGCCTCATAGAAACAGACAACTGGTGCCAGAGCCATGGCCTCAAGCTAAACGTCAAAAAGTGTATAGTCATCCCCTTTGGCAAAAACAAAGTGCCCACAAATTACCACATAGGTGGTAATCCATTAAGTACAGAAGAAGTAATTAGGGACCTGGGGACCCAAGTTGATAGCAATCTCTCATTTGACAACCACGTGGCCAAATTGGTTAGAAAAACATTTTATATAGCCCACCTAATCATGAAGGGATTCACATCTAGATCAGGAGAGGTCATCGTGCCTCTTTACTCATCCCTCATCAGGCCCATAATTGAGTACAATGCCCCTTTTGGGATGTACCTTACCAGACACCTGCAGCAACTGGAAAGACCCCAAAAGTACCTCACCAAGAGGATCAAAGGGCTCAAACAGATGCCATATGCTGCCCGTTTTAAGAAACTCCAGCTCTACTCAGTGGCATACCGCCTGTTCAGATGTGATCTGTGCCTGACGTATAAAGCCATGTCCAACCCGGAATTAATGGACATGCTGCACCTCAGAAAATCCAAATCCCATCGAGCTACACACTCGAGAGACTTGAACCTCAGCACCAAAATAAATAGGACATGCTGGAGGGACAGATTCATAACCCAGAGGCTCCCTTCACTCTGGAATAAAATCCCAGTCCAGGTTAGGCAGAGTCCCTCATTGACTGTCTTCAAGAGGAATCTTGATGAGTGGATGGAAGATCGTAGGTTTACCCCGGGTATCACTTCTGTGTCACTGTTAGACAGAGGCACAGTATACTAACCTCAAAAAAGGGCATAGCAAAATTAATTTAAAATGGGTGGCGAAAGCCAAACACATTCTGGCTAGGCTTATAAATGCCCTAGGGCAGATAGCCTAGTATGAACCTATGAACCTATAAGAATTGGCATTTTAGGATTACTTAAATTTCTGATGTTCACAGTACTGTGTCTGTGTTGCTAGGAAACAGCTTGTTTCAGTCCATCAGCTGTACTGCGGAATAGTGCATGATATTTTGGATAAAATGGAACCCAGCATTCCTTTATACAAATGAAAGAAAAGACAAATATTACGAGTTTGTTCATTATCATAGTTATAATTAAATGTTTAAATGGTTAACCTGATTTAGTGAAGCAAGTAGTTAACTATTTTACATGTCAATGCTCCAGTATAGTTAGTTGTGTTTTATTCCAAAATGTAAAGCTGGGGCGAGGAGTCATTGTCAAGGAACTTTCACAATAATAACCTGTTGAAAGGGATAAAGAATACATAGATTCAGGGCTTCAAGGTAACTTGTTTGGGAGACATTCAGTATTACCTCAATATTCTGTACTGTTTTGCAGTGCAAACACAGATAATATTTTAGTACTCTTAATACTTTGTACTAGAATTAAATTAATTGTCCACGTAGGGGAATGAAGAGACTACACCTTCATGTTAAAAAGACTAGCTGTATTGCCCACTAGTGGAAGTGATTTATTTTTCACAAGGGTCACATTAGGCTGAGACTACCACATGGCTACTCTGCCTGATCCATACAGAAAGTAGTGTCACCTGAAAGCTGTGTCAGTTCTGTGAAAATGAAAAGTGAACACAAGCCTTAAAAAATTAAACAGGTCCCTCCTAGTCACTATAGTGAACAATTACTGCACTGGTTTGTAAGTCATCAATAACTAAAGCAATATTTATTAATAAATAAGGTGAGTTTTACAAATGAGTTGTATCTGTTAACATGAATGGTGTGATTCCTGCATCTTCACAGTGTTACATTTTATACAGTTTATTAAAGCAGACTGCTAAATCCAAATCATCATGAATAAATTTATACTGACTCATTCAGACAAAAGTAACTATCCTTTATATATGTGTTTCTTTTCCTGTGATGTTTCATGTCAAAACATGATCCATTATTACCCATGAAAGTTTTTGTCTTGGAGATTTTCTCCCTCGGCCTCCACTGAATGCAGACTTTTGTGAGAATGAATTTTTAAAACATGCAAATAAACAATGTGGATGTTATGTCGAGTCCCACTTCCTTGACATTTAAAAGAAAACTGGATAGTAACATTTTCAGACTGTAATATACTGTTTAGCAACGTTTTCTTTGTTTTCTTTGATTTGTACTGCTCCTTCTTTATAAGCTTTTATTTGCAACACTGTTAAGTTTTTCTTGTCAGTTTTCATCTCTAACCATCTGAACCATAAGTACTTCAAAGAAAAAGCTGATACTGAGTATAACTTACATAATAAGAGTTCTGAGAAAGTTAAAAGTACAGTATTGTGTGTTATTTTAACTATATGTGGAAATAGGGGAACAGATGATCCCCACATGATATTGGATGGGAAAGATTTAATTAATAACATCTAGATGATAACAAGGCCATAACAGGTGCACATCCGTAAGATAGCATTACAGTGTGTCTGTGTATGTGTATCATAAATTCTTAAAGACATTGGAGACAGAAATACATCAAAACATGTGTTTATCCGTTGTTTGTTCTAGGGTATGTTCAGCTGATTGGGAACATATTTATGACTGTATTAAAATCAACAAATGTTGGATAGAGATAGGTAAATTTTGTCAAGCTATATTCTTAGATTCATTTATTTTATCCAAATCTCTAATCTTGTTAAATGCAAATGTTATGAACAACATGAAGAGAAGCAATTTTTATCTCCTTCTAACAGTTTTAGCAGTGGCAAGAAAATGCTTAACACCAAAAATGGAAATCATCTGAACCACCCCCCATTGAAGAATTCCTATCATTACTAGAATAATCAGCATCCATAGAAATAAAAGTCAAAGAAACAAGAATTTATCCCAGTAAATGGACTGATAATCCTTGCATCAAAGTTATTGATTTAATTGAAACTCTTGAAACATCTCATTATCTATAATTTGACTGAATGTTTATAAATATACTGATTGTATTTTGGTTAATGAAAATATCTATTATTTCTTTCTTTGTGAAACTTTCTTATATTAGGCAAAATGTAAATATTGTATAGAGTTATCCACTCAAAACTTACATTAGAATGATTGTAATATTTTCATGTGTTTAAATTTAATAAAAATATTTGAACAAAAAAAAACATGGGTTTATTTGCAAAAGAGAAGTAAAAAAATGAAGTGAACACACAGCCCATAAGGAGTCTTTAAATTATACTTCAGGCAGAGATTCTCTGTATTGTAAGAATGCAACGCACCCCAAATATCAAAATTTCAATTGATCAGATAATTGCCAGTGTGTACCTGCTGAGTATGCATTTTGTAGAATCATGCTGAAGGATTACTATTCAGGCATCAATCAACCCCCTTCCATATGTATTTGTATCATTATCTACATATATTCTCCATAGAAAAAGAATGAGGGAGTTCATGATCAATAAAGAGATTACGCACTGCCTGAGGAGATCACTTCTTGTAATAAGGCATAAGACAAATACCATTCAAGGAAAGGCAGTACCTAGAGGTTAACTTCTATTAACAAAAAAAAAAAAAAAAAAAAAAAAACAGGCTTATACCTTTGTAAGGATTATCATCAACCCCCTTTTACCATTTTCTACATAGGGTCAGTGTGTAGTGTCAACTGCCACCATCTCTCTCGATTTAATGCTAGTCTCCTAACTTTTCCAACAGTCATGCCTGACTCATGACTGTCACAGGTCTTCTCTCACATAATCCATCCATCTCTTTGCTTGACATGCTAGTTTCCTCTTGTCATCTTCCTGTCTGTCCCAAATCATCACCAGATCATCTTCTTTCCTACACATGTGCCTGAACCACCATAATCTGCTCTCTTTGACCTTGTATACTACTGGAGTTACTTGGGCTTCTGCTCTAATGTCCTCATTTTGTCATTGTTCCCACCTCGGGCACTTGATCTCCATCTGCCTTCACTTCTCAGGTTTCTATATCATACAGTAATACTGGTCATACCACTGTTTTGTACACCTTACTTTTCAGTTTCTTTGACATTCTCATACACTAACCTGACACTCTGCCTGTTGGCTGTAGCCTTCTGATTCTAACATTGACCTCCTCATTCAGACTTGACTTTTCCTCAACCACCACCCATGTAGGTGTTTACCTGTTCCACTAATTTCCCTTCTGTCTCAAGTCTCATCTTTTTAAAATTTCTCCCATTTGCTGCCAGTACAGCCATCTTATTTGTACTCAGTTTTATCCCATGTCTCTTCAGTTTTGCATTCCATTCCCCTATCATTTGCTGAAGTTCTTGTTTAGAGTCCACATTGTCTGCATACAACAGCTTTGTTGATCTGTTCCATCTGACCTGTTTACTAATGTAGTCCATCACTGTATGAACAGCTCAGAGGGCTCAAAGCTGAACCCCAATGCACACACACTGCTCTCTGTGTTTGGGTCATTGGGTCCTTGTATATAACGTACATTAATTTTACCAATGTTCCTGGGACTTTATACCACTGTAGGACTGTCCAAATCAGCTTTCTTGGGACCTTGTCATATGCTTTGTCCAAGTCTAGGAATGCACAGTTGGACTGTTTCCTCATCTATACCTTCTCTTCAACTATCTCTTGTATTGGACTGTTTCCTCATCTATACCTTCTTTTCAACTATCTCTTGTACTGCAAACATCAGGTCAGTTGTGCTACACCCTGATCAGAATCCAAACTGCTCATCTCCTATCTTACCTTCTACTACTCTGCATATTCATTTATCAGTCACACTCTCAAGAACTTTCATTCAGTGTGATAGGAGTTTGATATCTCTATACTCCCCACAGTTGTGAATGTCCCATAAGTTCATAGGTTAGTACTAGGCTAGCTGCCCTTGTGGGCTATTTTAAGCCTAGCCAATTTCCCTTAAAGTTTAGAAACAAATCCCATACCTTATGTCTGTGAGGTAAACACCTTAACCATTATGCCAACCCCCTCCCTATTTTCCAGTCCCTCTTCCCTATTATGTCACCCCCCCTTCTTGTACACTGACACTAGCATGCTTATTCCCCAATTATCTGGAATATGCCTTTCTCTTCATACTGCTATGAGTACCCCTTGGATCCTTTTCTCCGCTATCTTACCCAAAGGATCATATCTGCTGTGACCTCCTGTGAGTGTGCTGCTTTCCCTGACTTAATTTTCCTTAGTGCTGTTCTTACTTCTTCTAGAGTGGGCTCTTCTTCCTCTTTCATTGTAGGCTGTGTCTGGGGCAGTACAGCTTCTGTAGACTTTTTTTCATTTAAGAGCTGCTGGAAGTACTCCTTCCATCTGCCTTTGACATCCTGTGGACTGTAGAGCTGGCATCTCTTATGAAGGGTGTCTGATGGCTATCTTCTTTATCTTTCTTTCTCTGCCTTGCAATCTGATAAGAGTTTATTTGTGGCATGTACTGAGTCACTTTCCAGAAGCTGCTAGGGTGCCTCTGATGCCCTGTTCTTTGCTATAGCGATATACACAATACAAAGAAGTTTATTAATACAATGCAACTCTTACTATGTAAAAAACATAATAATGTATATTTTTTTGAACTTTTTGTTCTATCAGGGTAAAACACATACCTCTACCTCTACTCAAAATGTTTTCCTCCAGTTTACTTGGCTGAGTTCATAGGTTCATAGGTTGGTACTAGGCTATCAGCCCTAGGGCCTATACAAGCCTAGCCATAACAATTCCCTGGCTATTTCTTCCCACATTATTTACTTTCCTCGACCCCTGTCTAGCAGGGCGACTGACGTGATCCCTGGGGTGAATTTCCTTTCTCCCATCCAATTGTCAAGGTTCCTCTTGAAGAGGTCCAAAGAGGCACTCTGCTTGACATGTATGGGCAATCTATTCCAGAGTCTGGGGAGTCTCTGGGTCAGGAACCTATCCCTCCAGCATGTTTTGTTTATTGTGATGACAAGGTTTAGATCCCTGGAGCGTGTAGCTCTGAGGGATTGGGATTTCTTTAAGTGTAGCATGTCCAACAGCTCTGGGTTTGACATGGCCTTGTATGTTAAGCAGAGATCGCCTCTGAGTAGACGATATGCGACAGAGTATAGCTGGAGTTTTTTAAGGCGGTCAGTGTAGGGCATCTGCTTTAGGCCTGTGATTCTTTTAGTGAGGTATTTCTGAGGCCTTTCCAGTTGTTGCAGATGTATTGAGAGGTACATACCAAATGGGGCGTTGTATTCTATAATGGGTCTAATGAGGGATGAGTACAGTGGGACAATGACCTCCTTCTTTCTGGATGAAAAGCCCTTCGTGATGAGGTGTGCCACATAGAAGGATTTCCTGACTGTTGTGGCGATGTGGTTATCGAGGGTGAGACCACTGTCCACCTGTGTCCCTAAGTCTCTTATCACACTTTCTGTGTTTAGTGTACTGCCACCTATATGGTAATTCATGGATACATGTTTTTTCCCCAAAGGGATAACTGTACATTTCTTGGCATTGAGCTTGAGCCCATGGCTCTGGCACCAAGCATCTGTTTCTGTAAGGCCCTTTTGTAGAGTATCCACATCATTTGGGGATTCAATAATGGCTCCAGTTTGCAGTCATCTGCAAACTTTGTTAGCCAGAGTCCCTTAGTGTTGACCTGTACTTCAGAGAAGTAGATGCCAAACAAGAGCGGCCCCAGGACTGAACCCTGAGGTACTCCACTTGTCACTTGTCTGGAGCTGGATTTGAAGTCGGCTACTTTTACAGCGTGGGTTCTATCAGTAAGCCATTTAGCAACCCATTGGGTGACATAGGGATTAATGCCCAACTTAGTAAGTTTATCTATGATTCCAGAGTGGGGGATGGTGTCAAAGGCCTTGGCAAGGTCTAGATAGGCTGTGTGGACCACCTTACCCTTGTCCATGGCTCTGGAGACTGATTCAAAGAAGTCAATCAGGTTCAGGAGACAAGATCGGCCCTTCAGAAACCCAAACTGGGTGGGGTCCAGTGTTTGAAGGTTGCCAATGTCTTTGTTTATAAGTTCCATGATAATACGCTCCATGGTCTTGCAGATAAGGCTCGTCAGACTGATGGGATGGTAGTTTCTGGGATCCAGGGTGGATCTCCCCTTGTGGATTGGGATAACTGTAGCTCTGCGCCACTCAGTGGGCACGAAACCTGAGGTGAGGCTATGATTAAACATGACACTTAGGTGAGGTGCCAGTTCATATTGTAGTTCATGTAGTACACAGCCCGGGATGTCATCTGGTCCCATGGATGCTGTATTCTTGGCTTTAGAGAGTGCGTTTTGTACCTGTGTGGCCATTATTACTGGAATTTGGCAATCTTCCGGTATTGAGATGGGCCATTTAGGGGTGAGAGGGGGGTGAAGTTGGCACTGAATCGATCTGCCAGGATATTGGCAATATCCTTTGGATCAGTATATTTAATGCCATTCTGTTTTAGCTCAGAGCAGATCTGAGCATTGCCATTTAGATTCTTGACATAGTTATAGAATGCTTTGTGGTTGTCTTTGGAATCTTTGGCAATTTTATTTTCGTAACTAGCTTTGGAGGATTTTATGAGGCATCTCAGTTTCTTACTGAGGCTAGTAAGGGAGTTTTTGCATCCTGGGATTTTCCTCTTTCTGCAAAAGTTTCTTCCTTTTGTTGTAAAGTTTGTTTATGGCAGGGGACCACCAGATTGGCTTCCTTTTTTCGGATGAGAGCATTTTGGTTCTATTTGGGATGGCACGATTCATGCATGAGTGGATGTGCTCGACAGTGCCTTAGTGTAGGATTCAGCAGTTGAACTTTCAGTTCCCGTCTGCATGGGTGTTATGAAGTTTGTCACTTCTGACTTGAGTAGCATGAAGTTGGCTTTGGAGAAGTTTTTATGGTGGTTCTTTACTGGGGGTGGGGTGGGATGTGGATGTTAAGGGTGATTAGCTTATGGTCAGACCTGACTAACGAGGGGTGACCATAGGTATGGAGCATTGATTTCCCATGTTGGTAATGATCAGGTCTAGGATATTGGAGCCCCTGGTGGGACTATGGATTAGTTGATCCAGGGCATTGGAATTTATGAATTCCAAGAACCGCTAAAGGTGTTGGGACATGAGTAGTTTTCCCAGTTAATGGCAGGGTAGTTAAAATCACCCAGTATTAGGGTGTTTGGTTCTATCTTAATATTTTCCAGTATGTTTAGAAAGGTGTAGTGAGAATCTTGGGGTATGGTGGGGATCTGTAGCAAGCTACAATTTGGATTGCAGTCTTACCTAATGTTAGTTGCACTTGGAGAATTTCAGACACATTGTGTTGGCCAACTAGCCTGATGGTGTGAATATCCTTGGTGAATATTGACACTCCTCCACCTTTAGTGTTTCGGTCCTGGTTTGGTGGCCGAAAAGTGTGGTAAGAGTTGTAGCCTGGTATTGCAGAGGTGCTCTCTGGAGCCTTGAACCAGGTCTCAGTTACTGCACAGATATCGATGTTCTCCATTTTTAGGAGTGCCTCGAGAGAGTGCATTTTGAGGTTTAGACTTCTAGCATTGAGTAGCATTACCTTCAGATTTTGCATGCTTGTACCTGTTACGGTGGTGGTTTTGTCCTTTGAAGTTTGCCTAAAAAAAGGCACTAAAGGGGTGGCAAGAGCCTTAGCCAGTAACCTGAATCCCAGGGGTGACAGGTGCAGACCATCTCTGGCAAAGCATCGTAGTCTGTCAATCATGTCATCCCAGGCAGACAGATACTGGATCCCCTTTGAATGACACCATAAGCTTAGCCAATTGTTGAAGTCAATCATTTTATCCTTATATTGTGGTATCATTCTGGGCGAAGGCAGGATGCTACTCAGGGCTAGGGTCATACCTGCCTGGGCCACATGATCCGAGAGCTCTTCCATGTCTCTTTTCATGTAGTCCAGGGAGGTACGTCTCAAGTCATTCACTCCAACATGGACAATGACAGAGTCATATTTGTACTTGTTGTGGAGTGACTTGAGTGGAGTTGCCGCTAAACTGATAAAGTCCCATCTTCCTCTGCTCATCAGAGTAGGAGGTTCTGGAAATCAAAATATAACATACACAGTAAAACAAGAAAACAGATCAACAGCTTCCTTCTTTTAAGGGCAGCATATTACAGAAGTCTCAGTAAAGAAGGCCTAAAAACTACTTTGGCCTGTAGATCCCCATGCAGAAACTCCCAGTCCTTGTAATTACTTATATTGCAGAAGACAGATTAACTGTGGTGCTTCTGTTTTCTGCTGCTGCTCTCTTTTGGTCTGACAGTCTCTTCCTAAATAGTGGCATGGCTGTGGATTCCCCAGTGTAGAGTTTATGTGTTGTTAACTTTAGGGTAAGCAATGCTGTATGACCACAAGGCAGAAAACATTTAATTGTGCCAGGTAGGTCTTCATGAAGCACCATTCAGTTTGTTTGCACAACATCATCATCACTGGTCTAAAGGTCAGCTTGTATTTTCCCATTTCTGCAGTTTAATCATTTTCACAGTATACACTATACTCATTACTTTCATGCCCTTTCCAGATACCCGAAGAATTTATAAAACTTTTTTTTCATTAAATAGCTGGCAAATCTAACTATTATATAGTAAGGAAATTTGAGTTCTTGATACTTGCATGAGGAAGACTCCATATGCCCTTTCCAGTGCCAAAGACTCCTGAATGTCAGCTCACTCTGCTATATGTTGCTCCATTAATCCCAAACATTCCACTCCCTCCATACTTTTTAAAATCCCATTAAATCTATTTTTTTCCAACATGCTCTGTCTGTGGCATC
This sequence comes from Protopterus annectens, assembly GCF_019279795.1. Lineage (NCBI taxonomy): Eukaryota > Metazoa > Chordata > Ceratodontiformes > Protopteridae > Protopterus > Protopterus annectens. Next base: position 1,209,728,648 of record NC_056729.1, read on the forward strand.
CACCTGCCTACTCTGAAGAAATTCAACCTTAGTCTCTGTATTTTCCATCCTTTAAACTATGCTAGTGAGTGACTGGTCCATGCCCACTATGTGATCTGAGAGTCTTCTACTTCATTTAACCGTGCCCTGTTTTGTTTTGATATAGGAGAAAAATTTGCAGCTTTAACATTATCTGCTTTAACTTAGTGTCTGTATGCACTGAGTTGGACTTTTCCATTGTTTCAGCTGTCTGTGATAAGTCAGCAGGGTTATAAGCTAAATGCTGGGGCTCCGTCTGAAGCGTTTGAGTTCTTATGCCCCTGAGGAGTCTCCACACTGCGAGCAGCTTTCTGTCTCCAAGTCATGCAGGATGTAAATAACTGGACAAAGAATGTAATCTGACCTAATTTTGTAATATTTTGCAAATGTCAAAAAAACAAAATCCAAGCTAAAACATACAGAGTGGAGTGAGACTGATATTGTCCTACTATTGTATTTCCATCTTGACCAGAAGTCCGGAACAAACTTTTTGACAGTTCCCTTTTTTCAACTTTTTGTTTTCCTTGGGCAGAAACACATTTAGATCTCAATATGTTCTTGTCTGTCTCACTTTTAGTACTCGTTTATTTGATCTGATGCTTCTCACTTAGCTATTTATGTCCTCTGCTTTGGTATTAACACTTTTGAAAGTCTCCCTGCAGATATCTGCCTTGTGATGATTTTTTACTTCAGAGTTTTCTAACAGTTCAATTTCATTTCTTATGCTGCACCTCTTTCAGCATTGGAATTCTGCTGATCTGTCATTGGCACTAGTTTCTGGTAACTCGCATGATCTTTTTTTGCCATTTAGCCATAAGGGATTCTGCTGATCTGTCATTGGCACTAGTTTCTGGTAACGCGCATGATCTTTTTTGTCATTTAACCATAACCAAATTCTAGTCCCCTTGCAAGCCTGTGTATTAATTCCCTTCTCCTGGTTTTGATTCTAGATCTCAGTAAGGGTGTCACTGCTCTGCCCTGTTCTTATATTTTGATTTATTTTACATTTGTTGACTGGGAAAGTCCGACTGGTTATATGCCCATTTTCAGCGGAAGCCCGGGGAGAAAAGCTCCATATATTCAGACATATGAGATTAACATAATATAAGAGTACAATCTAGCATATCAGATGAAAAAAGAAACAATATTATTATAGTAAAGGCACAGTTCAACAGGAGAAATGACCTATATGTCAGAGTATAATATCACAAGGAAGGCTCCATATATTCAGACAAGCAAAATTTCACATAATATAACAGTATAATCTAGCATTTCAGAGGGGAAAAAAACACAGCTTATTTATAGCAAAGGCACAGTCTGACAGGTAATGACATATGAAATTCCAAGAAGATAGGCAAACAAAACAAACTTCTCAAAAGTCCAAAAACCAAAGAATGGAAAACAATTTATGTAGGAGAAATATGCATTTATGTATATGTCTAATGCTTATTAGAAGTTAAAAGAATTAACACGTTTTCATTCTATTTTATATACAGCTTAATTCTGTGTGAAATTATAAGATGCTTTTTGAAACTGCAGTATGCTTTCTGAAAACTTGCAAGATGCCCCCTGACCTAGTAATTGCTAGCACAGCAAAATTCATGTTTATGCCTTTTTGGAAATGTACTGAAAAGCAGGTGATTATCTGCTAGGTCAGGAAGTAATAAATGAAACAATGCTATATTCTATAATGTTATGATTTTGAACAATCAGCTCTGTTCATGTTATGAGAACATGCACAGCTGCGGAAGAATAAGAGATACATAAGACAAAGGACTGCTTGAAGAATCTGTACTTGCTTTGTGCTCGAATTAGCTGTAGTACCTTGAATAGAAACATAACATAGTGGGAAACTGTATCTAACCGGTGGTCACCAAGGCCATGTTGTTTTTCTTAGGAAGTTTTTCATAAAATTGATAGTGCAAGCAGAAAATTATGGATAAACAGCTGCTATGTAATGATGATGTTAAAACTTGTGATCTGCTACATCAGCTTAGTAGGCAATGTCTTGTTAGAAAGTGTATAAAGATGAATTTACTTCCTGATTTTAGTTAGACAAACTCTGTATTAGCACGTTTTTGTCTCCTTGCTGCAAGATTAAAGTGCCTTAACCTGAACCTACCATGTATTGATCATTTTTAAAGTATATTTTTCCTTTGACAGATTGGTCTAGCTCAGGTCAGATGGGCCCAGTGGCATGAAACCGTATGAGGAAGAAGCCACATTGGTTCTTCTGCTTTGAAAAGACCTCAGATTGAATTGTCGTTCAAAAGAGGCCAGCCACTGTTTCTGATCTGCGATTGGAGGACGAGTCAACAGTTCTGGTGAAGAGATCAATCATGGAGGCTCAGGTAAGGAGGATTTTACCTTTTCTTTGTTTCAGATCAGGGACTTGTTACAGTATTTGTTTTTGTCAGGAGATTTTTTGTAAATCAGGGACAAAAAAGATTGCTGTCTTGTCATAGATCAGGGAAACAGGATAGGTCGGCAGTTATTCTAGATAGACTGTGAAGAAGTGTAAATCGTGGTACCACGTGATAAAAAGGGTTACGTAACAATTTTTAACTTAGCTAAGACAACATGGGAAATAAGTGCACAAAAAGTTCCCGAGACCCGCCTTTAACAGAGGACGTGAAATATATGCAATTACAGCGTGCCGACAGTGTTAAGTACTATACAAAATGGGTTAATAAATACAAATTTGATGGTAATTTAGATAAACCTTCACTTATCAAACTTGTCAAACAACTTAAAACAGACACAGAAGGTCAGATAAAAAAGCAATGTCAATTAGGAGTTCCTCAGGCACACAGGTGGCTTGAGGAAGCAAACCGCAGGGAACAAAAGAATAAAAATTCAAAAGCAATGTTTTTAGATAAAGAAGACAATAACTTGGTAATAGCGACAGCCCGGCCGCCCCCTCCACTTCCCTTACCAGAATATGAAGCGAGAGGACAAGCTGATCCACCTCCGCTATATCCAGCTGTTCCTGCAAAACCAAAACTGTTTGTCAGAGATCCTATCGAGACTAGGTCTCGAACACGCAACTTAAGAGGGGATATTGAATTGTATGAAATAAATAAAAATTCACAAGCTATGAGTGAGGAAGAGATATGTCCGCTCATAGAAGTACCAAATCCACAGGCAGGACAGGCAGGACAGGACCCAACTCTTTTAGTATATAGACCGTGGACAGCGGAAGACATCCGGAAAGCCACAGAGGGAATTCCCCATCCAAAAGTTAATTTTAGAAAATTCTTAGAAGACTTACAGGGCATGAGGTTAAGTTACCATTTAAATGAAGAGGAAGTAGAGAAAGTAGTCAGACAAATCGTAGGTCCAGATTGGCACATGATCAGTGGCAACTGGAATCCCCTTGACGCAGAACATAGGCCACTCCCACATAGTAACGCAGAACTGGATAACAGAGTGAAAGGTCTGACAGACCGAATCTCTGAGAAATGGAAGCCTAGGGCTGACTGGACTTGCATTAACCAATGCATACAACAAGAAGGTGAAACTGTTGATAGATATTATGCCAGATTATTAGAATGTTTTAATAACCATTGTGGAATGCAGGTACCTGAAGACCAAACACATGATTCCCCATACGAGCAGCAGCTAAAGAATGCATTTTTGAAAGGCAGTATTGCACCCATTAGCAGCTTTATTACAAAGCACATGGTAGATCATCGAACAAGTAGATTACAGTCATTACTTGAATATGCAAGACATGCCGAAAGGCATTTTAATAGCAAAAAGAAAAAGAAAACTCAAGTATTTGCAGTAGAAGACAGATCAGAAGTCTTTGTAGTACAGACCGGGAAGAAGGGTAAGAAAAATGCCCAGGGAAACAAACAATCTGATAAACGATCAGAGGACTTTGAAGAGAGAAAGAAAAGGGGTGAATGTTTTAAATGCGGGAAAAAGGGACATTTAGCAAGGGACTGCAGGCAAAATAAAAAGGCAACCACAGAAGACAAGGAGGGTGAGGACTGACTATATGATAGTCAAGAATCACTGGAAAGGAATAATCAAGAAAAGACAAGTGCAAGTGTGATAGAAGGAGTAGAGAATGTGATAGAAGAAATAGAGGATGTGCATGAAATCACAGATAATGAAGAAATTGAAATTTTAGACTTGGCATTATTAAGCCTAGAGCACTACTTAGCAGACACAAAACCGGAAGTTACACTTCTTGCAGAGGGGAAGGAAGTTAAATTCCTGTGTGACTCAGGGGCTTCATGGACCCTGATACATCCTTCCAAACTACCAGAAAATTCAGAATCACTTGATTACATATTAGTGAAAGATGCTAATGGACAGCTGTATCGGGATCAACTCTCCCACAACATAGCAATAACTGACCCTGTTTCAGGGATGACCCAGAAAAGCAAAATTGTTGTTTCTGCAAAATGCCCAGTAAATCTTTTGGGCAGAGACCTAATGCAGATATTTGGCATAGCAGTAGTTTCAACTATGCAGGGTATGGAAGCACAGTGACAAATGGATACTTTTGTAGTGCGACCAGAGGGTGAAACATTTTATTGGTACAGCCAGGACTTGGTTATGACTGGTCCAGGGGCAGTAACCGAAGAACTGATGAACATAGCCATCAGTAAATCCCCCTCCCTTGACAGTGATAAACAGCATTTGTTGCATTGCACTCTATATTACTGTGGCAAACCAGGACCTGATAAAGAATATGAGCAAGAACTGCTTAGAAACCATGCTAACAGATTAGTGTTATGAAATCTGTACTGGGACACAGAAGGAAACAGTGTAGTAAGCTGTTCATTGCCCCAGGAATTCCTAGCACTTTACAAATCTAATCGATTACCACATGTGAGTTTGACTAAAGATAAAAACATGAAGTGGGTAGACCTAGGAGAAAAAGTCACAAGGTGGGAAAAACAGACAAAGTTAGAACTTTCAGAACAGGGAGTACAAAAGCAGAAGATGAATTGGATAACACAGACACACCCAGCTGTACACTTGCAGGCAAGTGAGGACAGCTGAGTAGCACTCTTACTAGAAGAAGAGGAAAAAGCCTTACGAGACATACCAGAGACTCTCTGGTCAATGGGAAAATCAGATGTAGGACTAATTCGTACAGCAGGACCAGTCACTATCATGCCAAAGTCAGCATTTAGACCTCAAAAGAGACAGTATCCCTTGAGAAAGGATGCAGAAGTAGGAATCAAACCTATAATAGCAGCCTTACTTAAGGAAGGAGTATTGATAGAATCTCCCGATTCACCATGTAATACACCCTTATTTCCTGTTAGGAAAGCAAATGGAGAATGGCGTATGGTCCAAGATTTACAAGCTGTAAATGATGCTGTTATACCTAAGGCACCTACGGTGCCGGATCCACACACCTTATTAAACGATTTGAAACCTCAACAAAAGTATTTTTCTGTGGTAGATATTAGTAATGCGTTTTTCTCAATACCGATACACCCTGACAGCCAACATTGGTTTGCATTTACATTTCAGGGGAAAAGGTATACATATACGCGACTACCACAGGGATATTGCGAGAGTCCAACAATATTCGCACAGGAAATGGCAAGTAACCTGGTGGGATTTATCCCACCGAAAGGCAGCCAGATTTTACTTTATGTAGATGACATTCTGCTGGCAGGCCCCCACCCAGCAAGAATGCAGAGAAGATACCATAGCATTACTGCAATTTCTAGCTACTCAAGGACACAAGGTAAACAAAAATAAACTGCAACTTTGGAAAAAACAGGTCAAATACCTGGGATATATAATATCCAAAGAGGGCAGAATATTAGATGAAGACAGAAAAACAGCAATATTACAAGCACCCAAACCAACTACCAAGAAGGAAATGATGTCCTTCCTAGGTACTACTAATTTTTGTCGGAGCTGGATTCCAAACTATTCCTTGGAATCTGCTCCACTGACTAACTTGATATTCAAGAAGCCTATGGCAGCACAAGATTTATTACAGTGGACACCAGAAGCTGAATCAGCTTTCTGCAAATTGAAACAACTGATAGCATCCTCATTAGTTTTAGGATTACCGAACTATCATAAACGATTTTTTCAAACTGTAGATAGTAAGCAGGGTTATATGACATCAGTGTTAACACAGCAGCATGGGGACAAACAATGCCCCATAGCTTACTATTCATCACAGCTAGACCCAGTGGCGCGATCCCTGCCCCACTGTGTACAAGCAGTAGTCGCAGCTGCAATGGCAGTGCAGGCTTCAGCCTCAGTAGTATTATTCCATCCTCTCACATTGAGAGTGCCTCATGCAGTCGCGATTATTTTACTGCAAGAAAAAGTAGCATACCTTTCTCCTGCTAGACATCTTTCCTGTATGACTATACTGTTGAGCCAACCTCATATGACAATTGAACGATGCACAACTTTGAATCCGTCAACCTTGCTCCCAACCCCTGCAGATGGCAAACCACACTGCTGCCTGCAGGAGATTGAGCAAAAGGTACTACCTAGAAAAGATCTCACGGATGTTCCCTTGGATGATGCAGAGGTGACATACTAAGTGGACGGCTCGTGTAGGAGGGGTCCTACAGGACAGAATCTAGTGGGGTATGCAGTAGTTTCTGATACTGAGATTTTAGAAGCAAAGTCTTTACTGCACAACTTATCTGCACAAGCAGCAGAATTGATTGCTTTAACAAGGGCATGTACCTTGGCAAAGGGTAAACAAGTGAGCATTTTTACTGACAGCCAGTATGCTTTTTCTACTGTACATGTTTTTGCGCAGCAGTGGAAAAATAGAGGAATGATAACATCTACTGGTAAACCAATTAATCATGCGCAATTTATTTTAGATTTGTTAAGACTCTATTCAGTTACCTCAGAAAGTAGCTATTTGCAAATGCGTAGCTCATACCAAACAACAGGATAGGATTTCAAAAGGTAATGCGGGGGCTGATACAGCTGCAAAGCAACCAGCTTCAGCTTCAGAAATATTTCTTTTGAGTGAGGAATTACAACCATCTGAGATGTTAGACTTAGAAATATTAAAAACAATGCAGACACTTACTACAAATGTAGAAAAACAAAAATGGATAAAACGAGGAGCAATTCTTGAGAAAGGGCTGTACATCTCCAAAGAGAGGAAACCGATTTTACCATCTAACTTGTTTAGATATGCAGCTTTGTTGAGCCATGGGCAGTGCCATGTTTCAACAGGGGGGATGGTACAGTTAGTGAATCGAGTGTTTACAATGTATGGATTTACAAACTACACAAAAAAATTTTGTGCAGCATGCCATGTTTGTAACAAGCATCATGCACAGGGGGCATTGAAGCCTAAGCAAGGGAGTTTCCCTACACCACCGTATCCATTCCATACTATCTGTATGGATTTTATAGAGCTGAACAAATGTGAAAATAAAAAGTACTGCCTTGTCATTATAGATATGTTTTCCAAATGGGTGGAAGCTTTTCCGACTAAAAATCCAGATGCAGCTACTGTTGCAAAAGTCCTCGCTAAAGAAATTATTCCTAGATTTGGTATACCGGAAAAGATTTATAGTGACAATGGCGCACACTTTGTGAATCAAACTATACAACAACTGAGCCGTTATTCTGGGATTTCTCTGAAAAACCATTGTGCATACCACCCCCAATCAGCAGGATTAGTAGAGAGGCATAATGGAGTTTTGAAAAACAAACTTAAGAAATTGATCAGTGAGACACAAAAGAACTTGGTGCACTGTCTGCCTCTGGCACTGTTGAGTATGAGAACTGTTCCAAATGTAAAAGGGTTAACTCCTTTTGAAATTTTATTTGGGAGGGTATATTATACACCTCAGTGGAAACCTCTCATGCTTGCAGACCAGGAGGCTGACAGTTCACTTGCAGAGTATATGAGGCGATTTTTGAATAACAAACTTTTGCAGTTAAATTCTGTTTCAGATAAAGAACAAGCCAGATCATCGGAAGCAGCAATAGTTCCAGGCACGTGCGTCTGGGTGAAAGTCATGAAGAAAAAGAATTGGAGTTCTCTAAAGTGGGAGGGACCATACCAGGTGCTACTGTCAACACCCACTGCAGTCAAGATCGCAAAGTGAGCATCCTGGATTCATCTGACACACTGTAAATTAGTTAAGAACTTTGAACTGGACAAAAACCTTGTTACTGTTGTACAACGAGAACAAAATGACCAGGTATAGAGTAAACAGGGATGCAGAACAACCTCAGAAAATTTGCATGATTATTCTGATAGCTATACTGATAACAATGATCTTTTTGCTGTGGCCTTTCCTTTTTCCAGCCACACGAGTTGAACTGAACAAACGTGATGCATTACTCATAGACTGGCATCCAAACTTTAACACTTACTAAGCAATTAAATATGTGTATGCTGAGACTTTTAATGTTTCGAACTGCTGGATTTGCACAGCTATACCAACAGCATACGGGGGATTATTGATGACTGCTGTCCCCTAGGGGTCAATGAGACCTGGGAAAACTTGATTTTTGATACTACACCCGTGAAATCACAAGACAAAATAGCATTGTACCTACCTGTTACACAAAAAGGGATTGTATGTTTTTATAAAAATGACACTATTCAGGTGGGTTGGAGCAATTGCAATGTGACTGTTTCTTATAAATGTTATATTAAGGCTAATAAGGCAGAAACTGTCTGTGATACAAACTATGACTCATATTTTGAAAAAACGAAGAGAACTGTTAGTGAAATACAGCATAATCCTATTCTTTTAAAGCAACTTTCTATTATTGACAAAAAAATGTTTCATGCAGGGCAAGCATATATCAGTACTAAAGTAGAGAATTGTTATTTTGTTTGTGGGGAAAAAAGCATATAAATGGCTACCTGAGAATTGGTCCGGCAGTTGTTTTTTGGGTTAACTGGTTCCAGCCATACGACACACTGCAGCTTTGCCTCAGGGGAAAATTCGAAATGTCAGAGAGGTTAGCAGTAAACCTAGAAGTCCAATCAAGAGACCTGAGAATCCAGTGGGACGAATTGAAGCAGGGTGGAGAAACCATAACTCCATGAAAAACAAAGATAAACTGACACATACGGACTTGAGTGACACTATTATGTCATGGGCAGGTATAGCCCCTGCATATGGCACAGTGAAATCGATTTGGGAGCTGAGAAAACTGTCTAAACTTCTTGAAGTTATGAGCAATGCAACTTTTTCTGCTCTCGAATTTGTGACTGATGAACTAAATGCTATGAGAACTGTGGTACTTCAAAACCGCATGACTCTTGACTTCACCCTAGCAGCGAGAGGTGGTACGTGCGCTTTAATCAAAGAAGAATGCTGTTCGTATATTCCTGACAACCAGCACGAGATAAATGAACATCTTATGATGATTCAGCAAGCGTCGACCATGACCAAACCAGGCCCAAACCCACTGATGGACTTTTTCCAGAATTTGTTTGGGGGGTGGGGTTCCATCCTAATGAACATCCTGATTGCCATTTGTGTGGAATTACTCCTATTAGGAGCATGCATTTGTTGTGGTATTCCCTGCATGAAAAAGTTAATCAACGATTTATAGATATGTCAGTTTCTGAGACTTTGTATCAAAGTACTGAAATTGAAGAGTTGTTGAAAACTGAAATGCTTTCATAAGTCTAAACTACATGACTCTCTTAACTGCAAATCCGGAATGGAAGAGGCTAGGAGAAGAAGTAAACTGTTTATGCTTTTGAAAATAGAATAAAAAGTATTAACAGGGGGGAAATGTTAGAGAAATATGCATTTATGTATATGTCTAATGCTTATTAGAAGCTAAAAAAATTAACACGTTTTCATTCTATTTTATATACAGCTTAATTCTGTGTGAAATTATAAGATGCTTTTTGAAACTGCAGTATGCTTTCTGAAAACTTGCAAGATGCCCCCTGACCTAGTAATTGCTAGCACAGCAAAATTCATGTTTATGCCTTTTGGAAATGTACTGAGAAGCAGGTGATTATCTGCTAGGTCAGGAAGTAATAAATGAAACAATACTATATTCTATAATGTTATGATTTTGAACAATCAGCTCTGTTTGTGTTATGAGAACATGCACAGCTGCAGAAGAATAAGAGATACATAAGACAAAGGACTGCTTGAAGAATCTGTACTTGCTTTGTGATCGAATTAGCTGTAGTACCTTGAATAGAAACATAACATAGTGGGGAAACTGTATCTAACCGGTGGTCACCAAGGCCACGTTGTTTTTCTTAGGAAGTTTTTCATAAAATTGATAGTGCAAGCAGAAAATTATGGATAAACAGCTGCTATGTAATGATAATGTTAAAACTTGTGATCTGCTACGTCAGCTTGGTAGGCAATGTCTTGTTAGCAAGTGTATAAAGATGAATTTACTTCCTGATTTTAGTTAAACAAACTCTGTATTAGCACGTTTTTGTCTCCTTGCTACAAGATTAAAGTGCCTTAACCTGAACCTACCGTGTATTGATCATTTTTAAAGTATATTTTTCCTTTGACAATTTAACAAGACAAAAAGTGCTTCATGTTTATCGTGTATTTTTTTAGTAAAAGAGTATAGAGTGAATCTACTTTGTCCTTTGCCTTTTGTTTGCTATTCTTTGGTTTTTGGACTTTTGAGAAGTTTGTTTTGTTTGCCTATTTTCTTGGAGGTTTTTGTGTTTTCAATGGCAAACATTAGTGAGGGCAGTGGTAGTAGCAGTCCGCTACTTTTATCCCAGACACCTCAGCAATACAGTGAACTTTCAGCATTGCTGCAAGTGCTAACTCAACAACTTGAACACATGTCAGCTTGACTGGATTCATTAGACCAGCAACGCCAAGAAAGTTTAGTTGTCAACAGCGGTAATTCAGTTGGTTCTGGTGCTCACAATCTGCTATACTCCTACATTTCTTCCGGCAATTTATCTACGGGTCAAGGAACTCAGAGCCAGGAGCCAGTGGTAATTAACCGTAATCAGGCGTCAGCATCTATGGGGCTTACTAATGCATCAAAGCCAGTGACAGTATTGGACATCCATAACTGGCTCAATGTCAACATTTCGTTCACGCAGGATGGTGACAGTGAGCACCGTAGTGAATCGACACAAGGTAACAACAATATTGGATACGATATTATCCCTAAACTTGAAGAACTTGGCCACAAGTTTCTTAAAAGTAAGAAACTCCAGCTTGAAGTTTCTTACTTTAATGAATGTTTAAAACATAAGATTGTCCCTAAAGGTCTAAGGGGTTGGCAGTACCCGAATGGGTTGGAAAAAAACTCAGCATTTTATACAGAATTGGTTGAGCATTTCAACCAACAGGGGCTTGTGATGCTAAACATCATGAAGAAGCATTATTGTCAACAAATAGAGAGTTTAGCCCCTGAAATCATGTCTCTGAACGAAGACATTTGTAAATACAAGGATTTTATCAGATATCAGTTTGAATATAAAAGGTGTTTTAGCAGTATAGACCAACTCATTGAGAAATTGAAAGCTATTAAACATAAAAAGCTAAACCAGGACAGCTTACCCTGACCCACCCAATATACAAAACTGGAAGGATACTAAAGTTAGGAGTGACAACAACTGAGATGAACAACACTGTGAACTTGAAACATCAGTTCTAAATGACAACCAACAGATTGCCAGTAGTAGTGACCTGAGTAACATTCAGTCACCTGTGGTCACAAGGAGTAAGGTGCCTAAAAGAAATAATTCCAGCAACAATAGAAATGATTACGAGACTGACAACTGGAAATTTTCAGAGGGGCTAGAATGTTTGGCACAACACATATTAAAAGAAGCAAGCACAATCCAACAGACACCCACCGAAGAACAAAACGTAGAAGGAGGAGAAGCCTTGGAGAATCAGTATCCATTGTGTAAAATCCTACAAAATCAAACAGGTGACTTTAAAGTGTATACTTTTTCATCTGTAACAATCGACAAAGTTTTGATAGACTTATTTGCCAAGGGAAGTACATTTGTTCCAACAATACATCTAAATGTGGCACGGGCCATTATTGACATTAAATGTTTTGTGCGTAAAGCCAACTTTAAGCTTATGTTCAACAATGACACTCTGCAGTTGGAAACAAAATTTAGAACAGCGAGTGCATTTAACCCACCATTACATCCAGTACTCTCTTTATTTGAGGGTGTTTGTGAGTTAGACATTCGTTCACTTGTACAGGATAGGGGGCACAGTAAACCACAGTATAACATGAGTAAGGAAGAGAAGGAGGCCTTGGCTATGATACGTTCTTGTAAGGTCAGGTGTATGAAACCTGACAAGGGTGGGGGTTTGGTCATCATGGACAGCTGGGACTACGAGAAAAGGATGTGTAGTGTGTTAGATAGCACAACATACCAACATGCATCCTTGAATGAAGTAAATGTTGCCTCTAACAGAATCAGAGGTTATATTGAGGAATTGTTCATTGACAGTAGAACTGACACACAGGTCTACAATTTTATGACAATTCCCAGTCCAAAGATACCTTTATTGTTTGGTATCCCGAAAATACATAAAGGTATTATGAACCCACCAATGAGGCCCCTAGTCGATGGACATAATTCCATTATGTATGGTTGTGCCAAAGTTGTCGACCACATACTCAAAAAATATGTGGACAGAGTTCCATGTATTTGTAAGGACTCATGGTTGTTCTTGGAACAAATTAACAACTTAGGTTTCGAGGAAGATTATGGGTTCCTGACAGTCGATGTGAAGGACCTGTACACCTCAATTCCACAACAAACAGGTATTGAGTGGGTAACGTTGTTTCTAAAACAGGGGGACGCAATTGATTCAGAAATCTCATTAATAGGTGAACTATTGGATATCATTTTGTCTAGCAACTACCTAATGTTTGGAAAAGAATATTACCTCCAAAAGGTAGGTGTCGCCATGGGGTCCCCCTGTGGCGGCAGTTTCGCCAACTTGGTTATGGCGAAATGGGAAAATGACTACATCTAAACAAATGTGGATATCAAACAACATATTCACTTTTATTGTAGATTTTTGGATGATATCATCATCATAGTCAAAGGTGACCATGTTGCAGCCCACGACCTTGTGTCATATTTTAACAGTACAACCAAGTTTTTGAAATTCATACATCAATATGACAGTAATGTAATATCGTACCTGGATGTACTGCTCAGAAAGGATAGACAGTAAAAAGGTTATACAGCCACCTTATTTAAAAAGGAGACATACTCTAACTCCTTTCTGCATTTTTCCAGTAGTCACCCATTTCACCAAAAATGTACAGTGGTCAAAGGTCAGCTGGTATGAGGCAGCCAAGATGGTCACAGAGATTTCTGATTTCAGGGTTGAATGTCAACTTCTGAAAAGTATGTTCACAAGTAGGGGATATCCAAACAACTTAGTTGATGACCTTCTACATGAAGTCACCTATAAAAGAGACATAGGATTATACCAACTGTTATTACAGTTACCAGGTAATTCTTCTGAGGTACAGAATGACATGGAGGTTAGGGAATCAGCTGCACCTATTACAACAAATAAAACTAACTTTCATTTGAGCCCGGTCACCACATTTTCATGTGAAACACACAGTTTTTTGAGTATAGTAGAGAGGAACTGGGAGTTAATAAACAACAATCCATCACTTGGTGAAATTTTAGGCCTACACCCTAGAGTTGTTTTCCGTAAAGGACCAAATTTGAAAAGCTTACTGGAAACAAAATGGGAGAAGGGTCGAGAAATGTAGGTATGTTTAGGCATGGCATGTGTTCACAGTGTAAAGTGGTGGATACAACAAACAATTTCACTGTAAGGAACATCAGATACAAAGTCAACTACAGGTTTGACTGTAAATCTCGGATGATCATTTATTTGGCTAGATGCAAGGTTTGTCCAGTTTACTATATTGGCAAAACTGAACGTTAAGTTCAAGGAATGTATTTATGAACACCAGTATGCCATAGGCAAAAGTAAACTGGACAATGCACTAGCCAAACATGTAAACGAACACAACACACACAATTTTGGATACATGGTCATCGACCAAATACCACAGGACCCAATATGGGGTCCTTGTACATTACTATTAGAAGCAAGAGAATTATATTGGCAGATTTTGACGAACGCATACAATTTTCCAGGATTGAATGAAACATGTACGATTTCTAGTATTTTAAAACTTAAAATTTTGCACAGATGACTGGAGTATTAACCACATGAGTTGTGACCAAGTGCTGGGAGTGATAAGGTCATCACTTAACTGGTGCATACTCCAAGTTAAAGTTGTTCTTGGTTGTTTTATTGTAAAAAACATGATTCCTTATTGTAACATAGACTACTTGTTTCCACTTAAAATGATAATGTTATTTTATTTTCCTTGTATTGTTTCCATTTTTTTCTACTTCCTTTGTGTCTTTAAATAGTAATTGTTGCTCAAAGGGAACGTACTAGTCATTGTATGGTACAATAAGTGGGGTGGGTAGGATGTATTCTTCATTGTTGAAAGAAGCAATGGCACTAAAGTGTAAAATAGGACTAACGTCTTTAAGTGTAAAACATGCATAGATCCTTAATTGGATTCCACTGGGTGGGTTGGGATCACATGACAATGTATTCATCTATTTAAAATGTTTTAAGACAGGTTTTTTTTTTATTTAAAATTACCGCTAGAAGCCGTACTGATTAAGGAACCACAAAATTTATTTAAACGCTAAAATACAAACGTTTTTCGTCCAACACAGTGGTTAGACTTCTTCAGAAAAAATCCAAAACAGTAAAAATTTATTTTCAAAACATATTTATACTGCGCACCAAATACTCTAATGGTATAATTAATCCGCAGGTATCTTAAAGGCACAAACTCCAAAATTAAAACAGTAACTACTGTAAGTCCGATTACTTTATAACCACAGTACTAACAAACCAATATATGATATCTACTATCTGATATTGATTATAATTGCAACAACAAATAAATGCTAACCGAAGAGTATGCACAATCTAATACTGATATTGACATGTGCAAATTGTGGGGAACTAAAAAAATATATATATATACATCCTACACTTAAAATTTTAAAAGTCATATTGATACATATATATATATATATATATATATATATATATATATATATAGTCTAAATAGAGTTAAAATTAAATTAAATTAGACTACATATGAAAACAACAATCTAAGCTGACTTAAGATCAAGAAAAATATCAAATTGTGACTACCTAACGTTTGGTGTTTTAAAAAGACATATATATATATATATATATATGTAAAATTAATTTAAAAACATCTAAATACATCAAACTAATATAACTAACATACAAGAAAATTCTCATGTTAATACTTACTACTAATGCCCTAAATGGTATTAACAATATGCAACAATATTAAACATATTAAAAAATTCTAAACATTTTTAGAAAAATATCGACAATATTAGAAATATTAAAACTATTAAACTTCCACATAAAATACCAACTTTATGTCAACAATTGTGCTAAACAAGTGAGATACATGCTGCACTACAAATTAGTGTTTAAAATTGTATATAAAAATTATTGTTTAAGATTGTATGCTGAAAATTATATATGCAAATAATCTGAAAAGCCCCTAACAATGTTTACAAAAAGGACCTTATCTGTCCAAACTTCTAAGTTTTAGTAAACACATTAGGGAGCATTTTTCATTTAAACCTGGGTCAGAATAGGCATTAAGTTTAATTTGCCATAGTAACTCTTTCTTTTCTAGTAAGAGACCAAAAGGGCATCCTCTAGCATCTTGTGTGATTTGGTCAATTATTTTGAACTGGAACTTATGATGGGGATAAGAGAGAACATGTCTGGCTAAGGCGTTTTCTTCTTTTTGCAGGTTGATACTTCTCAAGTGTTCATAGACTCTATCCATCAACCTGCGTTCCGTCGTGCCTATGTAAAAAGATGGAAAGCCTTGGCAAACTGCCACATATACAACTCCCTTCAAGTTGCAGTTAAATTTTCCTTTTGTACTTAACTTAAAGCCATTGATATTAATATTAATACCTAATGACATAAACCTAGTTATGTATTTAAGAACAATTTGTCTGTGAAGAGACAACTGCGTTATAGATCTATGGTTAGACCAGTTTTGTCTTCTGAGCGGAAGGGAACTCATCCTTGTAGGGGCAGCAAAGCCTGCTGTCACATGTCTACCAGGGTAGCTTTTCAGCATCCAGTATATGATGTTATATTTAAACTTGACATTAATGCTGATTGTAAGTCCCATGGACTTGTATACGTGGGGAAAACTGTTAGGATGCTTAAAGAGCGCATTTTTCAGCATAATGATGATAGACGTAAAAACACACTTAATGCCCTAGCCAAACATGTTTCTATTTTTACTGATCATAGTTTCGATTTTATAGAGTTGCAATTGTTATATTTTAGCAAAAGGCATGGTGATTTTAATAATAGACTTGAAACTGCAGAGACAAGGTGGATTGTAAAGTTGCAGGCAGATAAGCAGCCTGGCCTTAATGCCTCTGTTCCTTTAAAACCAATTCTTAAGAAAAGAGGTATACATCAATAACTGATTGCTGTATTCTATTGGTTAATTGAAGCATATGTTTTAGTATTTAATGGGTTCTGTTGTTTTATTTTGTGGATCTGATGAAGTACAACTTGTGTGAAAGCGCTTATCCTTTGTACTCTGCGTATTAAAGTTTTATACTTTTACAGCCTTGGTGGATGCCTGGTTTGTTTGCAACATCTTTTTAAACATATTTAATGTACTCTAAGAATGATGCAGACACTCAACCTCCTGCCTACTGTACATCTTCTACCAAGAATCCCATGCTTGCAAAATTTATAACTCTACCCATTCTTAGAGAGAGTGTGGAAAATTTGTTGTGGTACATCTTCACATCTCAATCCCTGATAAGCAGAATATTATGTTTGTCTGCAAAAGACTATTCTTTTCAGGGTAGCAAATACTGTCTCAGAAGGTGCCATTCTTGGGTACAACACTTTAAATGGCATCGGCCAGAAAACTAAGCCAATCAAAAGTAGCATACCCGTTTCCAAAACAGCATGCATGCCTCTCTGGAACTGACCAGTACTGGATGTGTCCAAATAAAGGACAACTCACTCTGACAGATCTATAAAATATATTCAGTTTAGTAGCCTGGTTGCCCCCTGGAGCTGCACCCCCCCCAAGAATTTTGCTTATTCTAAGCTTGACATAATATGATGCAATGATCAATAATAATAATTCATATAATTAGGGCTAAAAGCATTAAAAGCCCTTAAGAATGGTAGCAACAGATCCCTGTGCATAAGCTACCTCTATTCTCTACACTTTAGCTGTATCCCAAACCAGCCCTTGGCCATCCTAGTGACAGCTCAGTGTAAGCCACTAAACCTTGGAACTGAAAATAAAGCTGAAGGCCTTCAAATGGACCTTTACTGTCCTTACCATGTATCCAGGTAACATAACAGCAACACTAAGGGAGGGGATTGTATTGCTCTATTATCGACATCGCAAAACTTTTAAACTGTTTACAGATCCTGCTGTTTGACCTCATCATACTGGAAGCCCAGGACTCCACTATCAATAAACCTGCTTGAGACTTTTAATCTCCCAAATATTTCGTGGTATGGCAGAGTGAGACCACTCTGCCTGTGGAGCCAATGTTCTGACTCTTCCTAGATGTAAATGAGACAAGCTATTGGACATACAGTTATTTTTACCCAAAATGTATCTAGCCTTAAACCCAGCAAGGCCAGTCTCAATAATGACTAAAAATGAAATAGAAGAGGGGCACTTTTACTAAGAATGGGAACCACTGCCTGGTTGTCAGCATAGAATATTAGTCTGTTGTTGAACAGTTCAGACCCTCAAACTATCAGGGCTGCCTACATAGGCATCAACAATAATACAATATTATCCTTCAGTAATACTATCTCTTTCCAAGAATTTGGGCAAGAGCAAGCAAACTACTAACCCTTAAAGCAGATTCCCCAGTCCCACTTCCCTGTTAAATCCAGGTACAGTATCAAAAGGTAAAGCTTCAAGGTGGTTAGAGCTAAGGCTTTAAGTTATACTGTCCCAACTACTCACTTTTCATAAACTCCTGTATTATCCAGACAAATGTCCTAGTTTGAAAAATATTCTCCAACTTTATAACCCAAGCAGACTGCTGACATCCACTGACAAAATGTTATTAACTGTTAAAAAAGCTAATATCTCAGCTGGTGACTCTTTGTACTCCCCTTTTCTGGCCATAAACGCAGTAAACATCAACTCTTTTAAGGTACAAACAAGAGAATACCTAAAAGATATCTGGCTGTATATAAACACAACTCCTGGATGATAAATGTCCGCCCTTACTATCTCTTATTCTTTCCAAGCACTATAGCCTTAGTTATTGGTCCAAAATATCCTCCTTGCTTCCTACTTTTCCCTCATCTTCCTTCTAACTACCCTAAAGCAAAATGTATTTTGTTTTTGTCTTTAAATGTACTTGCCTAATATGTAGAGCTTTTCTTCTCTGGCCTCTGCTGAAAATGGGATAAACGCCAGTCGGAACTTTCAGATAAGCAAAGGTAAATAAATAAATAAATAAATAAATAAATAAATAAGCTCTTTCTCACCTCATAATACTAATCCTCCACATCCTCATTTTTCCCCTCTCTACCACATTGATTTCCAAATATGTTTCATAACACTTTAGGTGATGCTGCTATTAATTAATGATATTCAATTTAAATTTTGTGCATTTATGATTGCTTGTTAATTACTTGTATAACTCTGTCCATTACATTCTTTAGGTAATATTTTATTTTTATAGGTTCATAGGTTCATAGGTGTGTACAAGGCTAATGGCCCTGGAGCCTACATAAGCCTAGCCCAAGAAGATTCCCTGGCATCATGCCGCCTAAAGTTATTTCTCAGTGCCCCTGTCAAGCAAGGCCACTGAAGTGATCCCTGGGGTGAACTTCCTATTGTCCATCCATTAGTCAAGATTTCTCATAAAGAGGGCCAGTAAAGTGCTCTGCTTGACGTGAATGGGAAGTTTGTTCCAGAATATGTGAAGTCTCTTGGTTAGGAACCTTTCCCTCCAGCATGTTCTGTTTATTGTGGTAAAGAGGTTTAGGCCCCTTGAGCATGTGGCATGGAGGGACTGGGATTTCTTTAGGTGTAGCATATCTAGCAGCTCTGGGTCAGACATGGCTTTGTAGGTCAAGCAGAGATCACCTCTAAGTAGGTGATAAGAGACAGAGTATAGCTGGAGTTGTTTGAGTCTGTCTGTATAGGGCATGTATCTAAGGCCTAAGATCCTCTTAGTGAGGTCTTTTTTGGCATTTCCAGTTGTTGTAGGTGTCTATTGAGATACATACCAAATGGGGTATTGTATTCTATAATAGGTCTAATGAGGGACAAGTAGAGAGGGATTATGACCTCTTTCTTACTGGATGAGAAACCTTTTGTAATGAGATGTGCCACATAGAAGGAATTTCTGACTACAGTGGCAATGTGGTTATCAAAGGAGAGGTTGCTGTCAACCTGTGTCCCCAGGTCTCTTATCACACCTTTGGTGTTTAATGGACTACTGCCTATGTGGCAGTTCATGGGCACCAAATTTTTCCCAAAGGGAATTGAGCTTAAGGCCATGGTTCTGGCACCAGTCATTGGTGTCAGTGAGGCCTTTTTGTAGAATGTCTACATCAGTTGGAGAAACAATAATGGCTCCCAGTTTGCAATCATCTGTGAACTTGGTCAGCCAGAGTCCCTTTGTATTGGCTTGAACTTCAGAGAAGTAGATGCCAAACAAGAGAGGACCTAGGACTGATCCCTCTGGGACACCATTTGTAACTGGTCGGCAGTCAGATTTGAAGTCCGCTACTTTCACAATGTGGGTTCTATCAGTGAGCCAGTTGGCAACCCATCTTATGACACAGGGGTTTATGCCTAGTTTAGTGAGTCTATCTATGATTCCTGAGTGAGGGATGTTGCTGAAGGCCTTGGCAAGATCTAGGTAGGCTATGTGAACTACCTTGTCATCATCCACAGCTCTGGTGACAGACTCAAAGAAGTCTATTAGGTTGAGCAGGCATGATCTACCTTTCACAAACCCAAACTGCATGGGGTACAGAGTTTGGTGATTCTCTATGTCCTTATTTATAAGGTCCATGTTGATGCACTCCATAGTCTTACATATCAGACTTGGCAGGCTAATGAGGTGGTAGTTCCCAGGGTCTGTAATCACTCCTCCTTTGTGGAGTGGGATGACCATAGCAGTGCCCCATTTGGTATGAATAAAGCCTGAAATGAGGCTGTGATTGAACAGGGTACTCAGGTGAGGTGCCACTCCACTTTGTAATTCATGTAGAACACAGCCAGAGATATTATCAGGTCCCACGGAAGCTGTATTCTTGGCTTTGGACAGTCCGTTTTTTATCTGCATGATTCTGCTTTAATTAATGATTGTCTGTTTAAATGTAGTATATTCTTGATTACTTGTTGCTCTGATTACTATGCTCTTTATGCAATGTTGTAATTTTTTTGGGAGATTTTGTCCCCAGGCCTCCACTGAAAAGGGGTAGCTGTCTGCCCAGTCAGACTATACCAGTAAACAAATGCAGTCAATAAGTAAGTAAATCTTTGGTCAGCATCCACTTGTCCTGCCAAAATGGCATCTCCTTTAAAACCTCTTTCTGTATGAATAAATCCTATTTGACTCATATGGGTAATCTTATAGTGTTTATAGGGTTTTCCTTTCAACGATATAGCAAGGAAGCTCATAAATATTCTTTCTTGATTTATCACCCCTCTAGCAAAATTCAACAACCCTAAAAGGGAAATTGCATCACCTACCATGACTTTAAGGAATATTCACTGAAGAAGGCATTTTTTTGTCGAAGCCAGTTTGAATTTGTGGGTCCATGCTTAGCACATACCTTTAGACTGTAAGATCACATTAAATTTTATATTTTCCACCATTCACTGAAGAAGGCATTTTTTTTCTGAAACCATTTTGAATTTGTGGGTCCATGCTTAGTACGTACCTTTGGACTGTGTAACCACATTAAATTTTATATTTACCACCTTGGAGTGCTGACCTGTTTTTCTCTAATTGATTTTCACTTTTTGTCCGTTTGCACTTGCCATACTTTTGGAGTTTTCACTTGCAGCAGTTTCATCTCCTAATCCCCTGCTTACACTTGTCAAGGGTACCAGAACTTGTCAGAGATTTGGGATGCATGGCTAGGCTTAAAAAGGCCCTTGTGGTTGTTAGCCTAGTAAACACCTATGAACCTATGTATCTGTGATACTTTTTTTTGCATTTATCTTGAGGCCATGAGTCTGGCACCAGTCATTAGTTGCTGTGAGATCCTCTTGCAGTATGTTAACATCATTTGGGGGGTCAATGATAACACCCAGTTTACAGTAGTCTGCTAACTTGGTCAGCCACATGCCTTTTGTCTTTGCCTGGACCTCTGAGAAGTAGATGCCAAACAGTAGGGGTCCCAGGACAGATCCCTCGGGAACCCCACTAGTGACAGGTCTGCTATTGGAGGTGGAGTTGCCTATTTTGACTTTGAGGGTCCTGTTGATGAGCCAGTTGGCCCCTCACCTGATGAGATAGGGATTTACACCAAGTTGTGTTAGCTTTTTGATGCTGCCCAAGTGGGGGATTGTGTCAAAGGCCTTGGCCAAGTCAAGGTAAACTGTATGTACTGACTTTCCCTCATCCAGGGCCTTGGTGACAGTCTCAAAAAAGTCAACCAGGTACAACAGGTAAGATCTGCCCTTGATGAATCCAAACTGGGTGGTGTCAAGTGCTTGGAGATTGCCTATGTCCTTGTTTATGAGATCCATAATAATATCCTCCATGGCTTTACAGTTCAGACTTGTCAAGCTAATTAGGTGATAGTTTCCAGGGCCAGTAGTGGCACCACCTTTGTGCAAAGGGATGACAATTGTAGTTCTCCACTCTGCTGGAATGAAGCCTGTACTTAGGCTGTGGTTGAATAGGATGCTCAATGGAGAAGCCAGTTCCTGCTGGATATGGTGCACAGTACAGCCTGGGATACTATCAGGTCCCTTGAAAGCTATGTTCTTTGCCTTGGATAGGGCCTTTAACACTTGATCTATGGAGATGTGAGGTGTAGGACAAGTATCAGGGATGTCAAAAGGGCTTTTGGGGGGGATAAAGGGGTGATGTTTGTGCTGAACCTATCTGCTAGCAGGCTGGGTCAGTCAACAGGATCAGTGTAAGTGATACTGTTAAGTACTAATTTGGAACAAACCTGGGCTTTGCCATGGAGATTCCTGACATAACTGAAGAAGGTGTTGTGGTTTCCCTTTGTTTCAGTGGCTCGTTTTGATTCATAATTGGCTTTGGAGGTTTTGACTAATTATCTAATTTGCTTGTTGAGGCTAAGGAGGGAGTTCTTCCAATTTGGAATTTGTTCCTTTTTACCCTTGGATAACAGTTTCTTCCTTTTGTTGCAAAGCTTGTTGATAGAGGATGTCCACCAAACAGGTTTGTGTTTCCTTGAGGAGCAGGTTTTAGTTCTGTTAGGTATGGCTGAGTCCATGCAGTTGCATAGGTGGTTGTATACTGCATTGGTGTACTGCTCAGCATAGTTGTCTGCATCCTCTGAGGGGGCAATGATGTGAAGCTACAGATACTCTCCCTTAGGAGGTTATAGTCAGCTTTTGAGAAGTTCTTTAGCTTGATTATGCTTAGGGGGTTAGGTGTAGAGGGGGTTGGGTGGGATAAAAACTTCTAACGAGACAGTCCAATGATCTGATCTCTTGAGGAAAGGACATACTATGGGAGTGGTGCAGTGGGTCACCCATGTTGGTGAGAACCAAGTCCAGAATGTTATCTCTCCTTGTGGAGGATGAGACAAGCAGGTCTAGTGCATTAGAATTGATGAAGTCAAGGAATCATTGAGTTTGTGCATTGGTGCAGGAATAGTTCACCCAATCTATGGTAGGGTATTTGACGTCAACAAGGAGCAGCATGTTAGGGGGTACCTTTGTAGTCAAGTAGATACAGGTAAGAAAATTGGGTGTCCTGAGTCAAGGGGGGGGGGGCTATAGCTGGCTATAACTTGGATTGGTGTCTTGCCAACTGTCAGTTGCACCTGGAGTAGTTCCAGTGCATCATGCTGGCAAACTGGTCTGGAGGTGTGTCTGTCCTTAATGAAGATAGAGACTCCACCATCCTTAGTCTTCCTGACCTCATTTTGGTGTAAGAATCTTTGGAATGAGGTATAGCCTCATAAGGCAGGGGTGCTCTCCGCAGCCCTGAACAAGTTTCTGTGACTGCACACACATCAGCATCTGTCATTGCAAGGAGAGCCTCCAGTGAGTGCATTTTTAGGTTAAGGCTCCTACTGTTAAGCAGCATGACCTTCAATTTGCTTTTTGACAGATCTTTTATGTTGGAAGATTTGTCTTTGGGACATTACCTAAAAATGACATAATGGGGGAGTCAAGAGCCTTGGCCAGGATCTGGAATCCCAGTGGTGACAGGTGGAGATAATCTCTGGTAAAGCATCAAGGCTTGTCAACCATGTCATCGCAGGAAGACAGCTACTGGACCCCCTTGGAATGACACTAGAAACTAAGTCAATTGTTGAAGTCAATAATTTTTTGTTGGTATTGTGGCAACATTCTTGGTGAAGGTAGGATGCTGCTTAGGGCTTGGGCCATACCTGCCTGGGACACATACTCTGAGATCTCAATCATGTCTCTCTTCATATAGTCCAGGGAGGTACATCTCAAGTCATTCAAACCAATATGGTTAATGACAGAGTCATACTTGTACTTGTTGTGGAAAGATTTAAGTGCATGCATGATGTGTTGGATTCTGGCACCTGACAGACAACTGACTGTGATCTTCTCCTTGTCGAGCCTGGTGAGGGGGACATTGGTGTGTCTCACAACTGAGTCGCCAGTGATTCATAACCCAGAGGCTCCCTTCACTCTGGAATAAAATCCCAGTCCAGGTTAGGCAGAGTCCCTCATTGACTCTCTTCAAGAGGAATCTTGATGAGTGGATGGGAGATCGTAGGTTTACCCTGGGTATCACTTCTGTGTCACTGTTAGACAGAGGCACAGTGTACTAACATCGAAAAAGGGCATAGCAAAATTAATTTAAAATGGGTGGCGAAAGCCATACACACTCTGGCTAGGCTTATAAATGCCCTAGGGCAGATAGCCTAGTACGAACCTATGAACCTATGAACCTATGAACTAGTATATTTGGTTTATTGTTATGCCTTGTGGGCTGTGATGGTTTATTGTTTTGTCTTTTGGCTGTGTTTGTGAGACAATGGTGTTTTATCTGCTGTGTGTGATGTGTTTGGTGTTGTGTTTGGAATGTTTGTGAATGTGTTTTCGGGGTCTCTGCTGTTTAGGTAAGTTTTTATTGAGGATCTCTGCATATGTGGGTGTGTGTTGTGCTTGGCTATGTGATGTAAATGGTGTGGAGTTTGTGCTGGCAATCTCCTCTTTGTCAGGAGTACTGACTGTGAAGTGAGACAGCATTGATTCCAGGTTAATGATGTAGATGCATTTCTCACAAGTAGACGAATTATGTACTAGGAGAAGAGGGCTGTCAGTAAACATGAGGCAGTTGCTACACTGTCTCAGTATGCCCATGTCAACCAGCCTGGGAGGAGAAACAGATGGGAATTGTCCAAACATAGTGTTCTGAATATTTGGGCAGACTTATGGAGAGACTGTTTTGATAAGGGTTTGTCCACAAGAGTGTAGACCACAAAAACCTTCTTAAATGTAAAGTAACTGGCCTGAAGCACAAGTGCTAAAACCAAAACTAAGATGCTTAGAATGACAGATAAATGTAATCAGGCTACTAACAAGCAGTAATAAATGCAGCAGAATAAAAGCCCTTGAGCACTTAACAGCACACAGCAAAAATAAGGTGATAAAGTAGGAAGAGCACAATTACAGTAAGAGCAGCTGAATAAAGTGTAATTTTTTTATCAAGTAGAGAAGGAGGAAACAGAAGATAGTTCAAGATTAAGAAACTAAGGAGTTTGGCCTTCCCAAATGCTCTCTCTGTACTCAGTAGACTGAGCCGATGAAATGGGTCAGGGAGGAGTGTCCAAAACCAAAGAAGTAAAGGGGTGGTCCTTCCCAAATGATCTCACTGTGCTCAGCTGAGTGAGCAAATGAGATGGGAATGGCAGGAGGGATCAAAATCAATTTTACAGCATGGACGGGCAATTCCAAAGCCACCAAGTTTAAGAGTACAACAACACTTGAGTGGGAGGGTAGAAAAAACAAGCAAGGCAGACAGAATACAGAGAGGCCAGCAATAAACAATGAAGCAAATATATAAATGCAGTACAGAGCAAAAAAGTATACTTATCAGTTTGGTATATCAGATGGTTATAGAATCCAACACAGCCAGTTAGTTAGCTCTGCTATATCAGGTCAGCACAATTTCACAGAAATGTAAGTCTTTGTACTAGAAGTACTACAGAGAAAATAAACCTCAGGCAGTCAGATAAACACAGAAGTGTTAGCCGATAGCTAACACCTTAGGTGGGCTGACTCCACAGAAAGCAAAACAAGGGAGGACTACATCCCTGTACTCCTCCCTTATCAGACCCATCATCGAGTACCATGCCCCCTTCGGCATGTACCTTGCCAAACACATGCAGCAGCTAAAGAGACCACAGAGATTCCTAACTAGGAAAATCCAGGGTCTCAAACACCTATCCTGTACAGATAGGCTAAAAGCCCTGTCCTCTACTCAGTCTCATACAGACTGCTCAGAAGTAACCTGTGTCTGGTATACAAGGACATCTCAGACCCAACCTTGATGGAGTTACTGCATATCCGTAAGTCAAGCTCCACTTGTGCAACCCACATGCAAGGGCTCAACCTGGTCTGTGACATTAATAGAACTTGTTGGTGGGATAGATTTGTGTCCCAAAGACTCCCACATCTGTGGAATAGACTCCCTCTCCATGTCAAGCACAGTACCTCACTAGTGTTTGTGCTATCACATTTGAAAGCAGTGTTAGTAGAATAATAAGTAATGTACTCATTCTTGGTGCAGAAGGCTGTGGGTTCTACTCCCATGCTAGGTAGATGGATTGCTGATACTACAGTGCCCTTTGGTGGGGAGTGGGGGGAGTGCTGCACTTCTGAGCATGTTTGAATGAGATATTAAACTAAGGCTCTGTCTGTCTGCATTGATGGTAGGTGCTCTGACATCTTTTACATCCATCAGAGCTATTGAAAAGAAAAGAGGGAAGTTCCACAGTGCCCTAGTCAAGTTTCCCCCAGTACTATAAATACCACCAAGGGTGCAGCTTGAAGAGAGACTACTAACCTAGTCAACAAAAGATAAATAATTAAAACATTTAAATTAAACCCACATCTCTGTCTTCATTTCAAAAGTAAAGAAAAAAATACATTGCACACTGACAGTTTTTGAACAGTTGTTGTTGTCTTTCGACTTTTCCCGGTTAGGGGTCGCCACAGCGGAACTCTAGTCCGCTAATGATTGGCAGTAGATTTTCACGAATGCTGAGGTGCCAGCTCGATGTTCAACCTTCAACGAAGACACGCCCATTTATGCATGTCTTTCGATTGCCCAACCAACTGCGGGGAGGACATGCAGACCCCACAAAGAAGGCACTCCCCATACTCCAGCCAAGAATTGAACGGGAGAACCTCTTGCTGTGAGGCAACAACGCTACCGCTGCACCACTAGCACTGACAGTTTTTGAACAGTGTTTATGATAATTGGGGGTGAGTCAGATAATGGGATACCGGAATGTCTATTGTTGCAGATGTGGTAGCTCCCAGGACTGCTGTTTGGACTGCCTGCTTTGTCATCATCATGCTGTGTAGGAAGAAGCAAGCTATAATGATTGCAGGATGGGTCAAGGCCGAGGAACCTGGCTTTAAGCAGTCTGAACACTCATTCCACTATGTCCATGGTTTGCTCCATGGTTTGTGCATGGATGTTGTTACATTAGTGTTTGGCTATATTTTGTGGATTCTGTATAAATGTCATCAGCCAGGGTTCCAACGGGTATTCTGTATCACTTACAGCTTGAACATACAGTGAGGGTGCTAGATGTATACAAACCATCTGTGGCTGTAGATATGTGGGCATGCTAATATTCCTGCACTTATCTACTTAGTTGCCTTGTGGAATGTTCCTGTAAAGGAAGCAATGATATAGCTGACTTGCATGCCACATGTGGGAATCATGTATACTGCCAGGGTGCTTTGAAGATACATTGGTTATGAGCCCCTCTGTATTGCTTGCTACCTGGCAGTTGATGGAATGTTGTCTGTGGACATCAGGGGAGATGTTTATTATTGCATGTGCAATTCCAGTAGTTGTGCAATATCAAACATGGCACATATAATGATGACTCATTCACCTACCATGCTGGGGAAACAGATGCACTCATTCACAAGTGGTAGCAGTTTATCAAGGAACATCTTATGCATCATTTTGGTGGCAACTCCCAAAAAGTGAAAATAATATACACAAGTTGCAATGCTCCCCCACCCACATAATTTTTCTTAAGTTGATTTAGCTGATGGTAGGCTTTTGTCTTTATAATACAGAAGGACTTTATTATGACAATGGACACATTTTGGTCAAAAGTTAGATCACTGTCCACATAAGTTCCCAAATCGTAACCAAAAAGTTCAACTCTTAGGGCATATTGTCAATGTGGTAGCTCCCTGGGTTAGATGACTTCCCAAAGGATACAATAATGTATTTTTATCATTTGGTTTCAGTACATTATTTTGGCACCAGATATTTATTTCAGACAAACCTTCCTGCAGGATGACTAAATCATTTTGGGATTCAATGACTGCTCCAAGCTTGCAGTCATTTGCAAACTTAGTCAGCCAGAGTCCTTTGGCATTAGCTTTTACTTCCAAAAAATAGATGCTAAACATAAGAGTTTACAGCACAGAACCTTGGGGGGAGTCCACTGGTGACTGGTCCCTATTTTGATTTTCTGCATCCTATCTATAAGCCAGTAGGCAATCCAGCAGGTGACATAGGGTTGTGCTGCCCGTTTTTTGCTTTTCTACTATGCCTGAGTGGGGAATTGTGTCAAAAGCTTTGGCCAAGTCGAGTTGTGTGCCATCTAACTTTCATCCATTGTTTTGGTGACCTTTTCAAAAAAGTCCACCAGGCTGAGTATGCATGACCTGTCCTAGATAAATCCAGATTGAGATGGGCCCAGTGTTTGGTAGTTCCCTATATCCTTAATGATTAGTTCCCTGACAAGTTTTTCCATGACTTTGCATAAGAACTATTACTTCATCATATTCCTTCCTGGCTCTTCCTAAAGTGCTTCATTTTTCTCTTAGTAGAGTTTATGTTTTCACTTTCTTAAGGAGATAACTTTTACCCTATTGCATATCTTGTATTGTTCCAAATCAGATAATGTACTTATATTTGACTTTTTAGTGCATTTATTACTGCGAGGTTTGTTTAATTTGTTCCAAAGTCTTGATTCTTGTTTTGTTCTCTTTATTTTAAATATTATTTTTGAGTTGGGGATGTGCATTTCTGATATTTGATGTTTTTTCTTGGTTTACTCCTTTTTCCAAGATGGTAAAAGTTTGTTGGATTTTGAAGCCTGTGAAATAGTATTTGTGAGTGACTTGAGAGATTCAAGTAGCCCGCACTAACTTTTTTCCTGTGCATAGAACATTTGTGATGCACAAGCACATAGCACTTTGATTGGTCGGTTTTCCATGATCATTTTATAACAATATTTATGACTCTTAACCATGCAATGATGCTAAAAGCAAACATGAATTTCTAAATCACATACATCGTCATATCTGCATTTGTTCCATAAATGTTAACACAGTTGCAAAAGGAAATACATTTTTTTATAGCTCAAAATCGGGTCTATATTATAATCTCAAGTGTTTAATGGATCAAATGCATAAACATTGGACTTTATGCATCGAACCATTAAACAATCAAATTAAAAAAAAATAAAACTAATGGGTGTAGGCAGGGGGGCAAGCCCACCTGCACCCCCCAACCCCCCACTACTTAAATATAACAACTCTGAGATCGGACTACAGCGCAGGATAGGGAAAGCTTCCCTTTCCGCACCATACTACATTAAAGTGCGATCTCTGAGTTGATATATTTAAGTAGCGGGGGATGTGGGGATTGCAGGGGGGGCTTGACCCCCTGCTTAAACACATTAGGGTAAGCATTTAAAGTTTTTTTTTATTTTCACAGTTATGGAACTTCGATAATATGGTGTCGACCATATTGTATATTCCATAACTTCCAGATTATAATATAGACCCCTCATAATCTTGTGTGGAGGAGAAGGAATGTGATCAGTAACAACAACACATCAAGTGATGAACTGCACTCACTTGGTTTGCGACCTTGTTACCTATTTTAGATGACAGTAATTTTCTTTCATACTGTTATTATGATTACCAAACCTCTGTTACTGTGAAGGAAAAACAGTTTTATATACATATATATATATATATATATATATATATATATATATATATAATCTATCAAATATATATTATTGCTATGAGGGAAACAAGTATTATGCTTATATAATTCTATCAATTCCCCCCTTTTATTTTGAAAACCAAAATAATTACAATTAAAATTTAAATCAAATTTTGAATTTTACAGAAAAATCATGTCTCCGTTGGTTATGTTACTTTCTTTACCACTTAAATTAGTTACACTAGATACCCGATTAACAGTCTTTAAATCAAAGTTTAATACACATGCACATTATTATGATCAACAAAACAATGGCTACTATAGCAATTAAAGTGTAATAATGGTTTTCCACCATTCTGGAAATAATCCATTTATCCAATCACCCTAGTCACTGTTTCATGTCTTTTTAGCCTTTTCAGATACTAGGTATATTTTGCTTAAATGTTGCTTTATGGATTCTGTCTTGTTTGGAATACATGTACAGCACTCCTCACTGACCAGAGTGCAAAGACCCTTTTGCTTCTGCTGCATTTATATCATGACTGTAGATCTATGATTGATCTAACATACCAGTACTGTTTTCTTATTCTCTCTTTCTCCAGACATTTTTTTTATTTTACCTTTAGGTAGTTATTTAGTTAATCTCATTTATGGTATTGCATACCCTACATAACAGGTTCTTTCCCATGCCATAGGAAGCCATTTATATGCTTTTGTAGTGAAAATGTAGTATTCCCTAGCTATTGTCATATTGCATTCACTGATCCCTACAGGTTTTGATCCTATCTGTTTTATACATACACTTCATTTTGGAACTGTCCTTACTTTTAAAGTTGGGACATCTACTTTGTCTGGTTTACCACAACTCTATTCTTGTTACTAATTTTTAGCAAATCTTTTAGTTTACATTCTGTACTCTAAGGACCAATGGTGCAATCAATTCCTTTATTTTGCTCTTTGGCTGTTTCTTGGCATATTTCCTGCATGTCTTTTATCCATTATTGATGCTTTGCTTTTAACTTTAAAATACTGTTTTACTTTTCCCACACCCTATCGAGTTTTACCAGTCCCCCATTTTTTATGCTTCTTTAGACAACTGGTGTTATTAGTCCTTGGAACAAATGATCAATAAGAGAAAAAATATATATTCATAAAAATGTCCTGGTAAGCTTCAATATTTTTTTCTTCCATAACTACCTGCCAGTTTCAGTTTTCTAGTACACTATTAATAGCTGAGTAGTTAGCTTAGTAATATTTCAGTGTTGGAGAATTATGCTTTAAACTTGTTGCATATGAACACTGTCGGCTAAACTATCTCATTAGAGATCAACTATTTGACATGCAACTGTATTTAAAAATAACTAAGACAGAAATATATACTTTTTAATGTTTACTGCTCACTTGTATATAGTATTTTGTTACTGCTGTCTAAGTCTACATTGAAGAAGCATTTCTGAATAGATGTCTGCTATGTCCAATTAGAAGGTAGGTAGCTCTAAACATATATATATATATATATATATACACACATAAAAAATATATATATATATTATATATATATATATATATATATATATATATATATATATATATATATATGATGCAATGGATGCCAAGTGATCCAGCAATGTACCTTTAGCATCATCTTGCATCCTTGAGTGCCTACCTGCAGTATTATAGCAGCTTTCATAATAGTGGTGCATAAATATATGAAGTGCATGGAAGTTATTTTCATGAAATCAGAGATGTTTGTGGGTAAATCTGTTATAAAAAATGTTAGCAACAAAAGATTTACCTAAACAAATTATTACTGATAACTGTCCACAGTTCAAATCAGGGAAATGTTTGTGAGGCAAATTTACCATTTACACTTTTCCATTGCAGCTGGCCACAAAGCCACAAATGAAATGTGTGTACAATTTGTAGAAAGACTTACAATGGCCATTAAAGCAGTAAGCCCTTTAGTAAGCCCTGTAGCACAAGATAATTTTATTTTTTCCTTATCATACCATACATGCAACTAGCAATGCTACATCAGCATGTTATTCTTGAACAGAAATCTGATTTCCAGCTAGAAGATAAATAAACCAGGATGTGTAAGGCAATAACAGAAAACACAATGTCAATGTATAAGTGACAGCATCTGATCAAAGCAGATGTATTAAGCCAATGCAGTGTCAGCATATAAGTGAAAGGAAATTGAGAAATTTTACCATAGGTTAGAAAGTCCTGAAAAAGAGATTGAAAGACTGGAAAATGTTAAATGGACCAAATTATTTTAACGATTTGACCCCAGAGATACAATATTAAGACACAGTGCATTGTGGAAACATTTATGCCAGCCAAGAAATGCTGCAAAAAATGGATGACTTACAGCCAGTTACTATAGAGCTGACTGAGGAAGAACCATGTGGTACACAAAATGGTACCACAAAACTAGTCAAGTCAACAGCAGTGACTGACAGAGGTGCTGGTGTGAATGCATCTCCAGAGGCGGACACCCCCAAGAGCTGTCTTAGGTCACTGTTTTAAGCCCAGAGCCTATCCAGACCACAAAAGTACTATATTTAGTATCTGAGAGACATTTATAGGCTGTCAGTGAAAGGAAATAGAGGAAATAGAGTGCACGTCTAATAAGGCAATAATACAATTATTAATAAAACGAATGCTGAAAACTGATGCAGCCAGTAAACTAGCACCTATAGGCAGCATTGCAATGATAAGTGGTGATACTGTGCAAAAAATAAAGTCATATTCATAACAACACTATGATAGAAAACTGTCCTTCAATGACAATAATGCCACGATAAGTTAAACAATATGTACAGTTAAAAAGTACTTTAACATGTTACCTGTTAATGACCTGTGCTCATGTTTTTGTTCTCTTACCCTTTACTTTATTTTATAATTGTAAAAGAAGTGTGCAGCGTATGCACTTAACTAATGCATGTACAACATATCCATGTTCATATCTGTGCTCATACCTACTGCATGCACTAGCTGGGCAGGAGACACCATGGGTAAACAAGGCAGAGAGTACCAGCTCTGATCTCTGTATATTTGACAATATTTTCCTATGAATGTATGTTAGGCATGCACATAACAGTTTCATTTCCTCCTTGCTCAGTGGTTTGCACAACAAGGCAATTCCTCTCTTCTTGATCATTCTTGAATTGTGGACACTGTCTAGTTACCACAAGCCTCAGGACACTAAATAGCTATCATTACCATCAATACAATCTTTTGCATTGGGAACCAGTATGCTTTTATGCTTAGTATACCATTGTATGTATAACCCCTCTTCCCCCCCTGCTATATCTAATTACATTGTGCTTATTCCTTAACCAGGCTTCTCAGTCCTTCAGTGGAAAATAAATTTCTCTATGAAGTATACCTTCCCTGTGAGCTTAACTGAAGATGTATTTCCGGTTCAGTAGGTTCTAGATGCTTTTTGCAACTTTTATTCAAAAGAACAAGGTCAAATCCTACATTCATTGTTGTTTGTGATAGAGCCAACAACATTTTAATAAAAATAACCAAATGGCTCCTCAGCAACGGCAACTCACCCATGCCAGCAAATAATGAGTAAAAAAAAAAAAAAAAAAAAACAACCTCCAAATAACAAAATAGGTGCAATTTATGCACTTCCTTAGAATAAAAATATCAACATGCAAAATGATCAATGAATAGAGGTGGCTTTGCTGTAACATTTTCTTTGATATGAAATTATGTACAGCCTAAACAGTGTCTATTCTGTAGATGTAGCTTATAACATTGCGGTTTACGGTCTTCATTTTATACTGTGATGAGGAATTTTCTGGCAGTGCTGTGGCATAGAGGGATAAAGCCCTGATTATGGCTCAGGTGACCTGGGTTCAATTAGCAGCTTAGGTGACTGAGGCTCTGGCAGAGAGGGTAATTACATGTGTATTCCCTGCAGTGATGCCTAGTAGAGACTTTGTGGTGAGCGGACATGTTCTATGCAGAGGAAAAGGTGGTGGACTTGACTGATCTACTGTAGAAGTGGGTCAATATGCTGAGTGTCCCCATTGCATGCTTGGCCTTCAGATAAAACCACCACAATGGGAAAGAAGAGTTACACAGTCTAGGTCATAAAAGTAATAAGCCCCCAGCTGAAGGTGACAATGAGATCCCCAGGATGGTTCTGTACTGGTCCCAGCTTGTATCAGACAAATTATGGGCAGAAACTGGTAGACACAATACTGGACACGGGGTACTGGGTTCATGTTGTAGGATGATGCAAGGGAGCAGGAAAGCTCAAAAAAAAAAAAAACATCAGACTTTTTTTTAGTCTTTTGCTTTATTCGCAATCTATTTTCCCAGAGAATGCAATGAATAGTTTGCACAGGGGCTGAACACTCTTCTTCTGCAGTAATGAAGAAATAACAGTTGCATCTGGTCCTTTGCTTTCATATTTTTTCTGACCTAGTGCTTATTCTCTTGCTTTAATGTTTTCTCCGACTTAATGGTCATGGTCTGCCTGGACTTTTGCAAGTACTCCTATTTTGTGGCCTGTTGCCTAATTACTTTTTGCTCAGTCCCTAATTCTGGAGGTAAATAGTTGAGAACTATACTTACGTAATGCTTGCATAGCGTAACCTGCAAAGTACTGTACATTCTCTGGCAAAACTACATTGACTATGTCTGTAAGTAATTATCTGATTGTAACATTGCCCCTAGTAGAGACAATATTACTGCATTAAGACAGAGTAGCTTAGTTAATGGCATACAAAACATATTCTGAGTCATTTATGTGCGTAATTATACTTATTTGGAAGGCATCCAGCCACTAAATTAGATGCACTATTTCTGCGCTAGCTGTTAGTGCACATTTTTCCTAGTGCTGATGTTATGTTTATTTTTGTCACAAAATCAGTATTCAGTGTAATGCAAATTGCATCTGGGCACTTGTAAAGAACACTGGGCCCAGAAAAGCACCCTCATGTAGACAGTCAATGGCAATAAAAGTGTAGTAGTACGGTAAGTCCGAGTAGCTTAATCAACCATGTCAATCCACAATTCTGTCCAGGGGTAATACAGATGCACTGCTCAGTTAAGAAAGTCACAAAATAGACACATTGAGAATATAACTACATGGTCAAGCTTATTAGAGCTCATAGCTTTAGATAAGGGTAATGTGAGAGGTTAAGCCACAGGTATACATGGCTTATAGAATCCCAAGCCATTTATGTGCATTAACCTCTAGCTTGACTCTTGTAGGTCTAAAATTCCCCATTTCTATCTCTAACAAACTAATCCTTACATCAAGCCAAGCACCGCCAACTCCATTAGACAATGATAGTCTGTTACAAGGGTATTCTGTTTTTCCACCTGAGAAATGGATAAGAAATGACTTACAGTTTCAGAGTAGTCCTTGGTCAATTCTGATTGTTTCTTAAACACAAACTTAACTTTGCTTTGGCTCATTAGCAGCAGTACAAAAGAACTGCCTGCTCACACCCTTGTTCTCCCCGTCCCCCTTCCCTGTTTATTACCATAAGCCAATCTCAAAGTTAATAAATAATACCTGTGGCAGGCACCATTTTTAAAACTACAACCACCCTTCGAGCACCTCATGCTCGGCTCTCCCATAGAACTTATTAAAACTGCCTGAACTGGAGTGCAGCTAACTGATAGTTTGTGGAAATACAGGGTACCTACCTGAGTCTCCACATTCACTATCATATGTCCATTTATCAGTTTACTCTGTTACCTGATTGTTTCCAGCCCCCCTCATAAGAGCAACTAACAGGGTTTCTACCCGCTTCGCTCCCCACCCTGCACCCTATTCCCTCCCACCCCCAGTGGTCCTACCTCTATTATACTCACAAACCCCTCCCATCTTTCCAATAGCCAACCATGGCGCTAAACCCAACACTACCTCATCCATCTTCCCTCTACTATCACTCCTTCTCAGCTAACATGTACAAGCATGCCTTACCTATGCTCACTGCATGCACTCTTCTTGCATATCTTACATCCTACCAAAACTCCATCATTCCCCCACTCAACCACTACCACTATACTACTACTCACACCACCACTCATGTCTCACCCTCACTCAGCTCCCCTCCCACCAACTCAAGAACTATCCCTATGCATCCCCCGCATATTCTACCAACTATATTACTCAAACATAAAGCATCCCTACAACTTAACATAGTAACCCTCCCACCATACCTATTACCCACAGAGCACAATCATAATGTTTCCCTAATAAACAAACACATTCAAAAACTAAGAAAACTAATAACCTCATGCATATCAAAACTAGCCCTAAGTGAAGACATCCACCCCAACCTTGGCCCTACCATCTCCAACCCCAATCCTCATAAGCAGACTAGAAACCACAACTTCTCCCATATCACAGCCAATAGAAAGCCAAGTGACTTCCTTCTACTAAGCCTAAATATTAGAAGTATATCCAACAAAGTCCATGAAATCAATGCCACCATAGACTTGTACTCCCCAGATAAAGTCATCCTGAAAGAAACCTGGCTAAAACCTCATATTACCAGTGAACAAATCCTCCATACTGGTTACGGCATACTAAGAGTAGACCGGCTAAACAAGAAAGGAGGCGGTGTAGCTATAATATTTAAACAGCATCTAAACATCCAGATCTTAAAATCATCAGCTCCACAAATAGGCAATGAAGAAATAATATATACCAACCTCAAAATAAACCAAAACAAAACTATCAACATAATTGGATGCTACTTCCCACCTGGCCAAAACATCCCTCTACTAGAAAACCTCCTCAGCTGGTCTACCCACCATCTCCCCCAATAAACTATAATTTTAAGTGATTTCAATACTGACTGGCAATCCTGTTCTGGCAACCATCCAACACATCATGTAAACCTTCATGGCTTCACCCAGTAGTCCAGTCGCCAACCAGGATAAATAAAAACTCCAGCAAGCACACTACCCTGGATTGGATACTAGTCAGTAAGAGCCCCCAGTCATATATATTCCAGGCTGCTTATCAGATAGCCTCAGTGATCACTCCCCACCATTCCTACTCAAAAAATATCTATACCAAGCTAAACCTGTCATCTACCGCCAAATACGTAAAAAAACTAAACGTTAACTCACTCACATTCATCTCATCCCTCAAAGAATGTAACTGGCATCCTCTAAAGTACCTCAGTCTTGATGACGCAGTTGAATGTTTTAATACTACCTTCCTGAGCAGCCTTAATTACCATGCCCCCATAAGACTTTACAGAACCAAAGCACAACCCTCCCCATGGCTACAGAAAACCACTTGGTCAGAAATGAAAAACAGGGATTAAGCCTGGGAGCATTGGCACAAAACCAAAACCCCCTCAACTAGACAGAAATTCCTAGAACTACACAATAGAGTCAAAAAACTAATAAAACAGGACAAATTCCAATACTACCAGTCTGCCCTAGACTCCTCCCAGCACAGCCCCAAACAATTCTGGTCCTCCATAAACTCCATCCTCCACCCAGGTAAAGTCAGTACCCCTCCTCCTAACATCCCTCACTCCTCCAAAAATATTGCTACCTCATTCAACACACACTTCACACAAACCATACTATCACTAGCTAAACACACAACCCCCCTCCCCTCCAACCCACACCTTCAACTAGTAATCTCCCCACTGCCTTCTCTTTTTCTCCTGTACCTACCTCCAACATAAAAAACTCTTAACTAAATTTAAGCCCACCAAATTAGCAGCAGACAACCTCCCAGGTAAATACCTTCAAATCGCAGCTGATGCTCTGGCCTACCCAGTATCCATCTTGATTAACCGAGCTCTGTCAGAAAGTTACATTCCCACATTATGGAAAGTATCACATATAATTCCCCTCCACAAAGGTGGCCCCTCCACAGAACTAACCAATTATCGCCCCATAGCTATTCTCTCTCCACTCTCCAAAATACTAGAGAGATGCATTCACTCTCAGGTCTCAGACTACATCCTTACTAACAACCTCCTTTCCAATACTCAGCATGGTTTCCGACCAATCCATAGCACCACCACTGCCTTACTCTCCTTTACTAACACTATCCTTCAGCATAAAAACAATGACTATTTCTCCACTGCTACTTTCCTAGACCTATCTAAAGCATTTGGCATGGTCCCACACAAATAACTAATCTCTGTCCTCAATAACCTATCCTTCTCTCAATCAGTCACCAACTGGTTTCAGAGTTACCTGTCTGACCATCAACAATCCGTTGTACGGCAGAATGACATATCTCCCCAACTACCTGTCTCTATAGGGGTTCCCCAAGAATCCATCCTTGGACCCCTACTCTTCTCTATTTTCACCAATAATCTAGCCTCTGCCACAAAACATGGCACACTCATACAATACGCAGATGACTCAACCATCATCTGCTCAGCCCAGTCCCTACCCAAACTGCAAAAAGTCACACAGGAAGCCTTTTCCTCTGTTGAAACTTGGTTATCCGATGCCTAATTAATACTCAACCCAAACAAAACTAAACTACTCATCTTCCAACCCACCAAACATACTCAAAACAACTCTCACTTTAACATCACAGCAAAAGAGAACACAACTATACACCCAACAGAACACACCAAATTGCTAGGAGTGGAAATAGACAAATTAAAATTTGACATTCACATATCCATGACCATAAAAAAGTCCACAAAATACTAGGAGCATTATACAGATATAAGCAACTTCTCACCAAAGCAGCAAAGATTTCAGTGGCATATTCCCACCTTATCTCCACCCTACTTTATGCCTCTCCAATATATACCAACCTAAGGCAA
The DNA here is from genome assembly GCF_019279795.1 of Protopterus annectens. Classification (NCBI taxonomy): domain Eukaryota; kingdom Metazoa; phylum Chordata; order Ceratodontiformes; family Protopteridae; genus Protopterus; species Protopterus annectens. The sequence goes on from NC_056729.1 coordinate 1,209,766,949, forward strand.
TGCGATCTAAGCAAGCTAGAGACCTGCTACAACAAAATCGCCAAATTCGCCACAGGGGCATCCTACTGTAGTCACCACTGTCTCTCACTTGCTGGACCTGGCTGGCTTGAACTCCCTCACCTCCTTCAATGGTATCAACTTTCACTTGCCCACAAACTAGTAAACCATCCACTAAATGTCCCATCCCTCCAGAATCTACTCCAACCCTATCGCACCACCAGACCACTAAGATCCAGCAACAAAAATCATTTGCAGATCACTAAAGCCAATAAATCTTCTGGTGAAGCACTATTCTCTTGCACCATAGCCAAATTATGGAACTCCCTCCCACCCACAATTACCTGCATACCATCATGCACCACTTCAAAACTTTACTAAAAGCGCACCTAAAAACATGCCGGCTATGCCCTTGCAACTCCCACTCTAATATCACCCACCCCATCCAACCACTACCTTTCTTTCTACCCCACTAACCACCTTGATTATAGCAAGCTCAGATGATCATAAGCCTACTACTTATTATACAGCAGGAACTTCTTATTGTAACAATTGTTAATGTCTGTTATGTACTTCACAGATAAAAATTCTAGTTGTCTACCGATGTACTATGTTCTTCATCTGTAACTATGTTTGTAATTAATTGTTATGTTAATCCAGTTGTTAATCGCTATGTAAATCCAATGTAACTACTGTCTGTATATTTTAACTGTGGAGCTTTTCTCCCCGGGCCTCCGCTGAAAATGGACCTACATCCAGTCGGACACTCCCAGTCAACAAATGTAAATAAATAAATAAATAAAATTAGTGACATAATCCTAGTTGTGCTGTGAAGTTCAGTTTGCTTCAGTTGACGTTTCACTTTGCACATGTTCAATCTCTTCCATCGAAAATATTATTCTTTGTCCTAACACAGACTTCATAATGCATTTGTAACTTCAATTTGCTGAATTCAAAGCAGAATGGGTGAAGTGAAAGAAAATGCATTATGATACACATTCCCTCTTGGAGTTATTGTGCAGTTTAAAAAAAATTTAACACAAAGTCAAAAGGATTCAAGTAGACCCACTCCCACTGAGTGCATTACATCTGTGGAAGAAACAGTTTCCTTCTCCTTAAATAAAGTGTTTGACTTAAGTAAAGATTTATACTGATTAACTATCGAATAAATTATTTTGTTAACAAGTTCTTCCAGGTTATTTGTTGTTAAGAAACCACTTAACCAATCAGTGACAACTATAAAAGAGCCAATTACTGAAGAGGAATTATACTACTGCTGTAGTATTTCTATGGAGGGGTATAGAAAAATATTAGTTTGGTCCAGTACACTTCACAAAAACCTGTATATAGAAGCCTAAGTGTTAGTAGATCCTCCCCTGTACCACTACTGTGAGAAAAGAAGATTGTCAGGCTGGTACAAAAGTGTTAGTACTTAAATTATATAACCAGAGACCATTGCCAACCTTTTGGCTGACAGGTTCAGCTCACATTTCTCCACCACTCCCCCCAGTTAGTCCAAAAGAAATACCACATACAGTTCCCCCCCAACCATTCCACTGTCAAATAGTGAGAAAATATTGGTCGGTTTTAATTATGGATAAAAATATAAAAATATAGGTGAAACACCTAAATTTGTCTTTAAGAATAAGAAAAATCTGAAAAGATTATTGTATAATAAAGATGGAATAAGCAAGATTAGCTCAAAAAAAGTACTTATATATGTGGCTGTTACAAAGCATGTAGTTGTATCAATAACTGTTTTCTTCATCCAGTTACTGGAAGGTCTTATAGTTTTAAGGGCTATGCTGACTGTAACACCAAGAATCTTATATACTTAGCCAGCTTGCCAAAACTGTTCAGCTTTTTATGTAGACAAAACCAACAAAAAATTTAAAGAACAGATTTTACTCCACATGAGTGATATAAAGAACTGTGTGAAAATCAGTGCTCTAGCAAATCATGTTATGGAGCATGTTGGCCATTCATTTAACTTTATGGTTCTTGAGACTCTTCAAGAAAATATAAAGGAAGGTGATATATACAATAAAACAGAGATCAACGAAATTAAAAGGATAGCAGAATTGTGGGCTAATCAAAAGCCCGGTTTGAATGCAGTACTTCCAATAAAACCTGTGCTAAAGGGGCAGCGCCCCTATTAAGAAGTACTGAATAGTCAGAAAGAAAGTGTTGTCCCATTCTGAAGCTTCTGATTGGTTGATTGTTGTACTTAAACAATTTGCTGAAGTAGAACAAACTGAGGATCTGAAGAAGGCTATTAAGCTGAAATTCTACTGAAGCTGCAACTTATTTTCTTTTGTTTTTATGGTTTTCAAGTTGTTTTATTAAAAGGATTTTAGCTCTGTGGTGGTCCATTGTGGATATTTAGTTTGCTGTATTCCTAGATAACAGATCATCAATGCACTTTCCAAGGCCAAAAACACTGCATCATTGGGCCCCGATAACATTCTGGGATGTTTAATAAATAGCATGAAACATGACCTCTCTAGTCCACTTGAATCACTTTTCAGCTGGAGCCTTCAGTCAGGTTTTGTGCCCAAGGAATGGAAGATAGCTACAGTCATACCCCTGCAACAAGGAGGTCTAACCACTGAGCTGTGTAACTACAGGCTGATAAGTTTTACCAGCCTCATATGTAAGGCCATGGAAAGAACCATGGTCATGATAAATGAGGACACAGGAAACTTGCAAATGCTGGATCCATCACAGCTCGGCTTTGTTAAAGGAAGTTCATGCCTATTAAATCTGGTGGACTTTTTTGAGAGGGTTGCCAAAGCACTGGATGAATATAAGACTGTTTACACAGCTTACCTTGACCTGGCAAAGGCTTTTGATAAATACCCCACTCAGGCATTATAGACAAGCTGAATAATTTAGGTATAAACCCTTTTATCACCCACTGGATAGCCAACTGGTTCACTGATGGGACCCAGGAGGTCAAAATAGGTGAGGCCACCTCCACCAAGAAGCCAGTCACTAGTGGAGTCCCCCAGGGCTCAGTACTAGGCCCGCTCCTTTTGGCATCCATTTCTGTGAAATGGAAGCAAATGCTGAAGGTTTATGGCTGTCTAAGTTTGCAGATGATTGTAAGCTGGGGATTATCATCGACTCACCTGCAGATCGACTCCCCTGCAGACACTAGCATTCTACAACAAGGTCTATCTCTGGCTAACAAATGGTGCCAAAGTCATGGTCTTAAACTCAGTGCTAAGAAATGCACAATTGTACCCTGTGGGAAGCCAACCATCCCTGTTAATTACCATGTTAACAAATCACCCCAAAGATCTGACCCAGTGGTCAGCGATCTGGGTACGTACATAAACAGTAGCCTTACCTTCTACCACCACGTGGCTACAGTGGTGAAGAAATCCTTTTCTGCTGTGCAACTTAAGTCCAAATAAGTCATTATCCCACTGTAATCTGCCCCTATCAGACCAGTTATAGAGCACAATGCTCCCTTTGTTATGTACCTGACCAGGCATATGCAATTAAAGCAACCTCAGAGGTTTTTTACAAGGTGTAACAAACCTGCCTTGTGCAGAGTATCTTAAAGCCCTTTCTCTCTATTCAATCTCTTATAGATTGCTGAGGGGTGATCTATACCTGGTTTACAAGGCATCTACAAACCGCACACTTATGAATCTTGTACATATTCGTAATTCAAATAGTTCCAGAAATATAAGGTCTAGGGACCTGAATTTTGCCCGTGACTTAAACAGAACATGCTAGACAGACAGATATGTGCCACAGAGACTGTCCTTCCTATAGAACAGGCATCCCATCCATGTGAAGCTGACTTCATCTATTACCCAGTTTAAGCACAACTTACACCATTATTAAAACATGTGCTTCAGTAAAGGATATTCCATTTTTAACTCAGCTGTGGACTAACTACTATTTTCTATTTGATTATTTTGTAGCATGTATTTTACAGTTATATTTTGCAGTTTGATTTTTATTAAGTGAACTAATTGCATAATATAATTTAGGAAGTGAACATCACACCCTCCAGACTGCAAAGTTTCTTCCTGGCTTGTTTTGGACCCAGTATAGATTGCATATTGGGTTTTCTGAGACTTCCAGGGATACCACGGATTTCTCTTTTCACAAAGAGCAAATAGAGCACATTTAGGAAATGATGTGCCTATTGTCTGTAAAGTTCACTCAACCCCTATGAAACATGACAATGCTCCTGATAATTTTGGAATTCTGGATACAAGTATTCAGCAGTCTGAGGATTCAGTGTTTAGAAGAAATAAAAAAGGAAGGAGGAATTTCACAACAAATAACAAAGAAGAAAAAGAAACTGACAAATGTCTGTAAAGAAAAGTGAATACACTGCTTTGTTATGTAATACTCAGATTACAGGGAACAATAGCACTTTTCTATCAGAAAACCTTCAATTTACATAAAAAGGCAGCCTGTTTCCAAAAGAGAAAGTAGAAAAAAAGAGGCAAGGGGCAGGTGAAAAGGAAGACATCAAAACTGAATGTGGAAGGACTGAAGAAAATTACTGTAAGAAAAAAAAAAGAGGAGAAAGATAGACATTGACAACATGGTTCAAGCTGTGGATCTACAAAGCCATTGAAAAAGCCGCTAAAAGCCGCACTTCTTGAGGAACGCAATTTATTTTAAAACGCTAAATAACAAACGTTTTTCGTCTAGCACGATGGTTATACTTCATCAGAAAGCATGAAAAAAAAGCAGTGACAGTTGGTTTTGAAAACTATATATAAACTCCCTGCCAAATACTGAAATAACACCGCTCCTTCTTAAAGGCATAGACCCATAGAATGTTGTTGTTGTTGTGTCTTTCGGCTTATCCCAGTTAGGGGGTCGCCACAGCGGAACTCCGGTCCGCTAATGTTTGGTAGTGGATTTTTACATGCCGAGTTACCAGCCCTGATGCACAACCTTCAACGAAGGTACGCCCTTTCACGCATGTCTCCACACAGAAGACGCTCTAGCTGAGAATCGAACGGGACAACATCTTGCTGTGAGGCGACAACGCTACCACAGCACCACTGGATGTAAATACCATTATATATATAAACAATATTTTAAATAATCTAAATTATATTAATCTAATTCATAAAATATCATTTCAATTGCCTTGTACAAATCTAAACTCAGCAACAACCGTTCTTCTCTAAAATCCGTAAAACTAAGCAAACATAACTAAGCAATAATTCCGACATAGTCTGTTTGCAGATCTACAACGCCAGCTGGATGAGTATTGTATGCTTGCAAATGTAATATGCAAGGAAAACAGTGGGATTAATAAGACTAAATGTGATGAAGACCATTCCTTTATAGAGCAGATGTTACTGAATAAGAAGTTGAGGATTCTTCAAATCCGTTTAGAAAAGATATTCTTGTAACTGGAGAATCAATTATTAGAGGAACTGATACTTACATTTGCAAAGACGATTGTGAACATCAAATCATTTTATGCTTGCCAGGATCAAAAATACAGGATGTGAGACAAGCCTTAAAATGCCTAAATGCAAGGAAGTATTGATTTGTTTTTGTTCGTGTCAGTACAAATGATCTCATCCACAAAGACTCTTTGACTGTTAGTAGGGAACGTAGAGCCCTCTTAGGTAGTATAGCTTGTACTGGTGTTAGGACATACGTTATTTTTCATAAATCACATATAGAAAAGAGAATCAGGTCACCATGTATGAAAGGATTTTTTAAATAAATACCTACATAAAAAATGTGCCACATTAAAAAATGTGTAGAACATCCGAGCCTAATTTTGGGCACACGTGTTCAGAGAGGATGACATGCTTTTGTCAAGATCAGGGAAGAGATTTTTTGCAAGGAGATATTTTGTAATATTTGACAAACACAAGGCAGGATTTTTGCCAGGTTGAAAATGTAACAGTTCACAGATAGCTACATTTGATGCATCTCTGATGGTTGTTAATGCTAGGAGTATCAATAATAAAGTTTCTTTATTGGATAATTTGTTACAGTCCCACAAGACTGGTGATGTTATTGTTTGTGAAACATGGTTAAAGAACAATGACTGGGAATCAGTTCTGTCAGGGTATAAATGTTTTTACTACAACAGACATTCTAACCAAAAATCAGGTGGATGAGTTATGATACGGATTAAAGATAGTTATGAGACCTGTGATTATTACATGTTCAATGACAACACTAACACTATAGACTGCGTAACTGTGACAATAAAGATAACTATGGAACATATAGCAGTTGTTGGACTGTATAGACCACCAAACTGGAATGCTGATGACCTAGAGAAATCTATGCATTCCTTGCATGAAACACAGGAGAGAAGAATAATAGTGGCTGGGGATTTAAGTTACCAGAAACCGACTGGATTAATATTGATTCAACAATATTAGCAATGAAAGTATTCACAATGTATGTTCACGAACAGCAATTGCTTAAGATTGTTAATAAAAAAACACCAGGGAAAGGAACATACTAGATATTGTTTGTGATCCTAGAGAAATTACTGTTACTTTATGTCAAATTTTACAACTGTTGATGTGCAGTGATCAAAGGGTTATAAAGGTTAATTTGTTGCTATATAATTCTGCCAAAATGAAATCTAAACCAATGCACAGAAGATTAATTACAGATTATATGGAAGCAAAACAATCACTATGTAAAACTAACATGAACGATGGGTTTGGTGGAAAAACTGGAGAAGGAATGTGGAAAATGTTAAAAGAGAAATTGCAAAATCAAAAAAATGTTTAACATCAGGATCTAGGCATACAACGTCAGGGTAATGTATTTCCATAACAACAAGATACCTGATTAAGGTAAGAGACAAAAATATAAGAAATCGAAAAGAGGTTGAACTACAACTTCGAAAACTGAAATAAACAAGTGGGACAAACAAACACTCCTTTTTGGCATCTACTTCTCTGACGTCAAGGCCAAAATCAAGGGCCTCTGGTTGACCAAATTTGCAGATGATTACAAATTAGGAGCAGTCATAGAATCTCCCACTAACACTTATATCCTTGCAGAAGGGCAGAAACAGGAAACTAACTGGTGTCAGCGCCATGGACTAAAACTAAGTGCCAAGAAATGCATAATAGTATCCTTTGGTAAGGACACTATTATAAATAACTAAATGACAAGAAATGTGTAATAGATACCAGGGATGGCTGACGTCCCAAAGGATACTATCATATTGAAAACACACCAGTAAGAATCAAGCCATTAGTCAAGGACTTGGTGACACACATAGTCAGTAATCTAGCCTTTGACCATCATGTGACTACAGTAATAAGGAAATCATTCTATGTTGTGCAACTTATAAAGAAAGGTATGGCATCTAGATCCAAGGAGGTCATTGTTCCACTGTATTTGGCATGCATTAAACCTATCATAGTGTGCAATACCTCCTTTGGTATATACCTAAACAGGCACAACCAACAACTGGAATGTCCACAGATGTTCCTTACTAAAAGAAAACAGGTGTACATAGCATGTCCTATGCAGAGCACCTCAAAGCATCCTGTATTCTGTTTCCTACAGACTATTGAGGGGAGATCTATGCATGAAATACAAGTTATCATCAGACCCCACTCTGATGGACCTCCTGTATAGTCACAAAAAAACAGCTCCAGAATTACCCATTCTAAAAAAAGATATAAATAGGACCTGCTGTTGAGAAAGGTATATATCCTAGAATGTATCCCAGAGACTACCCCGTCTCTGGAACAGGTTCCTCACCCATGTGAAGTACAGTTCCTCCCTAACCCAATTCGAGTGCAATTTAGGCAATTAAGTGGGGAATAGGAAATTTCTCTCTGGTTAGGCACCTATGTCTGTAATGGACAAAGGCAGCCTGTAAATGATTCATCTCCCAAACCACTTCTTGTAAATGTTTTATCTCCTTAGCACCTGCTTACACTAACCAAGGGTACCAGAACTTGTCAGAGATTTGGGATGCATGGCTAGGCTTAAAAAGACCCAGTGATCATTGGCTAGTATATACCTATGAGGCTATGAACCTATGAACAATTTGGTCTCTGTATCATCTTCCTTTCTTCCTTAGTTTCTTCAGAAGGATACTGGGATTTGTAACTTGAGTCAAGTAGGAGGCTGGTTTGTGAGGGTGGAAATATGTTGGTGCTGCAGGCTAAGCACATGTCAGTCACAGACCACACTTCTCTCCATGATTCTAAGAAAGTTTGTGTTTTCAGTATTCCTTTCCTGATGAGCTTTGTAGGAATCTACTAACATTTTGAGTAACCTTTCCATCTTCACACAACTCAGTAACTACAGTTCAATGTAGACAGGTTTTGTTTAATAGAAAATACACAATCTGAAAAGCAGCCCTACTTCTGTCAGGCAATTCTTCACACTGCTGCAAGGATCCTTTCCAGGAAGAACTTTACCAGTTGTACACAGTAATCCCTGTTTTACTTTCCTGACGATTCCAGTTTAATTCCCCATATGGGCACAATATTTTAACAATTTATGTTTTATCAGCAAACATTTCCAGCAACTCAGGACAAGTTCCTATCTCATCAAAAGTAGCATTCACTCTGGATGCTTACTTCATGCCATTCTGTCAGAAAGGGCTTCTAAGGCAAATATTGCATGGATGGAGAAAACTCAACCACAGCAGTTTACATGTAGCTGTGTAGAAGTCAGAGCTTATGAAGCAAACTGTTTTTGCACTCACACCTGCCACCAATGAAGTAGCTTCTCTTGCTTTGAGAAATGTTTTGTTTACAAGGACAAAAGAAAGGAAGAAATAAGCAGCAATAAAATTCAGTCCTTCATAGACTGTTGAGATTTTCACGGTCATGTCATAATCTGTCCTGCAAGTGTAATGTCTCAACACAAATATTATTTTTCTCAAAGTTGACATAAAAATACTAAGTACTCCCAGAGTTCACTCTTTAATTCCAGGACTCCTTTTCCACCCACTAGGCATGACAATTCATCAACTTCTTTGCAAAGAGCTACACTCATTTCCTCCCTGTATACACAGATTCCCAAAGACTGGAAACTCTTCTGTAGATCCTCTCTAACCCACACTCCTTGAATATGGAATCTTAGAAACATAATGGGCATGAAATACCTGTTCCTGTAGCTGATCCCCACTATTTTCCTGCATTACTGATCCCCATTACTTTCCTGCATTACTGATCCCCTTTTCTTTCCTGCCTTACTGATCCCCATTTCTTTCCTGCCTTACTGATCCCCATTACTTTCCTGCCTTACTGATCCCCATTACTTTCCTGCATTACTGATCCCCATTACTTTCCTACATTACTGATCCCCATTACTTTCCTGCCTTACTGATCCCCATTTCTTTCCTGCCTTACAGATCCCCATTACTTTCCTGCATTACTGATCCCCATTACTTT
>NC_056729.1:1209778837-1209943837 GCF_019279795.1 Protopterus annectens
ACTATAGCAATAACCAATGAATGGGTGTGGTATAGTGAAGATTTACCCATGGTTGTTGTGTTGATTAAACAAAGGCAACCATGGGTAAATCTTCAATATACCATACCCAGGAGTTGGTTATTGCTATTACACAATGACATTATTTAAGAAAGAAATGATTTACTTTTCTTAAATAATGTCTTTGTATAATGGTGCCATGGTGTTCTTCCACTACTGCACATGTGTATGAAACTTAGTTCCCGTGCTTATGCAGTACATCGGTGCTTTGGAATGCAAGCAACGGAGAAAGGAAGATTTCTGTTGCTTCTTTTTTTTTTTTTAAACTGTTAAATCTGGACAGTTTAGAGGTGTGAGAGAGACAGGCAAAAATACAAGGAAAATCAGGTATTTTTCTTTAGTTTTGCATAATGTACCTGGTTTTCCTTGTATCTTCTCTGCTGTCCATACATACCTCTTGATCTTTTAGCTCAAGAAAACTGTTAAGCCTTAGCATAATATTAATAAAAGAAAGTCCAGGTGACCAGACTTTTTTCTGCTGGTAAATGATTGATTTACAATGGGCACGCTGGCTGGACTGACCAACCAGCATGCACAGGTTTGAAGAAATACCATAGCTATATTTATGCTGATGGAGCATGACAACCTTGCAGAATTATTTACCCTTTAAAAAATTAATATTCATTGCAGTAGAAACCCTGATTTTACAGAGTTAGGGTCTGTGGCCCATAGCCCCTTATGTGTTTAAACTCCGAGGTCACATGAATATAGAGTACTTGAAATATTAATGTCATAGTCGTAAGCCATGTAGTGCTTTCATCTCACAAGATGTGCAGCCTCAGAGCATACCTCTCAACTTCTTAGAGCAAGAGATATGGACAAAGCCATTGATAAAAGTGGGACGATGGCCCAAAAGTAGGGACAGTTTTTAAATATTGCTCTTACAAACGTAGAAAGCTGATAGAATAAAAGATTTTGCATTAGCATGATTTTTTCTGAAGGGTATGAAGTCTAAAACTCAAATGTCTGTCATTATTTTCTAACTTCAGTCTTCAATGATTTGTCACAAATTTGCAAGAAAAACACAATTTTATGAAAAACAGACCAAAAATATCAGGCAAAAATCTGTACAGTTGAGAGGCATGCCTCAGAGTTGGAATATATGACTATGGGCACTCTGTATAGTTATGAAAGTGGGATTGCCCCCTTAAAAAATCAAGAGTACTGCTAGCATGGCTATTGCTATGAATGAAAAAATAAACCTAGTATTACTACTTTGAAAGTATAATGGGCTCATGTTGAAGCAGCTGACAATATACTCAGACTGAACCCTAATGGTACTTTGTAGAGAAGTCCTCAGCACTCTGTAACAGGTACTTGGTAATGTTGGTGTTGTTTGTTGTTTATCAGTCAGTCAGGGAGGACATCATAAAGTAGTCCTCAGTAGCTCATGTATCACTTGGAGAAACAATGTAATGTCATGTTATACTGGCTGTGTGTATTTAACAAGGCTAAACACTTCAGGGACTTGCAATAGCTACGTCTTTAACTAAAATTGTGGTTTTCTGGCAAATTAGTGGCAAAGAGGTAACGTTTAAATGGTTCATCTCCCAGGTCCATGCTTACACTTATCAAGGGTATCAGAACTGAGATTTGGGAAGCATGGCTAGGCTTAAAAAGGGCCTTCTGGTTGTTAGCCTAGTAAACACCTGTGAACCTATGAACCTATGATTGTGAGCAGTTACAGAAACCTACTCCATGCAACCATGTTCCTGTCAGTACTATCCTTGCAGGACATAAAACAAGTTCCATGATAAAACAGTATGAAATTAATTCAGGAGCTACATCTTACCAGATAAGATATCATGACTAACATGCTTGTGAAGTTTGTACAGACTATGTCAAGCAAGAGAGTGATAAACCAAACCATTCAGCAAATAAGGTGGGAAGGCAAGCATTGGGTTCATTTTTGTGTAGTTACCAACTACTTACTCACATCAAAGAAGGACAGCATAATAGTACATTGCATTACTGATACAGAAGTTCATAAGTATAATTTGCTACTGACATTCTTTGAAAATCGACAGGATATTGGCATGGCAGCATGTTTTACTACTGAGGCCATATTTCCTTATATGGCAATGATTTGAAATTACGTTGCAAGCAAAAATGTTGCATGCAAACACTAACAAGCCCCCAAGAAATAAGTAGATCAGTTCTACTTGTACATATATTTTAACTTAATCATTCTATTAGCAATCCATAATACTTCTGTTTACAGTATGTGCAGTCCCCATGCTGTGCACTCTTATGAATACACCAGTGGCATGCCTTAATTTAATCTGGGTTCATATCACTGAGTTTCATGATCGATAACATCTGGTCACACCCAAACTAGTATTTAGAGAGTAACTACACTACATATAGAGCAATTAATACAAATCCAAATGCTGTATAGAATATAGGTAACATTCTTAACAATCTACTACAGAACCATTTCTGAGGTCCAGTAAAATACCCTTTCCTCATCACTCAAGATGTGATTAAATTATAGACTAAGTATTGTAAACAAAGTTAGTCAAGTTATAAATATGCCAATGTTTCCTAAGTGCCTATAAAAATTTAATGTGGTCCTATCCCCTGTGACTATTTAGCTTACAAATCCAAAGGGCAACTTCCACAAGCTCTGACTATCAGGAGTTGAGAAGAGCTCCATGTAAAGAAAGTTGAATTGCAAAAAGCTTCATTGCATTTTTTTTTGCCTAAGAGAGACACAAGAGCCCTGAAAGAATAATGCTATGAAACAAATCAAATACTAATCTAAGCATAAGAGGGTGCAAGTATTGACACCCTGACAACTAAAAAGATGAACATGCAAGGAAAGGAGGCTTGAGGGAGGAGAGGCTACTGCAACAGTGATCTGTTAGAACATCTACTGTTATGGTAAGTTTACTTACACACTTTTCTATAGTCAACATATAGCTCACTGTTGCAGTAGCCTAAGCTAAACAGGTTGATTAACAGAGGTTAAAGAACCAACAGAGGAGGTGGTGAACAACTAAGACTCCAGGAACACCTGAACAATGGCCTATTCTGGACCTGGAAAAGGAATCCAGCTTCTAGTGTTTTGCAAGCATATACAGATGACCAAGTTGCTGCCTCTAGAATACTTCTAGAATCCACTCCCTTTTCAGAAAATCACCAAAGGAGCCAAAGCACTTGTGGAATGAGCCCTAACCCTGCCTGGAAGTGACTTATTATGGTGAGTATCCTTTCCTCTTAGCTTCATAGGAGATAAATAGCTGAGTATCTTTCCAGAAGGCTTGTGTTTTGTCTAGGTAGTATCTAAGCAGCATGTGTACATCCAGATCTTGAAAAATCTGTGCTTCCCTGATCTTGGGGTTTAGGAAAGAAGACATGGAACCTAATAGCCTAGCTCAAGGTAAACTGTGAAACCACTTTAGACATAAAAGAAGGATTTTTTCTCAAAGAAACCCTGTCCTTGTGAAAACCAAGGCTGGGATGACTCACCATAAGTCCTTGTAACTCAGGCACTGTCCTAGCAGATGTCAGATCAATGAGTTAAACAGTCTTCAATGTTAAGAACCTCAATTCAGCCTGATGAGCTGGTTCAAAATGGAGACAGACTAAGCTTTTAAAGAACAATGTTGAGATCATAGCAAGGTGCCACCTTTTAAAAAACATTTAACTTGAGTATGGTTAGAAAGAGGGAGTCAAAGGAAAGATAAGTGGAAATGGCTGACAAATTTTATTTTATTTATTTTATTTTACATTTGTTTACTGGGAAAGTCTGACTGAACACAGGTCCATTTTCAGCTGAGGTCTGGGGAGAAAAGCTCCACATTACAATACATTACATGGAGGAGCATAGGGTGACATACAAAAGTGGAGGAAGATGCACACAGTTGGATTATATCTTATGTAGAAGGGCCAGTCTGAAGGAGATTGGAGACTGTAAAGTGGTGGCAGGGGAAATGTGTAGTTAGGCAGCATAGAATGGTGGTTTGTAGAATGACATTGGTGATCAAGAAGAGGAGGATGAGTGTGAGGGCAGCACCAAGGATCAAATGTTGGAAATTGAAAAATGGTAATTGTGAGGTGATGTTCAGGGAAGAGTTAAGACAGGCACTGGGTGGCGGTGAAGAGTTACTGAATAGCTGGGTAACTACAGCAGAGCTAGTAAGGGAGACTGCTAGAAAGGTGCTTGGTGTGACATCTGGAAAGAGGAAGGAGGACAAGGAGTCCTGGTGGTGGAAGGAAGAAGTACAGGAGAGTATACAGAGAAAGAGGTTGGCGAAGAAGAAGTGGGATTGTCAGAGAGATGAAGAAAGTAGACAAGAGTATAAGGAGATGAGGTGCATGGCAAAGAGAGAGGTGGCAAAGGCTAAGAATAAGGCATATGAAGAGTTGTATGAAAGGTTGGACACTAAGGGGGGAGAAAAGGACCTGTACCAATTGGCTAGACAGAGGGACCGAGCTAGTAAAGATGTGCAGCAGGTCAGGGTGATAAAGAATAATGAGGAAAACGTACTCACAAGTGAGGAGAGTGTGTTGAGCAGATGGAAAGAGTACTTTGAGGGGCTGATGAATGAAGAGAATGAGAGGGAGAGAAGGTTGGATGATGTGCGGATAGTGAATCATGAAGTGCAGTGGATTAGCAAGGAGGAAGTAAGGATAGCTATGAAGAGGATGAAGAACGGAAAGGCTGTTGGTCCAGATGACATACATGTGGAAGCATGGAGGTGTTTAGGTGAAATGGCAATGGAGTTTTTAACTAGATTGTTTAATGAAATCTTGGAAAGTGAGAGGATGCCTGAAGAATGGAGAAAAAGTGTTTTGGTACCAATTTTTAAGAATAAGGGTGATGTGCAGAGCTGTAGTAACTACAGAGGGGTTAAATTGATCAGTCACAGCATGAAGTTATGGGAAAGAGTAGTGGATGCTAGGTTAAGAAGGGAGGTGATGATTAGTGGTCAGCAGTATGGTTTCATGCCAGGAAAGAGTACTACAGATGCGATGTTTGCTTTGAGAGTGTTGATGGAGAAGTGCAGAGAATGTCCGAAGGAGTTACATTGTGTTTTTGTGGATTTAGAGAAAGCATATGACAGGGTGCCTAGGGAGGAGTTGTGGTATTGTATGAGGAAGTTGGGAGTGTCAGAGAAGTATGTAAGAGTGGTACAGGATATGTACGAGGGTAGTGTGACAGCAGTGAGGTCTGTGGTGGAAGTGACGGATGCTTTTAAGGTGGAGGTGGGATTACATCAAGGTTCAGCTCTGAGCCTTTTCTTATTTGTGATGGTGATGGACAGGTTGACAGATGAGATCAGACAGGAGTCCCCTTGGACTGTGATGTTTGCAGATGACATTGTGATCAGTAGTGAGAGTAGGGAACAGGTGGAGGAGACCCTGGAGAGGTGGAGATATGCTCTAGAGAGAAGAGGAATGAAGGTCAGCAGGACTAAGACAGAATATATGTGTGTGAATGAGAGGGAGGGTAGAGGAATGGTGAGGATGCAGGGAGTAGAGGTGGCGAAGGTGAATGAGTTTAAATACTTGGGATCAACAGTTCAGAGTAATGGTGAGTGTGAAAGAGAGGTGAAGAAGAGAGTACAGGCAGGATGGAGTGGGTGGAGAAGAGTGTCAGGAGTGATTTGTGACAGACGAGTACCAGTAAGAGTGAAAGGGAAGGTCTACAAGAGGGTAGTGAGACCAGCTATGTTATATGGGTTGGAGACAGTGGCATTGACAAAAAGGTCAGAGCTTGATATGGCAGAGTTGAAGATGTTAAGATTTGCACTGGGTGTGACGAGGATGGACAGGATTAGGAATAAGTATATTAGAGGGTCAGCCAAGGTTGGAAGGTTTGGAGACAAAGCCAGAGAGGCAAGATTATATTGGTTTGGACATGTGCTGAGGAGGGATGCAGAGTATATTAGGAAAAAGATGCTAAAGATGAAGATGCCAGGTAACAGGAAAAGAGGAAGGCCTAAGATAAGGTTTATGGATGTGGTGAGAGAGGACCTGCAGGTGGTTGGTGTGACAGAGCAAGATGCAGAGGACAGGAAGAAATGGAAACAGTTCATCTGCTGTGGCATCCCCTGATGGGAGTAGCCGAAAGAAGAAGAAGAAGAAGACATGAGAGTAAAAAGAAGTAGAACATACATACATATGGCATATATACACATCAGGACAACATGCTGGTGATTAACTAACATACAAATAGCATATATGCACACAACAGGACATCATGTTAATGATTAACATTTCTTACAGTAGACAATTAGAGGTACATTTTTTTTTCTTTTGCAGTTATAAGTTTTGTAAGGTAAATGTATACGGGTTTGGAAGCTTTCAGGGGAGAAACTGTTTATACATAACTGTACCTTGACAAATTCTCTTGGTATGGATTAGCCTGGTGAGTGGCATGAGCATAGCCAGTTACTTAGATGCACCTTGATAGAGTCATAAGAAAAGTCAGTGACAATAACTCACACAAATAATCAAGAACCAGAAGCAGCCAGGCCTGAAGAGGCTCCTGGTTCTTGGACTGGCACCAGCTAGAAAATCTTTTTCATTTTTAGGTCATATATTAATTTGCTTGTTACTACTGTATGGTATGTTATTAGTACAAAAAATAGCTACGTTATTGTTAAAAAGGAGCACTCCAAATGCATTGAAGTGCAACATTTTAGTTTTTATTCGTTCATTCTTTCATTCATTTATTTATCTATCCTTTGTTAACTAGGTTAACCCCAATAGGCCAGAGGCCTCTTTTCCAGGAAAAAACAAGGTGGTATTCATGCAGACTATGGGAAACTTTGCCAGACACCAGGGAAATTCTGCCTACTCTTTCTTTAAGTGCAGTGGGATCTTTTACATCTAGCAGAGCTACCCTCGACTCAAGCAGATGGGATCTTCATTTACTGTCTCATCTGAATGGCAGATAATTCTGCTAGCTGTTGCAAAAGGGGTGCTCATTTCAGTTAGATTACATGATATCAGATACAAAAGCATTACGGTAGCTCAATAAATGTTATAAGTCAAGCAATTAAGGAGTTTATGTTGGCTAACCATCAACTACTACTGATGTACCACAGTATTTTTGAGAATAATTATCACTATGGTTGACCACATGGATGTGGTGTAACATAGGTATTAGCTACACCTACTACTTGAGGATAACTTCTGGAATGTACTTGGTATATAAATATATAATTATATATTGATATATACTACTGAAGCTGAATAGAGCATGACAAATGATGATCCTAAAAGTCCATTAATAATCCAAGCACAATCCCCCAGATGACAACGCTCACAAGAAATGGAGCCATGATTATAACATACCCTGGAGTACAGGAGGGGTTTTAGTGTGATGGATTTTATTTGAGCTTTAGCTCACAATGCAGGCATTTGTTGTTTTTATTAACATTGGAGACACTGCCTAAATTCAGTTGAGTTGTTTGCTTTGGTACAGCATACAGTACCTAATTCTTTATGGTCTGATAAGCATCATCCATACTACAGTCCTCAGTACACTTTCAGTCTGGATGTATATGCCACTGTCATGTGACCTGTATAATCATATATGGGTGTATTTGAACACAGGACAGTTGCACAGCTGATGAGTTTTATATGTATATATATATATATATATATATATATATATATATATATATATTTGTGCTGTAACAGAGACCTGGTTTAAGGCAGCAGAAAACAGCCCTGCACTACCAGGCTATAACTCATTCCACACCTTTCAGCCCCAGAACTTGAACAGAGGCTCCAAAGGTGATGTTGTTTCCATATTCATAAAGGATGTGCACACCTCCAGATACTTCAGGTGCAGCTAACATAGGGTAAGACAGCGGTTCAGGTCATAGCCTGCTATAGGTCCCCAGCAATGTCCCAAGACTCAAACTCTACATTCCTAAGCACCCTGGAAAATATTAGGGTCCAACCTAACACTCTCATACTGGGCGACTTCAACCACCCCTCCATTAACTGGGATAACTACTCATGTATCAATACACTTGCCCAGCATTTCCTGGAATTCATTAATTCCAATCCCTGGACCAGCTTGTTCTTACCCCCACTAGAGGTAGCAACATCCTTGACCTGGTCATTACTATCACAGGCAACCGTTGCTCTACACCAATAGTCTACTCCTCTCTGGTTAGATCCAACCACAAACTAATCACCTTGGAAATCCATAACCCCCCCCCCCCGTAAAGGTAACCACCATGAAAAACTTTTCCAAAGCTAACTTTGGGCTCCTAAAAACAGGGATGGCTAACTTCAAGGCACCCAAGCAAATGGAGAATAATTGCATGACTTCTGAATCATACACCAATGCACTGTACAAACACGTACACAAATGCAGGGATCTTGCCATACCAAATAGAACCAAGACGGTGTCCTCCAAAGAAAGGAAGCCAATTTGGTGGTCCCCTGCCATAAACAAACTCTACAACAGATGGAGGAAACTGATGCTGAATAAGGTGAAGTCCCAAGACTGGAAAAACTCCCTTATCAGCCTAAACAAAAAGTTGAGATCCCTCATCAAATTCTCTAAAGCTAGCTATGAAAACAAAATTGCAGCAGATAGTAAAGACAACCACAAGGCCTTCTATAGTTATGTAAAGAATCTCCACAGCAACACCCAGATTTGCTCTGAGCTACTGCACAATGGTACCTCCTATACCAAGACAACAGATATTACCAATATACTGGCTGACAGATTCAGTGCCAATGAAGGATGAACACAGGATAGCAGCAGATTTCTTCAGCTCCACCAATTTCATTACACTGACAGGAATTAATTACTTAAAAAATTAATTTTTGAAGTAATTTTCTTTCTAAATATGTTTGTTTTATATAGTTCTTGAACTATATCTAAAAAAGAAAGGAAATCTTAACAATATTCCTGTCAGAAATCACTTTGGAAATTTTCCTGTCAGTTTATCAGTCTGAAATGAGTTCCAGTAAGACAAATTCTCAAGACTCCAGCATCAAGAAAGAACTTCAGTCTCTGATAATTATAATCCAGCAACTTACTGCTAAGATGGATAAAATGGATACTAAAATAGACACCTTCATAGAAAAAACTACAAAACAAATAGACTTGTTACATATAGACCTGCAACAACAGAAGATCCAGATGACAGGCATAGAAGAAGCTGTGAATGACATGGAAAACAGAATACAAGAAGAGGAAATCAACATTGAGTTTCTGCTGAAACAAAATACACATTTACAAACAAATCTGGATGACCTGGAAAATAGATCTAGGCGCAATAACATTAGGATTTTTGGACTGCCAGAAAATATTGAAGGTAACAATATTACTTCTTTTTTAACAACATGGCTCCCTAAAACTTTAGACTTACCAGAAGCATTCTCTTTTGGTATCGAAAGAGCACATAGATCTATAGCTAATACTAACTCTAACAAAAACTATCCTAGATCAGTTATAGTTAGATTTCTATCATCTTTTGATAAAGAGATGGTTCTTAAATCTGCTTGGGCTAAAGCTCCTGTTAAGATTAATGAGACAACTGTGCGTTTTGACAATGACTATTCTTCCATGGTAATAGCTAAAAGAAAAGTTTTTCTGCCACTAATAAGGGAGCTTAAAAAAGCACAGTTTAAAACATACCTTCTGTTTCCTGCCAAGCTTAAAATCTTCCTTCCTGATGGTCCTAAAATTTTCGATGACTTAAACTCTGCTTTACTGTTTATCAAAAAAAATAAGATTTTGGATAAAATAGAAGATATGGAATGGGCTAGTCCTTCATTAAAGAGACTGGCAACTGAAACTTCGTGGAAGACTTCAGAGAAGAAGAAGAGACTAAAAAACAAATGATTTGTTCTATGTTTTTTTCTCTCATCATTTTATTTCATTATTAATCTTTTTAAATATAGTTCCTGCATTTCCAAGAAGCAACAAATATTTTGAAAAAGATTTAATCAAAGTTATTCTCTGTGTGCAAAGAAATGTTTTGTTTCATAACTAGTCAAAATATCTGGAGATTTAATGGCAAGTTGTGATTCAACTTGTTTCTCTTTCTGAAAAGGAGAAGTAAGGTCAGTAATTTGATACATTTTTTTCTTTATCTTTTTTTTTTTTTTCCTTCTCCTTTTCTTCTTTTCTTTGTTTAAACAATGACATTTTATTTAGATTATGTAGTGGGTAAAGGGTGGGGGAGGGCAGGGAGAGAAGAGTAATGAAAATATGATTAATAGAATAATAACATATTTATTCCTTGTAAAAAGTTTGTATGTTCTTCAAATGCTATTCCTAATTATACTTTCTTGATTACACTGCTTATGCTTGTTTGTAAATAATCTGTCATGCTTTAACTAATAATAATTAGAACTAAATAATAGTAAATAATATGTTTTATTTTTAACTCTATTAAAATAAACAGTAAGTAATATTCCACTGTATATACTTCTTATAGCTTTCTCTTACATTTTTTTTATTTCTGCCTTACACCCTTTTACTTTCTACTCTCTTTTTCTTTTCTTTATTAATATATAGAAATGCTTTTGATCATATAGACACAGTAAATAATAAGATTTGCATAAAAATTGAGTTGGGACAAAAATATTGAGTTTTATTACTTATTAATAATTTTGGGCTTAATTTCACTTACATAGAGGCTGTAATAACCTGTAAAATACATTGTGAAGGTTTTGTCATGTTTAGATGCATTTACACTGCTAAATGAATGTTTGTCACTAGTTTTTAATAAGTTTCCCGCCAAAATGTTAAGAGAGACAATCTGGGATGTGGGCTGTCTCATGCACAGTGTCCATGAGCTACTTCAAAAGCTTCAACTCTCAGAATTCTCACAGAGAAACTGAAAGCAGCTAGTCTCACCTTTGACCTAAATATCACACTGACACATCACAGATTCAGGAATGACACTCTACCAGGAAATAGAAATGATACAAATGCGACTATGTGAAGGAAAATGAACTCTTTAACATCTAAATGTGAGTTATTTTATATAATTACTTAAATATCTATGTTATAATTCATAAAATATGTCAGTTATAATGAGTTTAAATGATACAGTTTCTTGTAGTAAGTAAATGTCTTATTTTAGAAGGCATAGAAAATGAAACATTTATTCAAGTGTTTTTGAAAATCTACTTAACAGCAGCTTAATAATCTGTGTTAAAAACTTATGTTCCAAACATATACATTACTATAACTCATTTAATTCATCTGATTGACAAGCATAAATAATTTTATAACTCTATACTGGAAGAAATTGTCATGTGATATATTTTAAAGCAGTAGTATAGCATGGTTGTAAAATCTGGTTACTAAAATGTGTTTGCTGTGCATTATTTTGTATAAAGCAGACAGATTTATTGTAGGGACAGCAAGTAAAATAGTGCTCAGTAAGGACACAACTCAGTGAGATCAGATATATATATATGTGTGTGTGTGTGTGTGTGTGTGTGTGTGTGTGTGTGTGTGTGTGTGTGTGTGTGTGTGTGTGTGTGTGTGTGTGTGTGTGTGTCTTTGTATGTGTGTGTATGTGTATGTGTGTATGTGTGTGTGTGTGTGTGTGTATGCATATGTATATATATATATATATATATATATATATGTATATGTGTGTGTGTGTGTGTGTGTATGTGTGTATATATATATATATATATATATATATGTGTGTGTGTGTGTGTGTGTGTGTGTGTGTGTGTATATATATATATATATATATATATATATATATATATATATATATATATATATGTGTGTGTGTGTGTGTGTGTGTATGTATATAAGTGTTTCTGAGAATCTGCATAACTATGCAGTATGATTTATAACAATTTCTATGAATACAATATTTTATTCTATTGACAATAATGAGTTTGAGTAAATGCTCATATACAAGCAATTCAAGGTTTTTTTTGGAAGCTGTTAATTGCATTTACATGACAGAAAATAGATGCATCTTAATATATGTAATGTCTGAATCATATTAGCCAAAGTTTTTGATTTAAATGAATATTAGAACTTATTTTTCTCTCCTCTTGATTTCTAACATCAAGATTATTTGAATGCTATTTGAATACAAGTGTTTTATATTACATGGATGTATATAGTAGTATGAACAGTTTTTAAAAAAAAAAAAAAAAAAAGGTTTATTTTAGTTTATATGATGCTGTTTTACCAAATGTGTAGTCTTGTCTTGCTAGATAATTGAATTGAAAACTGTTAACCTCAGTTAAATATAACTAGTATTAAATTGATAAGGTGGTAGCTGAGGTACTGCTGCTAAGGGTAGGGGGTTAACTTGAGTGGTAAATACTACTCTAAGTTGGAGTTTATAACTCCAGGCTGGATGCAAGGTTTAATCCTTACATTATTTTCACTTGTTCATTGTTATTTGTATATAGTTTTGACATCCACAATATATTTTGTACATTCATTGTCACTACAAACAAAATTGAATCCTATACGAAATCCCATAAGAGATTCAATAAATACAGCTATATTTAAAGGTACACCTAAAGGAGGAGATGTAACATTACTTATCTTGTTATTTGTTATTTTGATCATAAGATTCTTAAGTTTTAAAAATGCCAAATGACATCTTTAAAAGGAATTTCTTTAAACATTAATGGATTGAATAATCCATGTAAAAGGGCAAGCCTAATAAGATACATTAATTTACATAAGGCCAACTTAGTCTTCCTGCAAGAAACCCATCTCTTGAAAAAAGATATTGATAAACTAACCACAAAGAAATATACAGTATTGGTTAGTTCAGAGCACACTCAGAAAAAAAGAGGAGTGGCTATTTTATGGAATAAAAGTATGCCCATTCCTAAAACCATTAAGTCTTATCAGGATGACAAAGGAATGTTTTGTATGGTTACAATACAAATTAATGGGAAGACTTACACTTTAATTAATGTATATTGGATACCTGGAATTGGTATTAATACAGTGAAACATCATCTTGATAAGATCATATCATTCTCTATAGGAGATATTATTTTAGCTGGTGACTTTAATTGTATACTACATGAAAGTGATACTACCACTATAGGAAAAGAAGAATTACATCTAATGCAAAACATTTAAATGATTTTGCTAATTCTTATCATTTAAATGATATTAATAATCAGATAGATTCAAAATCATTACCATACACCTTTTTTCTAACAGATACAAAACTTATTCAACAATAGATAGGGTCTTTATTTCTAACCAGATGGTAACAGATTTAATTAATTCCAAAATCATTTCATGTCCTATATCTGATCATAATTCAATTGTTTTTGAATTCATGATAAAAATACTCATAATGTTCAGATCAAAAGGATACCAGCATACTTAACTCAACTAAAAGACTATAAAGAATATATACTTTCAGAAGTAAAACATTTTTAGACATAAATAATACTCCTGAAGTCTCCATTGTTTATGTTTGGGATGCCTTAAAATCATATCTATATGGACAAAGTATCAGATGGTATAATAATAAAAGGAAATCTTGGGATAAGGAATTGTTAGATATTCAAAGTAAATTAGACTCTTATAAACATAATAATAAAGAAAATATTATGGACAAGAAAGTTATTGAAGAAATAAACAAACTAAATGAGAAATACAAAGAAATTTTAACTCATAAAGTTAAAATAACTTTAGAGAAATACAAGTTTTTGTCTTATTCAATAAGCCCCAAATACTTACATAGACTTAAAAATAAAGCAAAAAGGTTGAATAAACAAAACCATATCAAAGAAATCTTTTCTCTAAGGAAAAAGAATGTTTCTAGTATACCAGAAATACTAGATGAATTTAGAAATCACTTTCACAAAATTAACCATAATAACATTAACATGGAACCTAAAGATAAAATAAAGGAGTTTATAACCACAAACATGAATAAAAAGCTTAATAAACAACAGATTAAACTATTGGACAAGAGTATTTCATATACAGAAGTTATTACACAAATAAATAAGCTTAAATCAAACAAAGCACCGGGTAATGATGGTACTATACCAGAGATATATAAAATCCTTTCTAAAAGTACATATTCATTAATACATAAGGTTTTATTTTGGCCCAAACTGAGTTAATAACCCCCCCCATCTTGGCAATATACATTTATTTCGCCAATTTTAAAACCTAATAAAGATCCAACTAGATGTTCTTCATATCGACCCATCTCATTACTTAATGTTGATTATAAAATGTTTATGAGTATCTTTGCTGATAGATTGAAGACAATCATTCCCGGCATTATAGATATAGATCAGACAGGCTTCATTGTAAATAGAAATACTTTTGATAATATAAGAAAAACTTTAACATTAATAGATTTTGCAAATAGGAAAAAGAAAGATTTAACACTTATTAGTCTTGATATAAGTTCAGCATTTGATTCAGTAAGTTGGGACTATCTGTTTACCTTAATGAAGTGCACAAACTTCTCAGATGCATTTGTAAATCTAATTGCGCATTTATACAAAGGAATGTTGGCTTATATTAAGGTAGGAACATATGTTTCACAAAAAATACCCATTCATAAAGGTACAAAACAAGGATGTCCACTTTCTCCACTATTATTCACTTTAGTAATGGAGCCTTGGGCTAATTTGATCAGAAACAGTACTGACATAGAGGGTTTTGAAATAGATGAAAATACAACATCCAAAATTCAACTTTTTTCAGATGATGTTCTAATTACATCAGCAGGATCTAATTCTTCTATGCAGTCTCTATTTGATAACATGATGAATTTTAAAAGTATTTCTGGTTTAATATTCAATGAAGAAAAACTAAAATACTACCTATATATACACGAAAAAATATTCTCATTAGTGATTTTACTAAATATGTACCCAATTCAGGTCAGATAACTTATTTAGGTATAATACTATCTAAAGATATTAAATCTATTATATATAATAATTATAATACCTGTTTTCTTAATATACAAAATCTTTTAATACCTGGAATAATATGTTTCTACTGTGGAGGAGAGACTTACAATTATTAAAATGATAATATTCCCCAAGATTTTATACTTAATACAATCAATAATACTTCCACCTACAAAAATAATTATCAAGAAACTGAATACACTAATGTTAAATTTCCTATGGGCACCTAATAGACCTAGGATTGCATTAAAGAAACATACTAATAGCTGGTCTCAAGGGGTATTTCTTTTCCAGACTTTAATTTATATACTATCTCTTCTATTGTAAAAGTTATTACTTTATTAATTGATCAGTCATATGTCACAAAATGGAAAGATTATTGGGAGCTAATTAGTATGCACTTCATGAAAATCTCCTTAACACATAAAAATATGATTGTAAATAACTCCATGTTATGGTTACTAAAGGAATTTTGTACTTCACCTATTACACCTAAACATATGGTTTGTTACCCATTAAATATTATTATTAGTTATCGTAACTTTATATTCATGCACCCTAAGTATAGGGAATGGAATTTTATTGTATTCCCTATAATGTACACTCAGGGTATGCTTTTGTCATCTACTTCTGAAGGAACTCATTTAGCTATAGATAATGATCTAAAGTACTGGTATCAGTTGATATCTAATAATAAAGTTAAAAATCTAGATTTCTTAAAACAAGAATTTGATCTAAGAGAAACTTGCTGGTTAGAGGTTCAGACCTTTAGACAACATCTCATTAATAAAATAGATCTAATGTCTATAACAGTTAAAGAATCTATTCCAACACTGATTGATTACTTGATATTAAATTTACAACATAAAGTTTCTGATAAAGGTAAACTTTCATACATACATAAAATTATCAGACAAGAATCTTTTTACAGTGTAGATTCATACTGGAATTATTTCACTTCTATTAATGGGGACCCACCAAATCAACAAGATAAACAATATATATTGGAATCTGCTTATAGAACTACGTCTTCCATTGTCTAGAGACTTTATACATGGAAATTTTTACATAGATCTTTTTATACACCTTTGATGATGAATAAAATAAATAATAGATAATTTATGTAAGAGATGTAATGTAGAAATTAATGCTGACTGGGCTCATATGTTTTATGACTGTATAAAGTTGAAAGAATACTGGAAGTCAATTAATGAATTTTTGCAGGCTCTTTTTACAGATAATTTCATTGCTTCTAAATCTCTTATATTATTCAACACACCTGTACCTCAAAGTGTTAAAAAGGTTAAGCTTCCCTTGTTATGGTCTATTCTAGCAGTGGCTAGGAAAATAATAACTAGAAATTGGATTTCAGATACACCTCCTTCGTTCAATGAATTTAAAAATGTTATGAATATAGTGTGCCATATGGAAATAAACACAATTAGGACAAGAACAAATAGAAAAACATCTTATTATATTGTATGGGATAATTTACAAAATTTGTTAAAAAAATTTTAATTTCAATAGCATGGTATTTTAGTTTAATTAATTGATCTGATTGTAGTGGATGTCTTTGTAAATACTTTAGTTGTTTTGTTGAATATTATAATAATACCTATTTTTAATTACTTGTATAAAATTGTTATGATATTTCTCTTATATGTTAAAACAATAAACCTGTTTTGAAAAAAAAAAAAAAAAAAGATTCAGTGCCAACTTTACCCTTCCCGCAAAGGACCAATCACAATACCAGTAGATTACCAGGCACCCAGTATTACTGTTGCACAGTTTAAAACAGCATTGTCCAAGGCCAAGAATACAGCTTCTATGGGACCTGACAATATCTCTGGCTGTGTTCTACATGAACTGCAGAGTGAACTGGCACCTCACATTGCCCTTTTCAATCACAGCTTCACCTCAGGTTTTGTCTCTACTGAATAGTGCACTGCTACAGTCATCCCTTTCCACAACGGAGGAGCGACTACATACTCTGGGAACTATCGGCCCATTAGCCTGACGAGTCTGATATGCAAAGCTATGGAACGCATCATCATGAACCTAATAAACAAGGATATAGGGAATCTCCAAACTCTGGATCCCACACAGTTTGATTTTATGAAGGGTAGATCATGCCTGCTCAACTTGGTCGACTTCTTTGAGTCAGTCACCACAGCATTGAATGAAGGCAAGGTAATTCATACAGCCTACCTTGATCTGGCCAAGGCCTTTGATACCATTACCCACTCAGGAATTATAGAAAAACTCACTATGCTAGGCATCAAACCCTATATCACTAGGTGGGTTGCAAACTGGCTCACAGATAGAACCCACAGTATGAAAGTAGCTGACTCCAAGTCAGACTAAAGACTAGTCACAAGTGGATTCCCACAGGGTTTGGTCCTGGGTCCTCTCCTGTTTGGTATCTACTTCTCTGAAGTCCAGGCCAACATGAAGGGACTCTGGCTGACAAAGGCTGCAGGCAATTGCAAGTTAGGAGCTATTATTAACTCCCTAAGTGATGCTGATGGGTTCATATTACGTTATCAAAAGATAACGTAATCGAACGCTCAAAACATTGAAATGGCCACATATCAAAGCTTTTATTGTGGGGGGCTGCACCCCCCCCACACCCCCCGGTAAATATATAATCCAACTCCGAGATCGCACTACCATGAGGAAAGGGCAAATATCCCAATCTTCACTGTACTGTGATCCCACAATGCGATCTTCGAAATGCGGCCATTTCAAAGTTCTGAGCGTTCGATTACATTACCATTCGATAACGTAATAGGAACCCGATGCTGACATCCCACAGAAAGGCCTCACTGAGACCAACAACTGGTGTCAGATCCATGGCCTTAAGCTCAATGCCAAAAAATGTGTCATCATTCCCTTTGGGAAAAACCCGGTTCCCATAAGTTACCACATCGATGGTAGTCCACTGAACGCAGAAGGCTTTATAAGAAATCTGGGAACACAGGATGACAGCAACCTCTCTTTTGACCACCACATTGCCACTGTGGTCAGAAAGTCCTTCTATGTGGCACATCTCATTACTAAGGGTTTGCATTCAGGAAGAAAGAGGTCATTGTCTCCCTCTACTCTTCCCTTATTAGGCCAATCATCGAGTACAATACCCCATTTGGCATATACCCCACTAGATACCTGCAACAACTGGGGAGGCTGCAAAAATGCCTCACAAAGAGGATCCTAGGGCTTAAACATGTCCTATATGGACAGCCTCAAAAAACTCCAACTATTCTCTGTCTCATATCGATTACTTAGAGGCGATCTCTGCTTGACTTACAAAGCGATGTCTGACCCAGCTCTGTTAGAAATGCTACATCTACGGAAATCCCAATCCCTCCGGACCACATGCTCCAGAGACCTCAACCTCATTACCGCATTCAACAGAATGTGCTGGAGGGACAGGTTCATAACACAGAGACTTCCCATGCTATGGAATAGACTTCCCATCCATGTCAAACAGAGCACCCCACTGGTCCTCTTCAAGAGAAATCTTGATGAGTGGATGGGAAATAGAAAATTCACCCCGGGGATCACTCCAATGGCTCTACTCAACAGAGGCACTGGGAACTAAGGTCGGGTGGCATGATGCCAGGGTAATTCTATGGGCTAGGCTTGTAAAGGCTCCAGGGCCATTAGCCTAGTACACACCTATGAACCTATGAACTTATGAACATTTGTTTAAACACAGTAGTCCAAAACAGCATGTTACGTATATACACTTTAAGGACTACAGTGTAAATCATCAGATCATATGCTATTAAAAACTGATCATCCATATATTTATTTTTTTATCATCATTCTGTGTGCATCATCAAACTTCTATAACCATTACTTATTTGATGGCAATTCCCTATGCAACCAGTTCTATTAATTTAACTTTATTCACTCTTAAAGAGAAAGCAATGTTATCTTCACATAGTTGAGCACATAATATATACATATTTAAGTCACAAAAAAGAAACACCAATCCTATGTAAATGAACCCCCAAATAAATGAAATTTAACCAAAGTAGAATGCAAAAGCTCAAAACTAATTAAAAATAAAGAAGTAAATACAAGAAAATCACAACTACAACCAGCCAAAAGGAATTTATATTTTTGAATAAATTTATTTAGATTTTAATTTCATAACATCATATAATACAATATGCAAACAATAATATTAAAGACATATGATATGAATTCCCTTCAACATCATCACATCATTGCATATTGAATTATCAGTTATTCATAAAATATAATAATTAAATCACAGTGAAAATATGCACAGGATCAGTGAAATATCAATACACATTAAGAGAAAAAAGTGAGGAAATGAAAAATGGCTAACCTGGAGTTGGGAGGGGGGTTTTAAACGATTGGGCAAGGGCAGTAGCATAGATAGCTTTTTCTGAAAACTACATTTTTATTTAGGGCTAGACTTTTCTATCTAGAAAGAAAAACCTACTCTGTACTTTTGCTTTTGGCACTCTGTAGTTCTACTATGATCATAGAAGAACAGATTTATCTATAATCAATAAAGGATGGTGGCTTGATGGTCTTACAGTGTTTTATATAGTTTTTTTTTTTTGGACAGCAAAAGCAATATATGCAAGGTTGGAGATCAAATTTTCAAAAAGGGTATGTACCATACAACACTAGATTAATCACATATTCTAATGTTATACAGTAAATGACTACTTTATTCTTCCCAGCATTTATTCCAGAACTGCTTCAGGGATGGGCAGCTTCAAACTATAGATTCCCAATCTGCATTATATGAATTGGATAGATACCTCCAACATCTCATGTTATAATCAATAAGCCAAATGGATAACAAATAAAGGTTCAAAAACAATCTACGGGAACGTTTCCATGCAAACCCTGCCCATTTGAATGAGTGATGTTAGTCTGCAAGTTTAAAAGCTTTGAGGTCCAGTCATCTGGTAACAGATGTTGACAGGTTTGGAGGGTGTTACTGTGGAAAGCATTCAGAATGGCAATAATGACGAACAGTGTAAACCTAATGGAATCAGTCTGACTGAACTTAATTGCAAATACCTGCAGAATTGGCTTACTCTAAATGTTGTGGGTTTACAAACAAAATAAGCTGAAAATACTGGGGAGGTTCTGCCCAGTTAAACCATAAGCGGCAGATAGCTCCTGGAAGCGTTTCAATATTAAACCTGAATGTAACTGATACACAAATGTTAATACTTTCGCCAATCAGTAAGTAGCTGCACAGGAACAGCTGCCATGACAACCTGAAATGTGGGTGGGCACAGATGGGAAATAGGACTGTCCCTTGGGAACCACTGGGATCAAAGACATTTAAAATAGAGTGGTTAATTCTGTTAAAAGTGTTACAATATTGGGAGGGCCCAGTACTTAAAGCCTTCATATGAAATTCCATGGCAGTAATCAATAATAATAATAAAAACTTTAAGTTAGTCATAGTACTATAGGAGCTGGATAGTGATGGGCGCACATCAGGATACATGTCTGTTACCATAGATGTTATCCAAGGTAATGGTTTAGCCTTACTAAGTACAGCACATTAAGGAGGCCAATACCACCGTTCTACTGAGCTGCATAGCGATCCTCTGAGGAAACCCTCAGTCAGAGGGAAGACCACAAAAGTTTCAAAATGAATGCTTTCCTTTTCCACAGAACCCTGTATGGAATCTGGAAAGGAAGTCCTTGGAGAATATATAAAATCTTGGGTATAATATTTTCTTAATTAGCATGAACTTCATTTCAAATGGGGCATTACATATTTTCCACTTGGATACATATTCTTTGAGTAATTGCTGGATAGTCTGTACATTCAGATCAGTAGTTTCCTTTTGGGAAGGGGCTAGCAGGATGGCTAAATAAGGGGGGGGGGGTTACATGCAAAGTCAGACAGGGTTTCATCAGCCAAGGTATAAGTCATCATGTGAAGGAATCATATAGACTTAATGGGTTGGTTGTACATTGTAGCCGGATTCACACTGTCAGCTGTTTAAAACCTTCCAACTAAGTGGGATAGTGATTTCTGGCTCTGTCAAAAAAATAGGAGATCAGCTACATGCAAGGCCATTCCTCAACCCATAAAGCTCTGAGACTGTGCATTGCCTTTTGAACTTAATGTCTTATGTTAGACTATCACAAGTGGTTTAGTGGCCAATATGAACAATAAAAGGACAAGAGGACAGCCTTGCCAGACTCCCTTGTTAGTTTCTAGGAACTTAGATAGGTACAAACCTATTCAGAGAGCTGCTTGTGAGCCCCAAAAGACACTGGAGAGCACATCTATAAAGGATTGTGAAAATTGATAGGCAGCTAATACTTTAAATAAATAAGGCCATCTAAGGTTGTCAAATGCCTTTTTAGCATCAACTGAGAGTAGGGTTCTTGGTATATTATGACTGCAGCCTTGTTTAACCATTGTGCTACTCTTAAAATATGATGCCACACATACCTGTCTTTAACAATGCCTGCCTGATCCAGATGATTTAGAACAGGCAGGATATGGCTATTACATGCTGCTCATATACTCAAATAAATTTTGCTTTCTATGTTTAAAGGGAATTGGCCTACAAATAGAAGGTAGGCTTAGATCTTTACCTGGCTTCAACAATGAAGGATAAGACATTGCTTCCATAAAGATGGGGTGTTGGTCCCTAGGAGCACAGTCTTAGAGACATTCTGTAATAGATTTAGGGCTCAAGAAGCGAGTGCTTTATACACTTCTTTCAGCAAGCCATTACTGCCTGGAGCCCTTTTAGTCTTCGACTTCTTAATAACTGTCAAATCTCTCGTGTGCAATGGGTTTACCAAGAGTCAGTGCTTTCTCCTCCATTCATTTATGAAGTGGAGGAAAAGTAGGAGAACTCGTCAGTGGATCTGCATAGCATGTATCAGAGCTGTGCTCTTCCTTATAAGTCTTTTGATAATAACCATAAAATTTAACTATAGTACTCTCTAATATAGGGGATGCTTACAAGCAGAGTGACCTTGAAATGCCAGCAGAGTAAACCATTTGGCATTCCTTTGATTTCAAATGCCAACTCTGTTTACTGAGCTATGATGACTTGTATTTTTTTCTTTGAGCTGAGTAAATTATGAGATAAATAGTTGCATGTAGCTTGAGGGAATCCTTACCTGCACTCTGCTACATTGCTCTTGGAGTTGATTTAGTTCCTTATTTCATTTTTTCCATAGACCACTAGTCCTTGATCTCAATCTCATGTGCAGGATCCCTTTAAAAGCATCTCACATGATATGAAATGAGAGAGGTAAGTGACTTGTGTATGAGCTTCAAAACATTCCCTTATTATTTCTGTCAGGAGAGTGTCAAATTCTGGACACCTGGTGTAGAAGGGTAGAACTTTCCAAAGTTTAGGTGGAGTTCTTTCCCATCAGAAAACTGGCAGGGTAGACCATCATAAGGATACAGAACCACCTGATACTTTAAATGGGACTTAAGTAGCTTTGGACAGGTATAGATCCTGTCTATTCTTGTACGCATACCAAATCTAGGGGAACATTAGGTATAATGGTGGCCTAAAGGGTCAATAAATATTCCCAAGTCAGAAAGCGACATTTTATTTAGCCAGCATTGTAGAAATTTTGCTGGGGATGAGAGAGAGAGAGAAGGCCCTAGTCACAGATTCCAAGGGGTCAGTAATTCAATTGAAATCCCCCCAAAGCATAATGGCATGTCTAATGTTGTTCTGGAGAAAGTATAGAATATGTCTCATTACCCTAGAACTAGCAATTGGGTGGAAGTACGCAGTGGCCAGTGTCAGCTGTCTATGTCTGACTTTTATCAGGACTCCAGCTATCTCACCCCCTGGAAGAGATAAAACATCCAAGATCTGGACCTGAATTTATCCCCTACTTATCATTATGGTGACACCTTTGTGTTTAGCATTGTCATACGTAGAGTGACTAATCCATAGAGTTACCTGGAGTGCTATTATGTTCAAGGAATATGATCTGAACCATGTTCCTAATCTGGCTCATTTGACAGGGGAATTTATGCCATTTACATTAATACTAAGAAAATTCATCCCTGAATGATAAGTCAAAAATACAGTGCCCCCCTGCCAGAAGGACTTGTATGGAAATCTGTCCTATACAATGTATCTACAGATGTTTTCAATTATACATAATAAAAATAAGTCTCCTTTTCTAATGAGCCATGAAAATTAAAGCTATTATTGAGATAAATTTAAAACAGAGTAGCAACATTAGTAAACAATATTTAACAAAATGTATTGTCTTCCTAGGTAAGAAAGTAAAAATGTCCTCTGACTCCCTCTGCTAAATCCGGCTTGGTATGGGTGTCTGTGCACCAATGGGTCAAGAGAAGCTCCAGAGCTCCAGGACATCATATGGTGTATAAAACATGGTTATTTGATAGAACCAGTTCCCTGTATTATTATTTTTCATAGTTAAGCTAGCTTATCCTGTTCCAAGCACTATAGCCAGCAAATACTGACAAAGAATCATATGAAGAAACAATAGACATAGGCTTGTAACGTGTCTTCCAACACTGCAATTATAGAGTATCAAAAATAGGATGTCAAGTAAACCAAACCTCAAACCTATAAGGGCACCCCAAGTAAACGAAACCTCAAACCTATAAGGGCACCCCAAGTAAACCAAACCTCAAACCTGTAAGGGATGCCTATGTGATCTCCAAGTCCAGTTCCTGCTCAGTGTCCACAATAGCAGATCTGGATTGCTTAGGATCTGGTGAGGTTAAAACTGGACCAGATGATTCTCTTCTACTCTTTACCAGAGAGCATGCCCGCTCCATGCAGTCCATGATTGTGATGACTTTTTTCTTCTGCATGTACTGTATAGCCTGCTTTAGTGCTGAAATACTCATGGTCCATCTGGTAGGAGAACTCAAAGATGAGCCAGGTACAGAATGGTTGCCTTCAGTCCCTTTTCTTTATGTAAATGAACAAGAGGGAAACATACTTTATGTCTCTGCACCACCAACTTGAAGAAATCATTGTCAAAGTGAATTGTTCACTGCAGAGATACTATATCCTTCTTCCCCCAGA
Organism: Protopterus annectens; assembly: GCF_019279795.1. Classification (NCBI taxonomy): domain Eukaryota; kingdom Metazoa; phylum Chordata; order Ceratodontiformes; family Protopteridae; genus Protopterus; species Protopterus annectens. Next base: position 1,209,802,849 of record NC_056729.1, read on the forward strand.
TCCCTTGGAGTACCCTTTCTTTCTGCTGGTATGAAAGGAAATGAACAAAAATTGGCCTTGGGGGAGCATTGGATTGTAGGAGGAGGGTCAGTGAGCAAAGAGTCTCCCCTAATGTAATTTAGGTGTTGTATGCCACCCAGGTGTGGTTAGAATCCAAGCTTGTAGAAGTTTTAAAAGGTCATTTTATTCTGCTCCATCTTACAATCGCAAAATGTGGATATTATTGTATCAGCTGTAGTTCTCTTGATCATCCAGCCAGTCATGCAGGGTCTGGGTGGAAGCTAACAAAAAGTTCACTTGGTGCTCCACCTCATTCTGATGAGTGATTAGAGTTTAGATAATCTGATATAAAGTATTGACATCATCATCATCTACTCCTTTCACCATATTTTTTATCTCCTTTACTTATTACTGTAAGGAAATTAAAGAGTAGTCCATTGAAACTTTGAGCTGGTTGACGGATGTCATGAGGAGCATGATCTCTAAAGCGTGAATGTCCCAGCAGAAAAGAGGGGGCTGGTGCATTCTACTGATATTTCCTGAACTGTCATGTTCAGCTTGCTGGGTTTAACCTCAGTGGCTAACCAAAACATATTTAAATTCACTTTTTTGCTAGCTGAAGTTTTCTTAGGTGGTATATTGTTGTCTATATATCACAGTGGTAAACTTAAGTGCTAAGAACAGAGACTTTTGTTATTTTGGTAGTGATTTTAAATTTTAGTGTTCCAAGAGCTCAAAACTTGCATTTCTTACATTTCCTGTGCTGAAACTGAAACTACATTTTCTATATTATATTGAGATTAAATTATGTAAACTAATGTAACTACAAAAATATAAAACTAACAAATCTGAACACAGCCCTTACTGAATACAAAAATAACACCTGATATTTACCGGGTTCTATAAAAAATTATAATTTACCTCAGAACTGGAGTAGAAAATCACCCATAAGATAATCTAGTCATAATCATTGTTATTACCAGTGTAAAGCCCTAAATATAATTGCCATATCATATCAAAATGAATGGGAAACAACAGTCCAAACTAAAAGTAGAAAATGATAACTGGAATACATGAGGTGTCTGGTTTGAGTCATTTCTGGTGTTCTTTTAATTGACCTTAAAGGATTATTAGAATCAGTTGAATATTGCCTTTTCCTATATTGGGGTTAAATGAAGGTTTAGTGAAGGTGCTATCAGGTGGTCTATGGTGTAACTGTCTTATAGGCCTAGTGTAGAAAAAGCATTTCTAGCATCAATTCTATCAAAGAAGGAGTGCTCAGGCCCCTCCTATTTGCTGTCTTTATCAGCAACTTTGTTTATGATGTCACCTTCCTTAACTGCACTCTATATGTAGAGGCTGTTGTTCTTTTTTGATCTACTCCTTCTAAGAATGCACTTCAGAAACTACTCCAAATTGATGTGGTCCTACTCTGGAGCTGACTTACTGGTAAGATAAAATGGTTAAAGGCCTGTCTATGGCCGTCACTATCCATGTTTAATTAGTGATAGAGGCATTTGAAGACATGGATGGGGGAGTGAGTTGCTCACCCAAGCTGGGGGTGGGGGGGTGGGGAGGTGGGGAGGACTAGGCTCACTGCACTGATGACAGCTATAGGAATGCAGATGTACTGCCTACACCTGAGCCCAACTGCACTATTCTGCCTAATAGTATACAGTTTAAGTTAAGAGTTAGTATGTGTGATAGTGTGCCTGGGCTCTCATGTGTAGCACTACATGTGGAGTCAATAGTATGTTACTGATGTGAGAGGGTTATGGCCATATATCAAAAATCCCATTCCTCCTCGGCAGATCGAGAACTCTCATTTAGTTAACAAATACAGTTGTTAGTTGGCTAAATTCTCAATAAACTCAATTATTCATATACACTTTTCTGCTTTTTTATCCAGGAAATTTGCCAGCTCATGAACCTTAAGGTTCTAATCAGTGTGCTTCAAATACATTCTCCTCATTGCCACCCTTAATTCCCCACACAATACCACCTTACTGTAAATCATGTAAAATAAGCTTTCTCCTGGATTCAATAATGCCTACACTAAGTGTACACCATTCTGAGTGAACAGACAACAGAGGCATAACTCACACCTTCTTCCTCCTAATTTTAGTTTTTCTACTGATATTCTTGCAACTTTAAATACTGACAGGGACTCATAAAGGTTTCCACAAAGTGTAGACAGCATGTGCAATTAGTGTAATCTTTTGGAGTGACTAGAAAGCACAAAAAATGTGATAAGAATGTTCTTGAATACATATCATGTACACGTATATCTATTTTCCTCTGTGGTTAGTGATAGACAACACCATTGTCTGTCCATCTATAAGGTTAATTGGATATCTGTAATGGCACAAACATTACCTTTACTTAACTGACTTACCTTCAAATTGCTATATTCAGGCTACTGCCCTGCCCTCCCCACTGTCCACCACTGTCCAAGAAGCTGAAGGTAAGAACTCAGTCCTGTACCTTTCATTGCAGCAGCTTAGGAGCTATGGAGTTGCATCAACTTTAATATGAGGGAAGGGACATTTCAAAGGTCACTCAAGCCTGTTACATTAGCCTTCCACAAGAGTAGTTCACCCATCCTGGGGGGAAGGCCTAGTCCCACTGCACTAAATTAAGAATTGTTAAGGATTATACTCTCTTCAGAAAAAAATACTGGAGCACCTGAAAAAAATGTGTAAATTCAACTCATCACAATAATGGTTAATTCTGTCAAATGAATCTTGCTTTCTTGTGGAGATATATTCATTTTATGTTATCTCCCAAACAGGAAATTTCATGAGTGATGTCTTAAGTAAAAATGCCAGTCCCAGGGTTGCCAGATGTCCCTTTTTGAGTGGGACTGTCCCAGGATAAGCAGCCCAATCCCGAGTCCTGCACTGCCAGTTAAAATCCCAGCAAAACAGCCTTCACTTTGTTTTTTTTTTTATTGGCCCGTATGCCGGTATATGAGCCAATAAAAAAAAAAATCGCAAAACGGAGCTACTTCTGTTTAATGTGGAACTGCCTGATGTTCTGCACTGAACAGAAGAGGGTCTGCTGTGCGATTTTTTTTGATTGGCTCTGATACCAGCATTTGGGCCATTCAAAAATTACCAAACATGTAGCATTAAAGACCTTTTTTTTTTGGTCTTCACTTAGTGTGAAAGACCTTTTTTCTTTGTCCCTGTCTGGCTCTGCTTGTACCTATTGTTAACTTGTAACAACTTACTATGTTTTGAGGTGGCCCACTGATGCATTAAGAATTCATGTAGTGGCTCTCCCCACTAAAAGGTTGTGCACCACTGCTTTACATTGTTTGATTTTGAAAATCTCTGATCAGAATTCAAGTATCGGTCATCGTTTGGTGCATTCAGGGACTTTTGGAGATTTCAGATTTGACAGCAAATGTAAAGGCTGTTCTTGCTGTCAATAAATGGAAAAAATGCTAGATTTTCTGATTAACATTTGCATATTTTTTCCTCACCCTGGTTGCTATCAAAAACAGTTGTTTATTGTTTAAAATGCTTTTGTGCTAAGTATTATATTGGGCAAGCAGCTTGTCAGGTTAGGAAAAGAGACCAGGAGCATATAAGAGATATTAGAACTGTCACTCCTAAATCCAATTGCTGCACAGAATTCAGTTAAGATATGTGACAGTCAGGCAAGACTGTTGAAGAAGGTAGGTGAACGGCACTGAACTGAGAGATGTGGTAACCGTTGATTGACCATGCTGACCCTCATATAGAAAATGGGAAAAAGAGGGTTGTTGATGATGATGGTGAAAGGTTTTTCTTATGCATGTATGCCTTAACCCTGATCTTTTCTTAGATATCTCTAATCTGCTGAGAAACAAAGCCTGATTTAGTTTTGCATATGAAATACTTCATCCAAAGGGTCTTAATAATGAAATATTTAAAATAACATATATTATTTGTTGTAATACTATTGTACTATTCTTTATAATAATAGATGTTTATTTGCCACGATAATATTCTTTTTTGTATTATATTATTTTTGATATTTATGTTTTATGTAACAATTTTTATTGTTTATTGTTTTTTGTCTGTCAGCTAGCAGTCATTGTTCCAACTCTGAACTGTTTTTGCCCCTTTCTGTTTTTTTTGATAAGTTAATTGTGATTTTAGTGCTTATTAAATAGAATTGTTTGAATGTATTTTAAGACCATTTTAAGGTGTATAGCATAGTCTTTTTATTGAATCTGTATAAAGGTATGGTTTCTTAAGCTCCAGCAGAGGTGGCCATGGTATCTTTCATGTATGTGTAATTTTATTTATTAGCCTGAATCTCATAAGTGGAGCGGTGTGAAGAGTAGCAATAAAAGGCCACCTTCTCAACATAAAGATGGACAGGATATAATTCCCGTCCAAATCCTGTGTTTTGTGACAGGCAAAAAATATTTTAAATGTAATTGCCTAAGTCTAGGAGCACTTTGAAAAGGGAAATTCTCAAGACTGGCAAAACATTCCATACTTTTTTAATCCGCGGTGGTGGTGCTGCGGTAGCATTGTCACCTCACAGTAAGACGCTAACCGGTTCGACTCTCAGCTAGAACATCTTCTGCGTGGAGACATGCGTGAATAGGCGTGCCTTTGGTGAAGGTTGTGTGTTAGGGCTGCCAACTCAGCACGTAAAAATCAACTGCCAATCATTAGCGGACCGGAGTTCCACTGTGGCGACCCCTAACCGGGAAAAGCCGAAAGACACAACAACAACACAAAACACAGACATTGGCCTGTCAAGCAAATGTTCCCAACAGAGCAGCATTTCTTTCACTAAAGTCAATTCCAGAGGAAATGGTCAGTTTAGTCAGCTGCTTGGTTTCTGCAATTATACACCAAGTGACATTGCTGATGAATGCACACAAGGATCCATGAGATCAGAAACAAAATAGGGCAAATGCTTTTCTTCCTCTGATCACGTCGACTATCAGAAAAAATACTCCAAGCAGTAGACCATGGAAGGTCAGACGTCACCATGCCTTAACAGTGGTAAATTGTCATCTGTCTCTAGAAAAGAAACTGAAATTGTTACGTGTTTATTGATTCAACTGTCCGGATTGGATATCAGCAGATCATTAAACTGTTTTTTTGCTTTGTATTTTCTCATGTCACTGACTTCTGAAATCCCTATTATACCTGCAGTGAATCAGTTTGTTAAAATGTATTATATGTATCATGAAATTAACTCAGTGGCATGTATTTGTAGTTATGCTATAACTGGATCTTAAAAAATGTTTTAGGGGTTACAAATAATCCTGTCTGGTTGCCTGACCAATCTTTCCATAACATGGTATTATCCGGACTAGACTCATCCTGTCTTTTGCTGTTGGTAAATGTTATTTCTACCACCAGATACAAATTTGCATGCATATAACTGCATCAGTCTGAGAAATATTAATGCTGTTTGGAAAATGCTTTATGTCTCTGATTAAAAATTACTATGAAAGCATTGAAAAACTTCACACTTGACTTTAATGTAATGTATATAAATGGCCTTATCCAAGGGTGAAAATTGCACATCTCAGCTCAACATCTCCTCTTCTTCCATTTTGACTGCTGTTACTTCCTAATAAATACACATGCATGCCTGCACACTCTGTGTGTATACACACACACACACACACACACACACACACACACACACACACACACACACACACACACACACACACACACACACACTCACACACAAAACACCACAGAAAAGAATTTTACCTTATTAGAATCACATTGTAAATGGTTAAAGGCACAAGGCCACAAAGATGCCCACTATAAATATTTAAAACGTATAAACCTTTCAGAGCCAGCCTTTGCAGCTAGGAATTTTGCCCATGTATTAGCATCCTAAATTAAAAATAACAATAAAAATCTAAAACTATTGCTCATTTTTCAGACGATGATTTTGATTGTTAACGATTTGAAAAAAAAGAGGCAACAAATATGTTTTGATTGCAAAATCTAAAAACAATGATTTTGCTCTGTGGAAATGCTGTGTAAGTGAATTGAAGTACATCTGTTAAAGCATGCTGCAGTCTTCATTCCTGTAAATCGTGGATTTTTTTGCTTCCATTGGCAGGCGGTTTCATGCCTAGTTCTACATTTTTAATGACAATACTTCCTTTAACAGTCTTGGTTTAGCATTACAGAGGAGTACTTCCCTGTGCGCTGCCATAGACAGAGTTGTGTAATAAAAGTAATGAGGAAAGTGGACTTGACTCAACACTTCTGCACATTTTTCAGCACGCAACAATGCAGTGGCTGTTTACATAAGAAATAGTAAGGATAAGTACAAATATTGTACTGAAATAGACAAAGTTCATGCTTGCTTTTAAAGTATGCCTAATGGGATGACTGTGGGTAGGAAAATACAATAGCACTTTTCTTTTGTTTGTTTGTTTTTTTGTTATGTCTATGCTTGTTTCTGAAACTGTCAGCTATCACAGAGTACTGCCCCAAAATGCATTTCACTTGAATTTGCAGTTATAATTATTGCATCACTAGACTGCTTCCTAGTCCTAGATCATGACAGTTACTTGGACCTATAAACCACATATCACACTTTTTTTTTCTAATTTCTTCACTCTAACGTTAAAGGTTTCTTGTGTTGTCAGCTCAGATATCTGCTGACCCATCGGCAACAGTGGACTGCCACACTGACTGTCAATTTCCTTTGTTTCCACCAGAGGGTAGACTGATACCAGCTCACATTTTTTTCATGTCTTAGGGTGCAACATCTGTTCTTTGGATACCCAGATTTTATCTCCAAAGCAAGACCTTTCATTAGCACAGATTCACACTTGAGGATAGACTGCTGTATTACACCTGAAATTTTGTCATTGCTCTAGTATCCTACATGCATGGTTTAGATTCTTGAACATTTTATGAACAAACATGTTAAAGAACATAAGCCCAACAAATCTAAATATCTTGCAAACTATAAATGTTAATAAAAATATGCAAACAGCAATCTGCTCAGCAAAAAAAGTCTCCTTTACAACAATAGAAGTCAGTACATTCACAATCTTAACATCAATACTGCAATATTGTATAATGCAATAAACTCCAGAATTATATTTCTGAATTATAAAATTCCAGATATAAATCCATCCATCCATCCATAACCCATTTTCCCATTTTGCACATGGGGTTGAGTTGTCACTTCTGCAGTGACAATCATCTTGAGCCATGGTTTACACCGCCATATGGCTAGCCCTGCCGCAGTAGTTCATTCTCACCACTCACTTGTGCACACATTCTCACCTACGGCCAGTTTAGAGTGTCCACTCCACCTACTGCATGTTTTTGGAATGTTCCAGAATTATTATTATATAATTCCAGAATTATTATAATTCCAGATATAATTCCAGAATTATGTCTCCTCTGCTATCTAGTAAATAATAATCTCCTATCTGCATCTCAACATGGCTTCAGACCTAAACACAATACAACCACTGCCCTTGTTAGTTTTACACACTCAGTCAACCAGCTTAGAAATGACTACCATCTCATCTTGCCTATCTTTCTTGATATGTTTAAGACCTTTGATACAATATCCCACCAAAATGAACTCTCTACCCTATTACCAGTCTCAGTAGGAGTACCCCCAGGCTTAATTCTCGGTCCATTGCTCTTCATCATATTCACCCACTGACTCAGCACAGCCACACAGCATGCAACCATCATTCAGTACAAAGCCTGGGAGTGTCCTGGGCGAAAGCACTTAACTTGTCTTTGGAAGTTCTTGTTTTGAATGAACTGACAATAAATTTACTCTGTTCTTATTCAACTGAAAAATACCTCTTAGACTCTCAACTCATACTCAATCCAAATAAAACAAAGCTTATGCTCTTCACTGGTAACTAAGTTCCTTATAACTCTTCTCCCTTCACCATCTACCCCCCTTCACCATCTACTCAGCCAATAAAATAAAATTGAACCTATCCAGCACACCATACTCCTTGGAGTCACAATTGACAACAACCTAAAATTTGACAAACACCTCGCTCTAACTATCAAAAAGGTCCACATTAAGGTAGGCATACTATACAGAGTCAAGCCATACCTAACCAAAGCTACTAGACATTCCATAGCTAGGGCTCATCTACTGTCTACCCTCCTGTATGCCTCACCAGTTTTCACTAACCTCAGACAATAAGATTTAAACAAACTGGAGTCCTGCTATAACAAAATCACAAGATTGACCACTAACCTCCCTTACAGATCACATCACTGCACAGCACTTCATAAACTAAATTGGATTGAACTACCCAATATCCTGTTCCCGCAACCAATTAACTTTCATTCATTTCATCTTCCACCATCCAGACAAGTGTCCAGCACTCAAGAGCTTAGTGCAGCCCTACTCAAATGGCAGCCCACTAAGATCCTCCAACAAACTGCTCTCAAAGTAACTAAATCTTATAATTGTTAAGGTAACTCTCTAGTCTCCCACCAAATATCTGCGTCTTGGAATTCCATGCCTCAGACAATACTGAATTCTAGCAAAACATCCAAATTTAAACTACTGCTTAAGGAACACCTAACCAAACCTGGTTTTGCTCCTGCACTAATCCAGGCAGATCACATTCTGTCCTTCCTTGTTCTTACAATCAAATTATCTCTTTCCTTACTAAATTCTAACATACAAACTATCATTTTCTCCCAGAATTCCAGTTTCTCTCTACCTATCTCAAGCTCACTACGGCTCCTATTTTTATCTACCTATCTCAGTCTTCCTACAGTTTCATCATATTCCCTCCTTCTTGTACTTCACCTCAATATTGCCTTAGCTATCACTGTTTAGAACAAGTAACACTATCATAGCAACAATCAGCCATATTCTTGTTCATGTACCATACATGTATCTCATAAAACCATGATATTGATCTACTGATCAGTCATTTCTCTATGATGGCACAAGCTATTTCATTCTAGTTTGTTAGCTTAGCTTTCTTTTTTCCACTTTATATTACTCTCTCAGTTTTTATTGTTTACGTATAAACTATTTGCTACCTACATTTACCAAAGTTATGTATTCTTGATTGTTATCAGTTTCTTGTATTGTTTGTAATATGCTGTTGTAATGGAGCTTTTCTCCCTGGGCCTATGCTGAAAAAGGAGCTCTAGCCCAGTCGGACATCCTTGGTAAACAAATATAAAATAAATACATAAATAAATAAACATTTTTCTGTAAATTTTCACAACCAACATTTGATATCTTAAGAAAATGTACAACCAAGATATACAGTGTCAGACAGCACTTTGGTTTAGGAGACATATACTTTTACACCATGGAAAATATATCTTTCTCAGCACTTCTTCATTGAAATATTTACAGAAATTTCAAAAAAGCATACTATTTGCATAATTAGTATAAATAACATCATCTCTCAAGATGCACAACTTACAGTGCAGATATAAATGACATTTTCTCCAAAATCATCTACAATTTTGCCTAATGCTGATTTTGCAGATATTAATATATATGGTTATACGGCATATCTTCACAATTACTACCAAACAACTAGCAATATCTCTGACACAGCTCATACATGGACAGTAATACTGTATGTTTCCCTCTCTCCTACCATGACGTTTCACAGTATGCCCTCAGTAAAATATGTGCTGTATATTATTAATTAGTTAAATTATTTATTTATTTATTTATTGACATTTGACTTAGCATGACTGAATCAGGGAAAGCAGCAGGCTCAGATGAGGTCACAGTAGATATGATAAAGATGTTGGGTGGGATAGTGGAGAAATGTCTCCTGAGGATATTCATAGCAGTGGGGAGAAAAAGGTGTATCTCAGATGACTGGAGAATAAGCATACTAGTGACACTATGCAAGAACAAAGGAGACATCTATAGCTGTGGGCAGTACAGAGGCATCAATTTCCTATCACACTGCATGAAAGTTCAGGAGAGGGGATTGATAAATGGATACGCAGAGTTGTAGAATGTAAGATAGGAGATGTGCAGTTTGGACTCAGATCAGGATGCAACACAACTGACCTGATTTTTACAGTGAGAGAGATAATTAAGAAGAAGATAAAGATGAGGAAATAGTCCAACTGGAAATTCCTAGACTTGGAGAAAGCATACAACAAATTCCCAAGAAAGCTGATTTGGGCAGTACTGTGGTGGTTCAAAGTCCCAGAAACATTGGTAGAATTAGTGCAGGCTCTGTACAAACAGTGTTTGGCCTCACAGAGGGGTTCCCAGTGGGAGTTGGTGTACACCAGGGGTCAGCTCTGAGCCCACTGCTGTTCATACTGGTGAAGGACTACATTGGCAAATAGGTTGGAGGGGACAGATCAACAAAGTTACTGTATGCAGACAATGTGGCATTACAGACAGACTCTGAGCATGAACTTCAGCAAAGGATAGGGGAATGGAATGCAAAACTGAAGGTACATGGGATGAAACTAAGCACAGATAAAACACTGGTAATGGCAGCAAATTGGGGAAATCAGAAGAAGCTGAGAAGTGAGATGGAAGGGAAGATAGTGGTACAGGTAAATAGCTTCAAGTATCTGGGAGGTGTGGTCGAGAAGGGAAGTCTGAATGAAGAAGTCAAAGCTAGAATCAGAGGAGCTGCAGCCAACTGGCATAGAGTATAAGGTGTAGTCTATGACAGAAGAATGCCAAAGAAGCTGAAAAGTAAGGTGTAGAAGACAGTGGTGCAACCAGTACTACTGTATGATACAGAAACCTGGGCAATAAAGGCACAGCAGGTGAAAAAGCTAGAGGTGAATGAAATGAAATGCCTGGGAAAGGGTAGTAGGATGCACACTGAGGGACAGATAAAGAAATGAGGACATAAGAGCAGAAGCCAAAATAGCTCCAATTGCAGAAAAGATCAACGAGAACAGATTATGGTGGTTTGGACACGTGTAGAAAAGCAGAAGACAATCTAGTGAAGAAAATTTGGGACAGACAGGAAGAAGGTAAGAGGAAATGAGGATGCCCAGCAAAGAGGTGCATGAATTGTGTGAAAAAAGATTTGAGTCAGTCAGGCATAAGTGTTGAAGAAGGCAGGAGTGTGGCACTGAATCGAGAGAGTTGGCTACAGTTAACAAGATACCCCAACCCCATGTAGAAAATGGGAAAAAATGGGGCCGATGATGATGATGTTTGATTTAGCCCCAAAAGTATCATAATGTCATAATGAGCTATGAGTATTAACATGAAGCATAAAAAGATGTTATAGGTTTGAATGAATTAAACAATAATTAACTAAATAAAGCAAATAAAACTGAATTAGTCATTTCACACCACTTCTGTAAAATTCCCTTGTGCCTTTTCAGACACATTTACAAAGCTAATTACAGACTGAAATGGACCCACATAGTCCAGTTTTATTCTACGATCATTCCCTAGATGGCATAATGGTTAAGGTCTTCACCTCCCATGCATGAGGTACAAGGTTTGATTCTGACCTCTAGCCAATGCCTGTTTGCAGTTTGCATGCTCTCTTTAGGTTTCTTCCCACCTCCAAAAACCATGCCTAGTGTTTTCATCTCAAACTCACCAATGAATGGAGCTGTGGACAGGAGCACCTATTCTATGGGGGAAGAGTTGTATAAACCATCTGCTTTGGGCATCTACTGTGGTGTGGTGTACAGTATCCTCAGGACAGAAGATCACAGACTATGTGACAGTGTAAAGTATGGCTCTAGGTGATTCGGTCATGTTGACTAATGTCACCAAAAAATGGGTATTTAATAGTGGGTTGAGGACCCAACCTACACTAGGGACCAATGATAACAGTGGGAGGAGTGTATGTGCCCCTATTGGCCAGTGTGTGCCTGTCATAAAGCCCAGCAACCCTGGGTCAATAAGCTACTGACCAGCTGGGTCCAGTTGCCCAGCCTGGGTTACCTGGGATAGCTCTGTTGAGTGAAAGCTGGACCTACCCTCCAAACATGAACTAAGAATTGCTACAGTCAATATAGGTTCACTGACAGGTCACAGCTTGGAAGTAGATGATGTGATGGTACAGAGGAAGCTGGACATCCTATGTATCCAAGAGACAAGATGGAAGGACAGCACAACACACTTGGCTTGTGATCCAGCCTCTACTACTCAGGAGGAGAACAGGCTAGAAATAGTGTGGGAATACTGATGAGAGAGCAAACTCCAACCTAATGATAGGGCAGTATTCATAATCGTATTCATAATCTCAGCCTATTCCCCGATAGGAAAAGAGGACAACATGAATTGGTGACCTGAATGCACAAATCAGGACAGACAGAACAGGATAAGAGGACTGCCTGTGTCCACATGGGTGGGGCAACAGGAATAAAGAAGGAGAGGCCATTCTAGACTTCTGTCTGGCAAATAGCTTGATAGTAGCCAACACGTGATTCAGAGAGACAGTTACAAGATTACATACAAGAGTGGACAACATGCAACTCAGGTAGACTTCCTCCTAGTAAAGAAAGGTCATGGGGTAGTTGCATCAGAGAAGGCTCTAAGGTCAACGGAGACCAGGCTGAAGACCTGGAAGGTGACTGGAGAGAAAGTACAGCAGTTCAAGACTTTAGCATCCCAAGAAGAGGAGAAAATAGGTGGAGTTGAAGAAGAATGGCAGAGCCTCAAAGCAGCATGTGTGAGGACTACAAAATAGATATGTGGCAGAACCAGGTATGGAAATAAGGTACATAAGGAAAGCTTTTGGTGGAATGCAGAAGTCCAGGAAGTCATCAAAATAAGGAAGGAATGCAAAAAAAAGTGGGAGATAGAAAAGACAGACCAGGCTAGGAAGGAATACTGTCTGGCTAACAAGGAATCTAGGAAAGGAGCTGAAATAATAAAGAACAGGTCATCGGAGGCACTCTATCAGCTTCTGGAAAGTGACTTAGTGGGTGAAGAAAGAACCTATATCAGATTGCAAGGCAAAGACAGAAAGATAAAGAAGATAGTCAGACACCCTTCATAAGGGGATGCCAGCAACAACTTATCACCAGCCCAAAGGACATCAAAGGTAGATGGAAGGAGTACTTCTAGCAGTTCTGAATGAAGAAAAACCCCACAGAAGCTGTATTGCTCCAGAAACAGCCTACAATGAGAGAAGAAGAGGAGACCACCCTAGAATAAGTAGGAACAGCACTAAAGAAAATGAAGTCAGGGACAGCAGCAGGTTTAGATAGGGTTACAGCAGATATGATAAAGATGCTGGGTGAGAAGTGTGGAGAGAAAGGCATATCCCACAAGACTAGAAAACAAGCATATTCATGCCAATCTACAAAAGCAAAGGGGACATGCAGAACTGTGGGCAGTACAGAGGTATCAAACCCCTGTCACACTTCATGAAAGTTCTGGACAGGGTGATAGATAAACAGATATGCAGGATAGTAGAAAGTAAGATGGGAGATGAGCAGCTCAGATTCAGATCAGGATGCAGCACAACTGACCCAATGTTTGCAATGAGACATAGAGTTCAGAAGAAGCTAGAGATGAGGAAAGAGTCAATTTGGGCATTCCTAGACTTGGAGAAAGCATATGACAAGGTCCCAAGAAACCTGATTTGGGCAGTCCTTCAGTGGTTCAAAGTCCCAAAAACATTGGTAGAATTACTGCAGGCTATGTACAAGGACCAAATGACTCACATACAAACAGTGATCAGTTTCACAGAAGGGTTCCCGGTGGGAGTGGGTATGTAACAGGGTTCACCTCTGAGCCCACTGTTGTTGATGTTGGTGATGGACTACATTAGCAAACAGGGCTGAGATGACATATCAACAAAGTTGCTATATGCAGATGATGAGACATTACAGGCAGACTCTGAGCAAAAATGTTAGCAAAGGGTAGGAGACTGAAATGTAAAGCTGAAGGCACATAGAATGACACTAAGCACAGATAAGACAGTGGTAATGGCAGCAAATTGGAGAAATCAGAAGATGAGAATTGAGACAGAATGGAAGATAGGATAACAGGTTAACAGCTTCAAGTATCTGGGAGGGGTGGCGGAGAAATGGGAAGTATGAATGAAAAGGTCAAAACTAGAGTCAGGGAGGCTGCTGTCAACTGGCATAGAGTGTCAGTGGTAGTGTATGACAGAAGAATGCCAAGAAAGCTGAAACGTAAGGTATACAAAACAGTGGTGCGACCAATACTACGTTTTGGTACAGAAACCTGGGCAATAAAGGCAGAGCAGATGAAAAAGCTAGAAGTGAATTAAATGAAGTGCCTGAGAAGGATAGTAGGATGCACATTGAGGGACAGATGAAGAAATGAGGACAGAAGAGCAGAAGCCAAAGTAGTTTCAATTGCAGAAAAGATGAAAGAGACCAGTTTACAGTGGTTCAGGCACATGTAAAAAGCAGAAGACAATCTGGTGAAGATGATTTGGGACAGACAGGAAGAAGGTAAGAGGAAATGAGGTCATCCAGCAAGAGGTTGATGGACTGTGTGAGAGAATATCTCCGACAGTCAGGCATGAGTGTTGAAGAAGGCAGGAGGATGACATTGAGTAGAGAGAGAGATGGTGACAGTTGACATGACACCCTGACCCCATATAAAAAAATGGAAAAAAGGGGATTGATGATGTTGATGATGATGATGATGAAGATATATACATGGCTGTATGCAACTACAATGTAATTTTGTTTGAGTTGCTGACAGCACAACTTAGAAGGTTGCATATATGAGCTGCTTGTAAGCTTTATGTTTTAGGTCTGGCATTGATTCACTTGGGTTCTACTTACTAAGTGATTATATATCTCACTTAACCAGGGAGTATTGCTGGCTTACTACTGTACCATCGACAGAAGTAGTTGTGAGTGATGGGCCCACCTGCTTAACAAGACTCATGAAGTAAAAACTTATGTATTGGACTTGTTAAGCTTTGCATTGATAATGTCTGTTACTTGCTCTAAGTATGATTTGAAACAGCACTAGAGGGAGAGTGTAAAGCATGTAATTTTAAGCAACAGTAAAACATTTTACTGTAAACCAGACCAATTATATTTTTCTAGGCTTTCTTTAATATTTTCAGATTAATGTCATATATCTCATTACTCACATTTTCCTAAGAATCCACTATGATTGTCACTTTAACATTTTCTTGGTGTTTTCCTCTATACCTTGTCCGTTACTAAGCTATTCTTTTCAGTTTACACTGACCACAATTACGTGTGTGTGTGTGTGTGTGTGTGTGTGTGTGTGTGTGTGTGTGTGTGTGTGTAGGTATGGATATATGGGTGTATACCAAAATGTCTAACAATGAAAATATTGAAATTCAAAATATCCAAACATTTTTTTATTCTTTTTTCTAATACTGTACATATGTTCATATATTCTGTCTTTTAAGCATTGTTCAGTTTTCTCTACATAGAATGCATCACAAGATTTACACTTAATGATGTATAATATAGCTCAAGTATTACAATTTGCTAGAGTATACTCCTCTACTTCCAATCAAAACTACAACTGGCATCTCCCATATTTTTTGTACTTGTTATATCCCCTTCACATTGTTTTCTAGTATATTCAAACATAGATTTCAAGCACATTTTTCAGAAAATAGACAATCAAGTGGATATTATTAAAGAACGTAAAACTGTGAAACTAGAAAGAGATAGGTAAGAGTATGAAAAAAGGGTGACATACCTGTTACTGAATTAACAATATGACATAGACACGCACGAGGATGGGTTTCACAATGATGATAATGGATGCTACAAGGGTTTGTTACTGAATTAACAATATGACATAGACATGCACAAGGATGGGTTTCACAATGATGATAATGGATGCCACAAGGGTTTGTTACTGAATTAATTATATGACATAGACATGCACAAGGATGGGTTTCACAATGATGATAATGGATGTCACAAGGGTTTGTTACTGAATTAACAATATGACATAGACATGCACGAGGATGGGTTTCACAATGATGATAATGGATGCCACAAGGGTTTGTTACTGAATTAACAATATGACATAGACATGCACGAGGATGGGTTTCACAATGATGATAATGGATGCCACAAGGGTTTGTTACTGAATTAACAATATGACATAGACATGCACGAGGATGGGTTTCAAAATGATGATAATGGATGCCACAAGGGTTTGTTACTGAATTAACAATATGACATAGACATGCACGAGGATGGGTTTCACAATGATGATAATGGATGCCACAAGGGTTTGTTACTGAATTAACAATATGACATAGACATACACGAGGATGGGTTTCACAATTATGATAATGGATGCCACAAGGGTTTGTTACTGAATTAACAATATGACATAGACATGCACGAGGATGGGTTTCACAATGATGATAATGGATGCCACAAGGGTTTGTTACTGAATTAACAATATGACATAGACATGCATGAGGATGGGTTTCACAATGATGATGATAATGGATGCCACAAGGGTTTGTTACTGAATTAACAATATGACATAGACATGCACGAGGATGATTTTCACAATGATGATAATGGCTGCCACAAGGGTTTGTTACTGAATTAACAATATGACATAGACATGTACGAGGATGGGTTTCACAATGATGATAATGGCTGCCACAAGGGTTTGTTACTGAATTAACAATATGACATAGACATGCATGAGGATGGGTTTCACAATGATGATAATGGATGCCACAAGGGTTTGTTACTGAATTAACAATATGACATAGACATGCATGAGGATGGGTTTCACAATGATGATAATGGATGCCACAAGGGTTTGTTACTGAATTAACAATATGACATAGACATGCATGAGGATGGGTTCCACAATGATGATAATGGATGCCACAAGGGTTTGTTACTGAATTAACAATATGACATAGACATGCACGAGGATGGGTTTCACAATGATGATAATGGATGCCACAAGGGTTTGTTACTGAATTAACAATATGACATAGACATGCATGAGGATGGGTTCCACAATGATGATAATGGATGCCACAAGGGTTTGTTACTGAATTAACAATATGACATAGACATGCACGAGGATGGGTTTCACAATGATGATAATGGATGCCAAAAGGGTTTGTTACTGAATTAACAATATGACATGCATGAGGATGGGTTTCACAATGATGATAATGGATGCCACAAGGGTTTGTTACTGAATTAACAATATGATATAGACATGCACGAGGATGGGTTTCACAATGATGATAATGGATGCCACAAGGATTTAATCATAACTGTAATCTTGAATAATGCAGAGCAAGAGACTCACAATTTGAATTTAGAAATGTAGAGAAGATTGGACAGAGTAAGAAATAAGAATATGGACGCGAGGGACATTATTTATAATGAATCCCCTTTATACAGAACCGATTATTGTCAGTGTGGTCCACAGCACAGAAGG
Organism: Protopterus annectens; assembly: GCF_019279795.1. NCBI lineage: Eukaryota > Metazoa > Chordata > Ceratodontiformes > Protopteridae > Protopterus > Protopterus annectens. The sequence goes on from NC_056729.1 coordinate 1,209,820,222, forward strand.
AATCAATGACAGAAGAGGGTGATCAAATGGAGTTAAATATGGTTCTAGCTAGGTTAAGACATTATTCAAACTAATAATAAGAACTATAAATTCAATACTGATGCTATGAATTATTATTGGGAAAATAAACTAGAAATGGAAGAATTAAAATGGCAGGTGAAATTTAATGTAGGTGTATTTCCAGGATTAAATGAATCCATTAGTATAAGTTGTGTTTTAAAAATTGCAAGCTTATAAATATGATTTTAATAACATTATTGTAATGCAAGAAAAATAAGGGAATTAATATTTTGTAATAATAGTCTTATAATGTATCTATTATGTCTCAAAATTAATGGTATAAGATGATTTTTATTGGCTAATTGTCACATGATTTTTTTGTGTGTATGGTTAAAACAAGGGCAAGATGAGATGTGGAACAAATTCTGGTGAAGTCTTACTTGTAGACAAAACTGCTTAATCTGAACTGTGTTTTATTTAATAAATGGTGGGTTTGTAAGCTGTGGATCCTGGTGTTTGTTACTGGATTGACTTTTCTATCATGTATTAATCATATAGTTTTAAATATTATATGAATCATATATTTTCAAGCTTGTTTATCATTTGATGCTAGAAGCAAACAGTCTAGTTTTTTGCATTGCTATTGCAAACTACTGTACAAGTTTCTTCTTTCCAAAAATCACAATATTAAAAGATTTCTTGATCTTAGTTCATGTGTATTTGGCATATAAAACAGCACAATCATTTGAAGAGCCATGTAATCACTCTGCAATTGACAAGCAGGTGAGTTCACTTTACTATGAAAACAATTGTTACCCCTGAACTTGGGCTTGAATTCTATAGGTTCATAGGTTCATAGGTTCATACTAGGCTATCTGCCCTAGGGCATTTATAAGCCTAGCCAGAGTGTGTTTGGCTTTCGCCACCCATTTTAAATTAATTTTGCTATGCCCTTTTTTAAGGTTAGTATACTGTGCCTCTGTCTAACAGTGACACAGAAGTGATACCCGGGGTAAACCTACGATCCCCCATCCACTCATCAAGATTCCTCTTGAAGAGAGTCAATGAGGGACTCTGCCTAACCTGGACTTGGATTTTATTACAGAGTGAAGGGAGCCTCTGGGTTATGAATCTGTCCCTCCAGCATGTCCTATTTATTTTAGTGCTGAGGTTCAAGTCTCTTGATCACGTAGCTCGATGGGATTTGGATTTTCTGAGGTGCAGCATGTCCATTAATTCCAGGTTGGACATGACTTTATACGTCAGGCACAGATTGCCTCTGAGCAGGGGGTATGCCACTGAGTAGAGCTGGAGTTTCTTTAACCAGGCAGTATATGGCATCTGTTTGAGCCCTTTGATCCTCTTGGTGAGGTACTTTTGGGGTCTTTCCAGTTGCTGCAGGTGTCTGGTAAGGTACATCCCAAAAGGGGCATTGTACTCAATTATGGGCCTGATGAGGGATGAGTAAAGAGGCACGATGACCTCCCCTGATCTAGATGTGAATCCCTTCATGATTAGTTGGGCTATATAAAATGTTTTTCTAACCACTTTGGCCACGTGGTTGTCAAATGAGAGATTGCTATCAACTTGGGTCCCCAGGTCCCTAATTACTTCTTCCAGATTAATGGATTACCACTTATGTGGTAATTTGTGGGCACTTTGTTTTTGCCAAAGGGGATGACTATACACTTTTTGGCGTTTAGCTTGAGACCATGGCTCTGGCACCAGTTGTCTGTTTCTATGAGGCCCTTTTGGAGGATGCTTGTGTCGGCTGGAGAGTCGATTATGGCGCCCAGTTTGCAGTCATCTGCAAACTTGGTCAGCCACAGTCCTTCCGTGTTGGCCTGTACCTCTGAGAAATATATACTGAACAAGAGAGGTCCCAGGACTGAGCCTTGTGGGATGCCACTTGTAACTGGTTTGGAGTCTGACATGGCTCCAGCAATTCTAACCATGTGGGTTCTGTCCTTGAGCCAGTTTGCATCTAGTGACATAGGGGTTTATATTTAAGCTGGTGAGCTTATCTATAATGCCTGAGTGGGGAATTGTATCGAAGGGTTTTGCGAGGTCCAGGTAGGCTGTGTGGACCACCTTCCCCTCGTCAATGGCCTTGGTGACTGTTTCAAAGAAATCAACCAGGTTCAAGAGGCAAGATCTGCCCTTAACAAAGCCGAACTGGGTAGGATCCAGTGTCTGTAGGTCCCCAATATCTTTATTTATAAGGTCCATGATGATCCTTTCCATAGCTTTGCAGACCAAGCTAGTCAGGCTTATGGGGCGATAGTTTCCAGGATCCGTTGAGGCACCACCTTTGTGGTGAGGGACCACTGTTGCTGTACGCCACTCTTTGGGTACATATCCTGTAGTAAGGCTGAGATTGAACAGTAGTTTTATGTTTGGGTTTAGCTCTTCTTGGAGTTCATGTAGGACGCAGCCCTTAATCAAGTACTTAATCAGAAAACGATGTCCTGTGCAATCTCATAATAAAGGGAGACCCCGGGTTCACATGCTGTTATTTGTTAATATTTTGTAAGTAGACCGATGTACTGTATTTAAATTTCAAAATACCATTGGCAATCATTTTGGAGCTAAACTTTATTCATCCAAATACAAACTACAGCTTCAGCTAAACAGTCTTCCAATGTTCTAACTCAAATAGTTTGCCCAGCATGCTTAAAAATCTTTACTGACACATTAGAAAACAATAGGAAGACAAAAATGAATATCCTCTTAGGACTATTGCTTAAAAGAAGTATATTAGCAAACATAATAAATATCAATAAATATAAGCATAATAAACATCCCCCTGGATTCTCAAAAGCTTGCATGGCATGCATGATTAGTGTAAGAGGAAAGTTTGCCAATATGACGGCCGAACGATCCACGTATGTGCACGTTTGACGTGCGCGAGCGCTATAGTGCTAGTGCTGCATGTTCCCAGCCCCGGTATGCAAATCACCCCATTTGCAGGTGAAAACCATGCAAATGAGGTAAATCTGCCATCCAGGAAGCAGGAATCAGGGCATGCAAGACTAGTGTAATATGCAGAAATGTACTCGGTTAGTAACCGAGTACGGTACTGCAAACTCCAAAACGGAGCTATGACAGCTCCAAATAAAAACTGTATATCATTGAGGAAGCATGCCAATGGCCAAGTAGAAGGCCACTGGCATTACAAGCAATGAAAAATCTACAAAATACAACTTTTATGATATGTCCGCCGATCACGGCCATTGAAGCATAGGGCAGCGGCGCGCAAACGGGATCGGTGGGGAAATAAGAAAATAAACCTAAAAAGCAGTCCAACTATAATCAGTATTCTGCTGTGCAAGTCAATGGCAGGCAAAAGACAACCTGCCCAGTGAATAGTGGTTGCTAAGGGAGGAGGCACAGTGTGACACATGTAACTATGCATTAGCAGGCAATTCTGTGCAAATGAGGGGAAGGATAGTGAATCCCGGTTTTCCCCAGCATGTGAGGCAGGTCCCAACTGTATAAGAGTATGAATAGCTGAGTGCAAGACTAGGAGGTAGGTGACATCATGTGTGGGAGTGTCAGGCATACTGTCAGCGGATTGGAGCCCTGTGGCTTGGGGTTGCATCTAGCTTAGCACAGCAAAGCCAGGGGCTGTATCTAAACCTGCCCAGCATGTATGACAAAGTGTAAGCGGGTGTGCGAGCTGCACAACGGGATCTACAGGAAGATAAAGGAAGTGAACCCAGGAAATAGCAGTAGTGTGCACATTGGAGTACACCGATTGCGCAGCGTGCTCCGGGGATGAAACAGAAGGGCAATGGGAAGGGAAAGCAGCAGTAGGAAGTTAATCAAGGGGTAATAGGTTTGCCTCCAGGTGAAACATATCGAATCAACCAATTACACAGGCATCAGACCAGCCCAGCCCAGAATGCCACTATAAACTATGCAAACACCTACCCCTCCATTTTTTCCCACACCCTACACCACCGGTGTAAACAAGCGGGGAACTTTTAACACTCACAACAGCAAAATGTTAGGGGCTGCAATAGCTATCATACAACTTGTGGAAGAGGCTGAGGGTGGTGAGGATGGGAATGCTGCTGACCAATCCACAGTGAGGAGATGGAGAAGAGTGTACAGACCCAGGGTAACCTACCAAGGGCTACATGAGCTGGAGATAGTGGAGCTCTATAGGGTGGACAGGGACCTCCTACAGCAGATTGTTGAGCTGTGCCGGCCACGCGTGACACACAGAACTAACAGAGGGGAACCCATCCCAGTGGAAACGAAGGTATGTGTAGGCCTAAGAATATTAGCTACAGGTACCTTACAAAGGCCAACTGGGGATATGATGGGGATCTCACGGGCATCAGCATCCAGGGTACTCCACCAGTTCCTGGATGCCATGGCAGCACATGTCAGTGAGTATGTATATTTCCCGCTCACCCGTGAGGCGTTGGCCAGCAGTATGTGTCTCTTCCAGCAAATAGCAGAATACCCTAAGGTAGTGGGTGCAATAGACTGCAAGCACATATGCATCAAAGCACCACCCAGTGAGCAGGGTAGGGTCTACATCAACCGCAAGGGCTTCCCCTACATCAACTGCCAGGTCACGTGCGATGCCCAGGGCATAATATTGAAGTGTGTGCTGGCTGCCCTGGAAGTTATCATGATTCCCACATCTGGCATCTGACGCAGCTGTACCAGAAATTTCCCAATGGGGACATCCCACACAGTCACCTAGTGGGGGATGCTGGATACGCACTGGAGCCATGGCTGATGACACCCATCAGAAACGCACACACACCCGAACAAGAACTCCATAATGAGGCACATGCACAAACAAGAATCATAATAGAGTATGTGTTTGGGATGCTCAAGTCACAGTTCCAGTGCCTGGACACATCCGGTGGAGCCTTGCAGTACTCACCAACTACATGTACCCAAATTGTCCTTGTATGTTTCATGCTACACAATATGATCCTGCAGAAACAGCTGCAGCAGGAGCAGCAAGGGGCAGAGCCACATAGCCCCCACCAATGCCAAGGCCTGCACAGGCACAGAGTGACAACCTGAGCCTGCCCCAGTAGGCAGAACAAGGCATGCCCAGTATGCCCTGACCCTGGCAAAGAGGCAATGCATAGCACATACACTGACATGGGAGGGACCCAGGGAATAGCACCTCTCTCTGACTCTCACATACAGTAAAAGGGATGCCAAACATTACACTACTTGTGCCTAACCATGTGTAGGCAGTGTACGATGTGCATCCGACATAGGCAGCCCTGCAGCACCACCCTTAATACTGGGACGCCCACAAGATAAGGGACTCACACATGCTAGTCAGGAGTGGGGGTCACATTCCCAACAACAGTCACAGCCAGCTGGACAGGTGTAGACAAACATAAACAAATGCCGTACTATGGCCTCGGAATGAAGAGTATGGGTAACCCCAACCCAGGCCCTCATGGACAGACTACAGCAGGCCAGGTAGTGGGATGTCAGTTGTGACGGCTAGGAAATCAGAAACTAATGTATATGCAATCAAGAGATAAGAATGGTAGTACACTGGTATGGCTTAGCCAGCACGATAGGTAAGACTACTGACTGAAATGGATTACAGGACATACCAGTACAGTCCTAGCAAATGTGTACAACTGTCAGGTGTGCTCCCCCCACCCCACAAAGAAATATAGTAACAGTCAGGTGTGCCCCCCCCCCAATCCTGTGTAGAAACATAGAAATAGTCAGGTGTTCCCCCCAGCTATGCAGACATGTTGCAACAGTCACTGCTAAATGATCAGTGGATACCCTGCAGACACAGCATGCTACCTATTGATGTACAACACAAAGGTCAGCTGTGCAGTACAAACCACTGGACAAGCTCCACACATGCAAAACAGACGGCCTCACTGGGCATGCTCACACACAGAGAAATAAAAGCAATGTCAGTCATCAACATACTGAAAGGAAGGCAATGTCAGTCATCAATATACTGAAAGGTCATACTGGGCATGCTCACACACTTAAACACATGAAGGCCATGTATGCAAACACCAGTGGATCAGACACATCCAGCGGTTGCATTTGTTAGTGCAGACACATGTCAGTATGCACCACTCATGCCTTGCACACACAGTGGATAGGAATACAGACATATATGTAAGGACAACACACCATAATAAGCCAAAGGTAGAAGGATATAGATGTGTGGAAGAGGGTGACTATGACAAGGAGCCATCCACACCTGTCCCACCCAGCACACAGCCAAAGGGCCCCAAACACATCAGGTGCAGATGTCACACACTGCAGTTACTAGCGACCAGTACCTGTCAACACCACAGCCTATGTGGTCCATGTGCCAGCTGTGTAACTTGACTGTACAAGGACGTAGTCAGCTAGTTGCCCTATACACGCACCTGTGACATATGACCCCCTGTGTGGTCGCTTGTGGTGTGTTATCCCTACATGAATGGTGTATGGGCCATGCACACACCGGCCACCCCATAGCAGTACCCTGACAATCCTGCTGAGGTTATCCAATGTGAAATACACCTTTGGGAGAGTTGTAGGCCAGTAATCTATGCAGCGCGTCCCATAAATGTGTACTGCTGTAGTGTGATAGACTAGTTAGGTAGGAGATCTAACCCCAGACATGGCAACTGTGTGTGTGAGCATGTGTCACTTTTAAGGTGTGTGTCTGTCTCTCACTGTGTAGAGAACAATGCCTTTTAGGCTACTCACACCCCTTACTATTCACATACCTACCATTGGCAAGGCTGCTGATGTCACCCACCTTGAAATACTCCCCTGGGAAAGCTGTAGCCTAGTAATCTCTGTAGCGCATGCTGTAACTGTGTACTGCTGTAAAGTGATAATGTAGTTAGGTAGGAGGTCAAACCCCAGACGTAGCAACTGTGTGTGCGTGTCTGTCTGTCACTGACTGTGTATAGAGCAATGCTTTTTTTGGCTACTCACACCCCTTACAAGTCAAATACCCACCTTTGGCAAGGCTGCTGATGTCACGCACATTGAAATACACCTCTGGGACAATAGTAGCCCAGTAATCTCCATAGTGTGTCCCATAACATCATATGGCCATAGTGTGATTAAGGAGTTAGTTGGGAGTACTAGCCCCTGACCTGCAAACTGTGTGTGCATATGTAAAAATACAAACAGGAGGTCCTCCACCAAGGTAAACTGCTCACACAAAGCACAAATCCAAAGAAAAAAAGCAGTTACCAAATAATATGGAAATAATTTATTCTTCAGATAAATATGATGGCAGGTAAAAAAACAGAATAAAATCCAAACACTGTATTGTAAGTGCTTTCGGGTGGCTACCCTTCTTCAGACAAATGAAGATGCAAACAAAAAGCATTTAAAGTATAATTAACCAATCAGTGTTCAGTATTGAACCCGCCTTTTTTTTAAGGCTGGCTTAATAGGAATGATTTCATTGAGACCAGGCTGACTATGTGCTGTCAATTCTATAATCCATTTAGCCTCTTCACATTCTGTTCTGTTAACTGCGGTGGTGGTGCTGCGGTAGCATTGTCGCCTCACAGTAAGACATCCTGTTTGATTCTCAGCTAGGGAGTCTTCTGTGTGGAGACATGTGTGAATGGGCGTACCTTCGTTGAAGGTTGTGCATCAGGGCCGGCAACTCGGCATGTAAAAATCTACTGCCAATCATTAGCGGACCAGAGTTCCACTGTGGCGACCCCTAACCGGGAAAAGCCGAAAGATACAACAACAACAACATTCTGTTCTGTTAACAGTGTCACCCCCTATGTTTCCTTGAGGTATTGAGGCTAATAACCTGAAATTTAAATGCATGTCCTGAAGCAGCTAGAATGTGTCTGTAAAGTGCATTATGTTCATTTTTGAGCCTAATAGCTGATAAATTATTCAAAATCCTAGTTTTTAGCATGCAGTTGGTTTTGCCTATGTAATAACTACTGCAGAACTGACATGCGGCTAGATATATCACATTCATAGATCTACAATTTGCATTGGTTTGGTTAATTGATAATTAATTGATTGGTTAATTATAGTTTAAAATGCTTTTTGTTTGTATCTTCATTTGTCTGAAGAAGGGTAGTCACCCAAAAGCACTTACAATACAGTGTTTGGATTTTATTCTGTTTTTTACCTGCCATCGTATTTATCTGAAGAATAAATTATTTCCATATTATTTGGTAACTGCTTTTTTCTTTGGATTTGTGCTTTGTGTGAGCAGTTTACTTTGGTGGAGGACCTCCTGTTTGTATTTTTAGTTTGGACTATTTTGTGCATGGAGGCCTCACCTAATATGGAATCGCTTGGGAATGAGAAGGATAATTCCCAATTTTTGACTACATCTGCTTACAGCAATAACACCAGGAAAAATTTGTTCAGCAAGGTGAACCCTCTTTTACAGCTTGATTTGCAAGTATGTGCACAGGGTTCTACCATTAGTATGGTGACTGATTAAGTTTGATGAAGTAGCAACTATTTTTGTTAATAAAGTTAATAAATTAAAAGGGTCACAGTGGCAACGTAACCATCTGGAAGCCTGTCTACAATTTGGGGTGGTTCCGCGAGGCATGTGAATTTTTTGCATGCCGTCGCAAGGAGAATACCACCCAGAACTTCTAGCGAGATGGCAGCGAATTAATATTGAGACAGGCTTTGCTTATATGCAACTGTTACTTGATTATTTTGGTCCAGAGGAGCAAGCTTTAACACAAGAAGTGGAAAGTTTACAGCAGCAATTGGAAACTGGTTACAGAGAGGAGAGGTACGTGCAAAGAATGGATGACATGTATTGTAGTTTTTCAACAGTCAATCAAACACTACAAAAGCAAAAAGCCAAAAAATTGCAGAGAGACTACAATGACTTTGCTAAAGGGCAGATTTTTGTTTGGCTCACGGAACAAGTTTCATCGATTTCCACGATGACACAAGGAGCAGCTGTAGAGACGAAGGGGAGAGGTTTACCACACAGGCAGCCCAGACGGGGGAGTGCTAGCACAGCTTCAAAACATATTCATGTCAACGAACGATGAGTCTCATCATTTGAAAACACTACTCATAGTGAAACTGCGCAGCAAGGGTCCACCGATACCACCAAACGGAGCTCAAATCAAAGACCTTCCTGTAGTCACATTACAGAATTAGAGCCTTGGGTAGTGTTACTCAAGGGGCAAGCAGTAATTCTACAATAGAACCCAATGTGATGCAGGCAGCATTGAACATTGAACGTTGTTTGGAAACAGGAGCCAGGCCTAAAGTTCATCAGGCAACCAAAGGAACTGGTCGTTTTTTAGTCAATCTCCCAGCACCAGTCAAGAAGAAAGGAGACTGGGTGCATTTACAGCAAGATTCCAGGCTCAACAAGAAAAGGAGGACCTCACAGTGGCTGACCATAGTATTGTTTTTAATTTATCTAAACATGTACTTTCTGGTGATGAATTGTTTATACTTAGCAAGGGGTTAACGTTTGCACCTAGTGTTGAAAGTTGTTTCAGTGATGTCATTTTAGACCTTTTATTATTTGGCAGGAATTTGATGCTTAGGAATATGTTTGGTGATCAGGCTGTCTCTCTGGGCCACACTTCACTAAGGCATCCTAGCACCTTTGTACCAATTTTTAATCACACTGTTAATACTTTTATAAAGGTTTGTGAGCAGGATATTTTAAACTATCTAACCATTAGACATACAAGGAGCTTCTATAATCTGTCAGTAGTGCAGCGACAGGCATTAAAAGATCTGCAGAGTAATGAAGACATTATCATCAGGGGAGGAGCAGTGATAGTCTTGGATAGATAATACAACTCATATAAGTTGTCAGAATTGTTGTCTGACACATTGACTTATACCCACATTTCTCCCATCACCCTAAAAGGGATTATTTCTGAAGTTAGAACTGTCCTGAAGAGATTGTTAGCAGAATAAATGATGGATAGAGAGCTATTTGATTTTCTATGGATAGAACATCCAGTGACACCGGTTTTTAAAGCACTCCCGAAGATGCACAAGGACCCTATTAACCCCCCCAGACCCATTGTCTCAGGAAGGGGATGGATCACCGAAAATATGTCCATATGGTTAGAATGTCTGTTGAGACCATATACAATAGAGTTTACAGAGATACTGAGAGATTCAGGACATTTTTAACTACATTAAAGGAGACTGTAGAAGCGAAGGAGGCCAGGCAGTATATAATGGTAACATTTGATATACGGAGTCTTTTCACTGTGATCAATAACAACTATGGCATAGATGCCATAGCACAGTTGCTCAAGGAATCAAGTATTATAGGGGAGGATAAGCTTAAATTGATGACAGAGATGTTGAGGATGGTCCTGGAATATAATGTTTTTTTTATGTGAAGGACGTTATTATAGGTAGACACAGGGGGCAGCCATGGGCACCCCCTGTGCAAACACCTATGCCAACTTAGTCCTAGTATTCTGGGAAAAGCAATATGTACTAGGGGAACAGAATATGTGGAAGGATAAGATACATCTGTTCATGCGATTCGTGGATGATATTTTATGTTGTGGGGGGATGAGGCAGAGCTGATTGACTTCAACTATATGGGTATATCTACCACATTCTTGAAATTCTCTATGAAGCATTCAACTACAGAGATAGATTTTGTAGACATCAGACTGATACAAGATGCAAGGGGCTTTAATACGACACTTTTCAGAAAGCAATGTTGGAAAAATAGCTTGCTGGCACGAGACAGCATGCATCCTCAATTCACCTTCAATAATATTATTAAGGGTCAATTGGGTAGGATTTCCAGGTTATGTACTGAAGAGCAACATTTTGAGACAAAAATACATGAGTTACAAGATCATTTTGTGGATAGGGGTTACAATGAACTGCAAGTGGGCAGACTCTAGCCAGACAGAAGGTTCATAGGCAAAGTAAAATGCAACCATGATTTAGTTCAGGTGGAGCTGATAGGAGTTTTTCCACCGTTGGTAATTCATTAAATAGATGCCCCAGGTTCATGCTCACCTATAGTAGCAATATACATGGCGTAGGAGGTCAAACCCCAGACATAGCAACTGTGCGTGTGTGAGTCTGTGTGTGCGTGTCTGTCTGTCACTGACTGTGTATAGAGCAATGTTTTTTAGGCTACTCACACCCCTTACAAGTCAAATACCCACCTTTGGCAAGGCTGCTGATGTCACGCACCTTGAAATACACCTCTGGGACAATTGCAGCCTAGTAATCTCCATAGCACGTCCTGTAACATCACATGGCCATAATGTGATTAAGGAGTTTGTTGGGAGTTCTAGCCCCTGACCTGTCGAGTGTGTGCATGTCTGACTGTGTAGAGATCAATGCTTTTAGGGTACTCACACCCCTTGCATGTCACATACCCAACTTTGGCAAGGCTGCTGATGTCACCCACCTAGAAATACTCCCCTGGGAAAACTGTAACCCAGTAATCTCTGTAGCACATGCTGTAACTGCATACTGCTGTAGTGTGATAATGTAGTTAGGTAAGAGGTCAAACCCCAGAAGTGGCAACTGTGTGTGGGTGAGTTTGTATGTACATATGTGTGCGTGTCTGTCACTGACTTTACAGAGAGCAATGCTTTTTAGGCTACTCACACCCCTAGTAAGTCAAATACCCACCTTTGGTAAGGCTGTTGATGTCATGCACCTTGTAGTACACCTCTGGGACAATCGTAGCCCACTAATCTCCATAGCACATCCCGTAACATCGTATGGCCATAGTATGATTAAGGAGTCTGTTGGGAGTTCTAGCCCCCAACCTGCAAACTGGGTGTGTATGCGTGCATGTCTGACTGTGTAGAGAACAATGCTTTTAGGGTACTCACACCCCTTACATTTCACATACCCAACTTTGGCAAGGTTGCTGATGTCACCCACCTAGAAATACTCTACTGGGAAAACTGTAGCCCAGTAATCTCTGTAGCGCATGCTAAAACTGCATACTGCTGTAGTGTGCTAATGTATTTAGGTAAGAGGTCAAACCCCAGACATGGCAACTGGGTGTTTGCATGTGTGTGTGTCTGTCTGTCACTGACTGTGTAGAGAACAATGCTTTTTAGGCTACTCACACCCCTTACAAGTCAAATACCCACCTTTGGCAAGGCTGCTGATGTCACGCACCTTGAAATACACCTCTGGAACAATCTTGTCTCAGCCATTTCTGCAGCATGTCCCGTAGCATCGTATGGCCATAGTGTGATTAAGGAGTTAGTTGGGAGTTCTAGCCCCCGATCTACTGACTGTGTAGAGAGCAATGCTTTTAGGGTACTCACACCCATTACATTCCACATAACCAATTTTGGCAAGGCTGCTGATGTCATCCATCTAAAAATACACCCCCAGGAAGGCCATAGCCCAGTAAACTCTGTAGCTCATCCTGTAACTGCATATCCCTGTAGTGTGATAAACTAGTTAGGTAGGAGTTCCAACCCCAAACCCGTCAACTGTGTGTGTGTCTGTGTTTGTGTGCATGTCTGACTGTGTAGAGAGCAGTTCTTTTTAGGATACTCACACCCCTTACAAGTCAAATATCCACCTTTGGCAAGGCTGCTGATGTCACGCACCTTGAAATACACCTCTGGGACAATCATAGCCCCGTAATCTCTGTAGCACATCCCATAACATCATATGGTCATAGTGTGATTAAGGAGTTTGTGGGGAGTTCTAACCCCCGACCTGCTAACTGTGTGTGTAGGCGGGCATGTCTGACTGTGTAGAGAGCACTGCTTTTAGGGTACTCACATTTCACATACCCACCTTTGGCAAGGCTGCCGATGTCACACACCTAGAAATACACCTCTGGGAAAATTGTGGACCAGTAATCACTGTAGCACATCCTGTAACTGCATACTGCTGTATTGTGAATTAGAAGCGTGGTTGGGTTCTATCCCCACACATGACAGTTCCAGATGTATTGTGTGTGTCACTGTCTGTGTAGGAACCAATGCATTTTAGGCTAGTTTCTCACAGTCATTTCAAATGCCCTACTTTGGCAATCCTGCTGATGTCAGTCATTGTGAAATACACTTTTGGGCAAGGACTACTCCAGTAATGTCAATGGCGTGTACTATAACTGCCTAGTACTGTAGTGTAATACACTAGTGAGGTAGGGGTTCTACTCCCAAACATGGCAGGTGTGTGTGTGTGTTTGCAACCTGTGGCTGTGGCTGTGTGGCCAATGTGGAGTGGGTTTTGTAAATTTCTTATATGATGGCCATACTATATATCACAATGTCCACTGTACAGGGATAACACATGTGATATGGCTGAGAGGCCAGGGTACAGAGCCATACCCAGATGTGACATCAAGGCCAGGCAATCACAGTTAGCAACCCCAGTATTACCCAGAGCACACTGTCACCCCGTGTGTCATACACACACACATGCCTAGGTAAAAGCCAATATGTGGGTAGTACACTGCACATTGGCCACTGATAGTAACTATGGAGTGACAGTGGTGGGCCACAGAGGGCATGATACCCAGTCCATCTGTCCAATATGCACATACGTGCAGACAGTGCACATCCCCCATGTTCCCCAATAGACACCTGCACCACCTGTGGTGCCATCACATGTGACCCACAATGGACATACCATGCCTAGCAACATGCCCATATGGACAGATACCACTGACACCAAGGAATGCTGATAGCATGCACTCCATGTAGGAGCAGGGTAAATCTGCTGGCCATTACCAGCTCCCTCAACAGGTGGGCAGGACTGGTACATCAGATGATAATCTGTATTCATAACATGGGCCGGACACCCCAGGTACAGTTCCACATGTCACTGTACATGCATGTGGGAGGTGTGCACATCCCAGATGCCGTCCATGTCATGGACAAAGGAACACAGACATGGCAAGCAATGCACAGCATTGCCACCACACAGTAGTCACCCAGGTGACCGGATGGGGGATACAATACCCGCCTGTGTGGGCAAATGCAGACACTACATCCCTGAGCCACAATGCAGACCATCATCATGTGGCCAGATGCCAAGATACACCCATAGCCTAGCCTTGGACAGCCGTCTGATGCAGTTGAACACCACACACCTGTGCAGACATGCATCCATGCATGTCAGTACTGGCACCTTGTGTGTTTGTGTGTGTGTTGCATGCTGCAAATGCTCACATCCACACTCCCTACAACCCCCATGGTTATACTGCAGCATGCTGTCTGATGTCAGACACCTTCCCATACCCTTCACCCGTACAGCCCCCATATGACCTGTGTGGTGCATGGGATATCTGCACAGTGATGTGATGTGGCAATCCCACAACCAATGAGTTGTACACCCAGCCCTGCCACGTGTGTCAATTTGTGTGTGTCCTTGTGAGAGTGTGGCTGTGCTGACACTGGCACCTGTTCATGCCGACAGGCACGTGTTTGTCACCTACTGCACAGCTACTGTATCCCTGTTGCAGATGTCACTCACCATCACATATATGTTCTGAGTGCTCCACAGCAGGTAACCCACGTGGTGCATCCAATAATTGCAGCGAACTGTGCTAGCACTACATAGTTGTCAGGGGGTTGATACCCTCTGCTGCTAGGTATGTGACACAAACATGCTTCAGTTTTACCCCCACCCCTCCCTGACATGTATTTGCCTCTGTCTGTGTCCCCCACCCCCTCTCAGGTGGACGTGGAGACCTACACCTGCATTGCTTAGGCAGCAGCATGTGTAATGTAAGTAATGCTCATGATCAGCTGATGGCCTCTGCACAAATTGCAGCCCTTCCGTAGCTGATTGCATGTGAAACAACTGTGGTAACATTCCCATAGCCAATTGTATGGAAACACACTCCAATACCTAGGAACATCATGGTGGTGTTGGCCCTTTTCACCCACTGTGAGCAGGAACTAGATCTGTCATGTGGCAAACAGCATCTCAGATGGATTGCGGTGTACCTCTAACAACATACACTGTGGAAACAGCGCAACAAACAGGAGGTGGATATGCCTGTCCTGACTACAGACTGTAAGTGCCGCTATACTGCATTTGGAGTAATGTTGCTTTAACAGCTTTTGTGTGGATATGGCTGTTGTACATATCTCAATACCTGCTATGTCAGTTCCATGTTTATGTGGAATCTCCATCTGCAGGGTCATCTGCAGCCTGGTCAGTGTTGTGCCCATGGTTGCATGTGTCACCCACAGAGCATTTAGCTGTCGACTGCTGAAGATAGTGTGAGGATTGCAGTCAGTAGATGGAGAACGCTGCGGTAGTCACAGACATCATATCCCTCAAAGGACATATGTTGCAACCCTGTAACAACAGTGAATGTATGTGGTTATCACAGCAACATGTCAATATTGGCCCTGTGTATGTGCTCCCAGCCACACATCTGTCGACCTTTATACATACGTCGTTCATGAAGTGGTGCATATGTGCTGTACACCATACTTTGTGGCATCATATCTGAGAACAAGCCACTGATATATCTGACTGCTACACATGTTATGTACAGTAGGGGTTACATTACATGACATTACCTGCACATTCTGTGGATGTTCGTACAGTACTGAAGTCTGTGTACCTATGGTGAATGTCAACAGTGTGTGTAGTGTTGATATGTACCTTAGCCTGTGTACAGACTGTGGTAGATGACATTGTTCTAGTTCCCCTACTATCAGATGTTACATGCTGCCCCACTGTATGGTACTGTAGTGGTGTACATGTTTGTAGGGTCATAAATGTACATGTCCCATACCACAGACAGCCACCAGACCAAACTGTGTAGCAGGCCAGTATATATAGGGTCAGTCTGTTGGTGGCACATATGAGGATGGTGTAGAACACATAGTCCATACACTGTAATACCATGCTAGCTAACCATATGTAGCTGTGGCTGTGTTCACATTGGTTGTGGATATGCACTGTCACACAGGTGTATCTTACCCTGTGCTGTGACATGCCTGTTGAGCCTGCTTTATATGCAGGTACATGTGCATTCCCCCTTGGGAGATGTAAGCCAGTGTTGAGCCAGTCTGCCTGCAGCATGCACAGTGCATTGTGACATTGCTAGCAGCTGAGTGTGCCTACCCAGTGGGATGTCATGTGCAGATACTAGCCAGTTGTCTCACTGCCGGCCCTCCCCTAACAGTCATGTATGTCAGACAGGGCAGTGGGATGCAGTGCAGAGGTATGTCAATACCTATTGTGTAGTATGGCCATGGCACCCCTGTACCAGCGGTCATACCATTACAGGCCAGGCAGGGGTCTGTGAATGCATGACCTATGGTGGACATCATATACAAGTCGTTATGTGTTATACCCATCTACATGGTCATCCACGTCCATATTGTCAGGCATGGTACACATGTAGCACTAAGGGCTTATGTGTACACCTCTGGACTGTACAGACTGTGTCAGACCCTCCACATATATTGGCCAATATCTCTACTGCAGTCCACAGCGGCATTATGTGCTAGCAGTACTGTACACTGATGTCCTTTGGATGTCTTTCAGTAACCAATGGCACACATGTTATAAGCAGATGTGACCTCCCACACACACCATGTCTGTCAAGACAATCCCAATGACAGTAGCACTAGTCTACTAGTATACCTGCTATACATACCTGACATCCCCTGCAACTACGACATTGGGAACATACGGGCTGTCCAAGACATATGATAGGAATATATGTGCATATACCTATCCAGATAGCCAGATATATGATTACACAGATGTGACCTCCCACACACACCATGTCTGTCAAGACAATCCCAATGACAGTAGCAATAGTCTACTAGTATACCTGCTATACATACCTGACATCCCCTGCAACTATGACATTGGGAACATACGGGCTGGGGTTGGCCTACATTTCATGTCCAGGACATATGATGGGAATATATGTGCATATACCTATCCAGATAGCCAGATATATGATTACACATGTGTACTATACCCGTCCTGTGTGTAGGTAGCAGTGCTACTGATAGCATGTAGCAATACCCCTTACAGGAGAACCAGCACACTTAGGGCAGCTACATATTTGTAGGAGGATCAGGAAGTACAGACAGACTGCGAGTAGAGTTGTGTTATGCTTTGTACAGTACTGGTGTTACAGGTTCTGGGTGTACATACTAGTTTGCCATGGAATGCAGTCCATCTGCATAACACACAACTGTGGGCCTACCCTCATGCCGGCCGGAGCTGTGCCTATCATGTCTTGTCTGTCCACCACATAGGTCTTGTGTCAGAAAATACACTGGCAGTGTGTGTGTTGCGTGTTACCAGTACATGGCTACATCCATGACCGCCTTTACCATCAATTCCGTGACTAAGGGTATATTACAGACTACCCTGTAACACTTGCACCTTGCGTAGTGTATGGCAACAGTTGTCCACATATATACCTGTATTCCAGCCTGTGCCCATCACCTACATACCAAGCTTTGCACATATGTCATGATGTCGGTGGTTGATCCATAGTGGGCTGGGAGTATAACACACTGCCGTGTCTGCCATCAGTCCACTGCCGTTGTAACCCCAACACATATGGTGGGGCTGGGGTCATATATGTGCGGGAGCCATCTACACAATACATGTGTGCCCTCATGCACTGCAGAGCCCAGTGTATGTAACTGCGGTATATGGCCCTGTATTATTGAGTCTAAGGGGGGAGCACCAGAAATGACCGAGGCTGCTACAAAATGTGGTGGTATCAGGGGTGAGCTGCCTTAAGGTATTTGGATGTACAGTACCCTATACTTCACCTATATACACATTACTGACATGGATCTGGGTAATGCAGGACTACTGCCCCCTGCCATACAAACTGTTCTGTGTGTTGGTGTGCTCATGATTGTGTCAGTTATGCCATGTTATGTAGCAGTTACAACCCATGTGGTCATATGATGTCTATACCATCTACTGTGTTTGTACAGTGTATAGCTAGAGGCGGCTGAACTACACACCTGGATTACATACTGTTGATTATTAGGTATCCTGTGGCCCAGTATGTCTTTCCTATTGTACAATGTGAATGGCTTGGCCTGGACAGCAACAGCTGTGAACCTTTCCAGACTACTGTATGACTGTATGACTGTAACTGGTCCATTGTAGCATCACTCCATTGATATAGCTGTCAGTGTCTGAACAGCTATATGGCATGGCATGTAGAACTGTAATAGTACACGATTAATGGTTTCTATGTCTGAAAACCTGTGGGTGTTGTTTTACCTATGACATCTCTGTGGGTGCATGTTACAGGCAATGATTGTCATTTGTATGGGTGGCACATATAGTTGTCCAGACGTTCAGGGGTCAACTGTAAGCATAGTGGCTGTTCCATATTGTGTGCACCTTCCATTTATGTATCTTACTATACATATAACTGCATGTGTATGTGTAGTCACATGTATATGTACATATATATATATATATATATATATATATATATATATATATATATATATATGTATACATATATATATATATATATATATATATATAGATATAAGTGTGTATATATATATATATATATATATATATATATATATATATATATATATATATATATATTTATATTTATAAATATGTATACCTGTATCTGCTATCTGCATATCTGTGTCTGTGTAGCTGTAGCCTGGTAATGTTGATGGCTTCCACATAATACATTATCCATGGGAGCCAGACTGTACTGCATGATATGTTACCAATACCAGCCTGACATCATACAGACGGGATGTAGTGCAGGTAACATCATGTGGCCATGTTGTCAGTGGCCCTAGTTATGGGATCTCCAACACTCGGTAGTGTATTGCAGGGCGGACATGTTTGTACAACTCGTATAGTGTGTGGTGCCTCTCTACCCCATTAACGTAACATGTAGCCTATTACAGTCCTCTCCCTAACAGCTATATGTGCCTTGCAGTACCAGCACAACAGTGTTTTACCAATGGGTCAGTAGGCATGGGAATCCCATTGAGGTCTGCCACGTCTGTGTATGTGTGCATGTGTGCATATCTGTAGGGTACACCATTCCAAGTCCACATACTCCTATTACAATACACATTGCCGCACAGTAGTACGGATATTGTTGTTGTTGCCCATAGGTATGGCAACGCAATGCAACACCCTACTATGCCTGTGGCATGTGCATCACATGCATATCCCTGTGGTACCACTGTTGTGATATGCAATGGGTTGTTTTCGTGTCATGGTCAATGTATGATAGTGGGTATGTCAGAGTATCAAGATGGGTTCCAGTGTGTACAATATCCAGTGGGGGATGTGGGTGCTGTGTACACTGTCTTTACACCATGGTACACCTGGTATATGGCCCACGTACCACTCTCATTTGGCCAGTGTCACCATCACCCACACAGGTAACAGATAACAGGATACAGTCTAGTTACACATGTGCTGTGTGCAGCCTACCTGTAACACATTGGACACATGGACTAGTTAGTTAGCAACTATACAACCAGGTTTCTAAGGTGGATCTACCTGTTATGTGTCAGTCAATATGTATATGGTGGTATGACACGGGTCTATATTAAATCAATGAAAATCCATTACATCGAATACCAAAACAGCAACACGTATTACTCGAACCGCGAAAATACCGAACGCACTAAACCACGAAATTTAAAATATCGAGCGTTCATAGTCAGCCAACCCCACCACCCGCTACATACTACCTACCCAAACAAAATAAATAAATCACATACATACACTAACCAAACCCTACTCCTAACCCTAAAGTAAAGCACCAAAACTCAACTTCTAACCCTACACTAAACCCCACATACACAACTATCTATGCACTATCCTTAACCCCTCCCTAACCCTAAGGTCTGTAAGTACCACACACTTCCCCTAAGGAGATATACCCAAACAAAATAAATAATACACATAAATACATTTAACAAAATCCTACTTATAACACTACACTAAATCTTACACACATTACCTATCTATGCACTTACCTTAACCCGCACCCTAACCCTAAGGTCTGTAACTATCGCACACTTACCTTATGGAGCTATACCACAGACAGACCAACCAAAACACTTTGACATTTCAAATTTCATGATTTTCACATTCAACGATTACGTATTTTGTGCAATATGTGTCAATGATTTCGTATTCGCATAAATGGAGTTTCAACAATCTAATAGGAACGCATATGATACACTATGTATTCTACATATACAAACATTACATCCCTCATTACCATATTGTAGGCATCTGTGATGGTCTGCATGTAGCACATGACCTGGCACACACCTCACCCTACAGATGGTGTCATGTGTGCAATGACAGCCACACAGTTCAGCAGCACTACATACTTGGGTAGCGGTCTAGACACAGTGTCACCAAGTAAGGATGTGTGTGTGTGTATGTGGATGGGTTGACATAAGGGTAAAGATTATACCTGTACCAGCAGGCCACCGGTCAATTTTGCATGGCCAATAACTGTTATACATACCTGTGGCATGTGTGCAACTGTACACCACATATGTCACGGCCATGGTGTCACCACACTGACATACTCTTGTGGTATATGACTGCAGACAATCCTCCTGCTGACACATGACCCATCTCGCCACCTGTGTGGGAAACAAATACACACATTAAGACCTGTACAGTATTGCATAACAGTACACACACTCACACATGCTCACACTGACAGCCACCTTACTACCTCACTTTCCCTGGGTTTACAGACAGTCCCACAGTCAGTTACATATGTTCCCCATCCTGCATGGCACTTGCTAATATACACGCATCACTACTGCCCATTAACATATCATTCCTCTCCATGCCTACACATGTGGTTACAACATCTGACCTGTTACTCCATTGCCTCCCTGACTTGGGTGGAGTAAGTTGTACATGGACTCACTGCTGTCACCCTGTATTACCCTGTGTATGGGCAGTAATGGTGTACGAGGCCCCTATATGGTTGGGGCTGCTACCTTCACTACATATGTCACACACCAGAGCCTCATGCTACAGTCTTACTCAGTCCATGCCACATCTGCTGCACAAGCGACCCATCATGCAGACAACAGTACTACCTGGATACACTCACTGATGTGCTGTGGCAATTCCCCATTGCATTTATAGTGCTGCATATGTGGGTAGCCGGTTACCTATCTGCTGCTGGCAATATGATGTGTATACCTGGTATGTACTGCACCTCCCAATGCATGCTCCATGCTACAGACCTTGTTATGCTATCAGCTGTCCTGTCTTCACATACCTGATAGGTTGTCCTGGTGTCCCATGTCTCACTCCATGTACAGCACAATCCCAAGGGGAAGTACTGCCATGTGGTCAATCCCACTATTGCCTGTGCATACATGGACACACACACACACACACACACACACACACACACACACACACACACACACACACACACACACACACACACACACACGCACACGTACACACACCATTACTAAATTGTAAACTGCTTTTTCATACTGAGACTTGTATTTTCTCTTTGTGAGTGTTCTTTCTATGTTTTTAAAGTGAGGTTTCTGTGTTCTGCTCAGGTGGCATAATCTTGATAGAGGCTTACTGTTGTCTAGGCCTGGTAGTTTTATTTGAGTTTCCTGTGTTTCTGGCAGCCATTTTCTGCTGATAGTCTGTCTTCATTATTATTGAGAGTAACAGGGCCTCCTGGCCTTCTGTAGTATGAGTGATTGGGTAACAGCAGGGACTGAGTAGTAATTTGATCTTCTAACTCTTCCATCCTTACTGGTATATAAACCCTGTGTCTTGAAAAGGTTGTGCTTGTTTTATCAGGCTGTGGATGGCATTTCATTACTGAAACTAAGTGGAAATTCCTTAAGATTCCAAGAGCAGGATAAGTTATTTCTTACACTTATTTCACTGAACTGCACTTCTGAAATGCTTATAATTGTGCTATACAGTTAATCTACTAAATTTTGCACTGTTATAAAGCTTTTTTTACTGTTGCATTTATGACTGTTTTATACTGTTTTAACTGTATTTTTCATTGCTAGATACTGTTTCATTACTCTAATTGCATGTTTACTGGATTACTTAACTGTAAACTGCTTTTTTCATACTGAGATTTGTATTTTCTGTTTGTGAGTGCTCTATCCGAGCTTTTCTGTGCATTTTTGATTTTGTGAGGTTTCTGTGTTCTAATCTAGTCTGTTTACAGTTAAAAGCATTCTCTAGAGTCTGCTTGATCCTTGATCTGTTTTAAAACTTTCATTTAGTAGCTACAGCTAGGAACTGTAATAGTTTCTCCACTCACCCTCCCCAGTGTTGTAGTGTTCTTATACTTGGTGGCTTTGCAGTTGCCCACCCAGACTGTATATTTGATCTGTGACACTCCTCCCAGTCTAGTGTCATTAGTTCATTCAATCTAATAGAGAACATTTGTGAAGGCCAACCCACTCAGATTCTTAACCTTGAATTAACTTCTGTTCCAGCTTTCTCCATTTCCACTTTACTGAAAAAAAAATTCTAAGCTTGCTTCCCCTCTTTCCTGTAACAAGTCTTGTCCAGATACAGATTTGTTGTATCCAGGACTGTTTGTAAGCTCATGAGCCCCCCCCCCACACTTAACTAGGGTTAAACTATTCCTGGTGCCATAACATTTGCTCCTCAGATTTTCCCTTGCAACTAGCCAGCTTTTTAGTTTTAGCACTCAACTCTGTTTCTTTGAGCTCAGCACTTGTTCAGAACTCATTGTAAGCACTAAATAAGCTACAAATTACTACAGCACTCAACTTTCCTCACTTGTCTAGAGGAAAACAGTTTTTAGTACTTAATAAATAAGCACCTATCCAGGCATGTCTAAAGGTCAGCTCCCGGTGTTTTCTCCTGTCTACCTGATGAATCTGGGCATCTTGGGACAGTGCAACAATTGCCTCATGTACACAGACAACCCTCTCCTCCTACCACCCAACACTAGGATCTGTGAGAGATGCACTTATATAGCCAAACTGAAAGCAAAGCTCTCTTCACTGAAGACTGGACTAGACAGTCAAGAGGAGAAGGTAAACACTTGCACCGTACCACACTCATCACATAGTCCCTCAAAACCTACACCACCAAAACACACACAGAAGCACAAAACACACACCTACATTCGTTGAGGCTCTCAGTAAAAATCTGCCCAAACAACTGAGACCTCCAAAGCAGAAATGCAAGCAACCTCCACCCCCCCCAACACAACCCAAATGACACATAGCCCACATACTCAGTGTGCCACTCAACTACAGCCCATAAGGCATAATGTACCCAACACTCTAGTCATAGGTGACTCTATAGTCAGGCACACTGATGTTCCACTCACCAGGCTAAACAAGGAGAAAGTTACTGTCAGCTGCCTGTCGGGTGCCAGGATCCACCACATAACGCATGCACTCAGGTCACTTCACAACAAGTACGAATATGACTCTGTCATTGTCCATGTAGGTGTGAATGACCTGAGACGTATCTCCATGGACTACATGAAAAGAGACATGGAAGAGCTCTCCAATCTTGTAACCCAGGCAGGTATGACCCTCACCTTGAGTAGCATCCTGCCATCACCCAGAATTATACCACAGTACAAGGACAAAATTATTGACTTCAACAATTGGCTAAGCTTCTGATGTCATTCTAAGGGAATCCAGTATCTGTCTGCCTGGGATGACATGATCGACAACCATGCTGCTTTGCCAGAGATGGCCTGCACCTGTCGCCCTTGGGATTCTGGATACTGGCTCTTGCCACCCCTATATTGCCTTTTTTAGGCAAGCTTCAAATGACAAATTCACCACCATAACAGGTTCAAGCAAGCAAAATCTGAGGGTAATGCTACTCAATGCTAGAAGTATAAATCTCAAAATGCACTCACTCGAGGCACTCCTTAAAATGGAGAACATCGACATCTGTGCAGTTACAGAGACCTGGTTCAAAGCTCCAGAGAGTACCCCTGCATTACCAGGCTATAATTCATACCACACCTTTCGGCCAGCAAACCCGGACCAAAACACTAAAGGTGGAGGCATGTCCATATTCATTAAGGATATCCACACCTCCAAGCTCAGCATAATGCATCCTAGATTATCCAAGTTCAACTAACTCTGGGTAAAACCGCAATCCAGATTGTAGCTTGTTACAGACCCCCCCACCATGCCCCAGGATTCCCACTCCTCTTTTCTTGATACACTGGAAAATATTAAGGTACAACCCAACACCCTTATAATGGGTGATTTCAACTACCCCACCAATAACTGGGAAAACTACTCGTGTACCAACTCTTTTGCTCAACGTTTTCTGGAATTCATCATTTCCAACACCTTTTATTAACTTATCCACACCCCCACCAGGGGCAGCAATATCCTAGACCTGGTCATCACCAACATGGGCGACTGGTGTTCCACACCAGAGGTCAGCTCCTCATTGGCCAGATCCGACCACAAGCTAATAACTCTAGACATCCACATCCTGCTCCCACCCTCCATTAGGAAAACAACTGTAAAAAATTTCTCCAAAGCCAACTTCACGCTTCTTAAGATAGAAGTGGCAAACTTCACGACATCCATGCAAATGGACAATGGAGGTACGACTGCTGAATCCTACACAAATGCACTTTATAAGCACTTACATGAGTGCCTGGATCATGCTATCCCTAACAGAACCAAGATGCTATCAGTTGCAAAAAAGAGTAAAATCCAACGATTGGAGGAACTCCCTGGTCAGCCTCAGTAAGAAGCTGAGATCCCTCATATAATCCTCCAAAGCTAGTTATGAAAACAAAATTGCCACTTATTCTAAAGACAACCACAAAGCATTCTATAGCTATGTCAAGAATCTCAGTGGCAACACTCAGATCTGCTCTGAGTTACAGCACAATGACATTAAATATACAGAACCAACTGATATTGCCTACATCCTGGCAGATAAGTTCAGTGCTAACTTTACCCCCTCTCACCCCCTAAAGGGCCCATCTTTATACCAGAAGAATGCAAAGTTCCTGTAATCATGGCTGCACAGTTAAAAACCTCACTCTTCAAAGCCAAGAACACAGCATCCATGGGACCTGACAACATCCCAGGCTGCCTTCTACACGAACTACAGAATGAGCTGGCACCCCACCTAAGTACCATGTTCAATCACAGCCTGACTTCAGGCTTTGTGCCCATTGAATGGTGCAGCATGATGGTTATCCCACTCCACAAAGGGGGGGTCCACAATAGACCCCAGGAACTACCGCCCCATTAACCTGATGAGCCTGGTCTGCAAAGCCATTGAACATATATCATCATGGAACTTATAAACAAAGACACTGGAGATCTCCAAACTCTGGACCCCATACAGTTTGGGTTTGTAAAAGGCAGATCATGTCTCCTAAATCTGATAGACTTCTTTGAAGCAGTCACCAAACCCATAGATGAGGGTAAGGTGGTTCACACAGCCTAAATAGATCTCGCCAAGGCGTTTGACATCATCCCCCACTCTGGAATTATAGATAAACTCACTAAACTAGGTATAAATCCCTATGTCACAAGATGGGTTGCCAACTGGCTTACTGACAGAACCCACACTGTGAAAGTAGCAGACTCCAAATCAGACTTCAGACCAGTGACAAGTGGAGCACCACAGGGTTCAGTCCTGGGTCCTCTCCTGTTTGGTATCTACTTCTCTGAAGTACAGGCTAACATAGAATGTCTTTGGCTAACTAAATTTGCAGATGACTGCAAATTAGGAGCCATAATCAAAACTCCTAAAGATGTGGACATTCTACAAAAGGGCCTCACTGAGACAGATGCCTGGTGTCAAAGCCATGGTCTCAAGCTCAATGCAAAAAAGTGCATTGTCATCCCCTTTGGTAAAAACTCTGTATCCATGAACTGCCACATAGGTGGTAGTCTACTTAACACCAAAAGTGTGATAAGAGACCTTGGGACACAGGTGGACAGTAGTCTCTCCTTTGATAATCACATTGCCACAGTGGTCAGGAAATCCTTCTACGTGGCACACCTCATCACAAAAGGTTTCTCATCCAGAAAAAAAGAGGTTATTGTTCCCCTCTACTCATCACTCATTAGACCCATTATAGAGCACAACGCCCCTTTTGGTATGTACCTCACAAGACATCTACAACAACTGGAAAGGCCGCAGAAATAACACACAAAGAGGATTACTGGCCTCAAACAGATGCCCTACACAGACAGACTCAAAAAACTCCAGCTTTACTGCGTCACATATCGCCTACTCAGAGGCGATCTCTGCCTAACATACAAAGCAATGTCAAACCCAGAGCTGTTGGACATGCTCCACTTAAAGAAATCCCAATCCCTCTGAGCTACACGCTCTAGGGACCTAAAGCTTGTCACCACAATAAACAGAACATACTGGGGGGATAGATTCCTGTCCCAGAGACTTCTCATACTCTGGAACAGACTACCTATCTATGTCAAACAGAGCTCCTCATTAGCACTCCAAGAAAAATCTTGATGATTGGATGGGTAATAAGAAATTCACCCCGGGGATCACTTCTGTGGTTCTGCTTGACAGGGGCACAGGAAAATAATTTTCTTCGGTGGCGAAAGCCAGGGTATCTTTTTGGCTAGGCTTGTATAGGCCCTAGGGCCAATAGCCTAGTACCTACCTATGAACCTATGAACATCTAACATGCATCATCCACACTCCACTAGATTGCACTTACAAATACAATTGAGACACACACACACACCCCACACTCCTACATCTGGAGTTGCACAACATTTGTACACACAGTCCTCCCATTACCCTTCTGTCAACATGCATTACATATGGTGCTCAACAGCATACAATGCAACTATAGTGATTTCATGCTAGTGAGCATACATGTGTGTGAGGCATGGGCTGTGTTGGTAGGTGATGGCCCTTCCCCGTGTTAACACTGCACCCATGTACAAAGTGTTACTGTGGACCTGTTCTGCACCCTGCCTTGTACTGTGCACCATACCTCACATGTGTAGAAACCATTGATGCATCTGTAGTACAGTGTCAGTTATGTCAGCTCCAATGCTCAGAGTCCCTATGTGTTGTAGCAAGTCATAGCTGGGATGATATGTGAACAGCTATCCCTTGGGAGTGCACACACTGCTGCCACGAGTGCTGTGGGGTCAGGTTATGTCTGCAACATTTACTTAACCTGATTGTGTGCAGCTGCAGCCATGGTGGTGTTGGGTCACACATGTCCCTACTGTAGGCCATGTGTCCTGCCACACTTCACATCCCTGTGGGCACATTGCACATTGACAGGATGTTAGTTATCTTGCATGTGTCTGTTGTTGTACCCTTCTGATACCCCAGCATGGTCTCTACTGTGATGCAGTGCATTTCACAGCAACAAAACGTGAATGTGTACAGCATGCAGTATGGATAGGTGTGTCAGATGTGTGCATGGGATATCCCATAGCTATTACATGCCCAGTTTATCATCATGCATGAACATGAACCATACTCACCGGCTATGGGCTTCTGCCATGGTGGTATCCTGGAGGGACCTACATAGGAGTGTGAGAAAGCTGATGTCAGTGGCCACAGCTGTGGCATTCATAAAAGGTGAGTGCAGCATTACGTTACATCAACAGAGTAGAATTACACAATACTACAGCTTATACACAGCTGTTTATTACTACTACACAACAGCAGACTATGTATATGAAATCTCAGATTTGCATGATGTACCTGTACAGATGCATACACAAGAGTGGGGTACTGATGTGCCCTGGGGCCTTACCTGCACGCTCCTCAGCTGGTGTGTCGTTGGCACCCACCTCCAAGATATGCCCTGCCAGGTTTTGATGCTGCAGGTGCCACAAGGCTGCTGAGAAGTTCCTCCACATGGGTGAGGGGTGGATGTGGGTGGGTTGCCCCCCCATTGCAAGGTGGTACCCCTTACGGCAGCTGCATGCCAATGTACATGGTGAAGCAGGTCAGTGCAATGATGCCGAACCTGCTCATAGCTGCGGTTATGCAGTCCGACATCATTGACCCTGTGGACTAGCTCGTTCCACAGGGCAGTCCTCTCCTGCTGGTTGTGAGTTGTCTGCCCAAACAGCAGTTCATAGTGCTGTACCAGGTGGTCGATAATGAGTGGCACTGTATGCGGGAAGATGACTTTGTGACGTGTTTCCTGGAAGACATAAAGATGGAAACAGGTCTGAGCCACCCATACAGCAGGGTTACCATAGTTCTTAATACACATATTTGTCTCCCCCCACCATATCAGCTACAACAAACCGTTCACAGACTGCAATTGTTATGTCAGCTGCTTACCTACCATTGGGACATATGTTGTATTGTACCAAGCTTTGTGCTATGTATATGTGCCATGCTTTGTGCTATGTGTTTGTAGCCATGCTCCCTGTGGAGACACTTATCTTTGCTGGCTTGTTACAGACTATTTCACCTGCATGCCATTGTCAGTGCCAATATATATATGTGTATAAGTATACATCTATGTACATATATGCGTAGATATATGTTGTACGTTGTTGCTATATCTATGTCTATATGAGTGTCTGTGTCTGTACACATACACGTCACATTCTGTATCACACAGATATGTGGAGTGCATACAGACATCTGGTCCATATTCTGTAACTGTCTTTTATTCACAGCTGCACTGTTCTGCCTTGCTGCAACACAGACAGGTGCTACATGTGAACACAGACTAACATTAGGGTGGTGGTGTGAGATTGCTGGTACACATATTACACAACTATGGCATTTGTGTATGCTACATTACACATTAACATGACTGTCCTGCAAGTGATGTGCTCTGACACCCATATGTCTATCATGACTGCAGTACTTCCACCACCAGCTATTGTCCACACTAACATAACATACACAGATATTATGGCTGACATCTTTGTCATTCATTGTTGATCTGCACAGTTGGCAGGTATGTCCCACTTCTTACAGAGACAGACAGCATTGTCCAGAGCAGTTGTTCAATGGGACATCATTACAGGGACAACTATAGATGGTACATATCAAACATTCAACATCATATATCCTATTAATCTATACCACATACTACATTAAATTACATACAGTTATGTTTTACATACCTTTTATTTTTTGGACAGGTGTGATGCCTTCCCGGTTTTGGCTTGTAGATTTTTGTTTCCCATTGTGTGTAAGTTTCGTTTTATCTTTTTTTTCCCCTCTCTCTCTCTCTCTGTCTCTCTCCCTCTCCAGTAGAGCAAATGAGTTGGTTTGAATGTATTGCAGCATGGCTTTTGTAGGTGATGCACATGATCAGGTGATGGACTCTGCACCAGCCAGTGTGCAACAGTTGCTGACTGCGTGCAGCCTGCTGTGTAGTGATTCAGTTAACCATTGTCATGGCAACCCAGTGCTATAAATTGCTTACTCATGTGTGCGTTGTCCCTTCACCTTTCCAGTATGGAAGACATCCTTCCTGTATGTGGACAGCAGTGTTACAGATGGCAGGTTGCAGTACCTATTACAACAGGGCTTGCAGACACGGGGCAACTACACAATCTTAAGAAATTCCAGACCTACAGACAGAGTGAGTAGTGTTGTTATGTGCATTGTATATTGCTGGTCTTGCAGTGTTTGTGTGTACATAGTAGTTTAAGATGGAATGCAGTTTGTCTGCATGGCTCTCAACAGTGGGCCTATCCACATGATGACCAGTGGATTGTCTGTTTGCTTTTGCCTGTGCACCACACAGATCTTGTCCTAGATATATCCCCGGCAATATGTCTGTTGCTTGCTATCAGTACATGGATACTTCCATTTGTGTTCCTGATGTGTTATTCCTGCATAAGGGTATGTTGCAATGAATCCTGTAACACCAGCTATTTGCAGGGTGTGTAACAGCAATATTACAAGTATGGCCCTATGTTCCTGCCTCTGTCCTCCACATATATGGCTGGCTTTGTCCTGCTGTGATACAGTTAGGGGTTGTTTGGTATTGGCCTATCATTATTTACTGCTAGCATTCCTGCTATCATCCCAGTCATATCGTGGACTCCCATAACATTTGTTGGTCAGGGTCCATACATGTGACAGATACATATTAGCACAGGTAATAAATGTCTCCCTAGGCCTTGACTACAGGGTGTAACTGGCGGCTGCTGAACTACATCTGTTATTGTTTATTGTTACCTATCTTGACGGCAAATCCTTTGTCTACAATTGTACGAATTGATGGGCTTGGCCTGGACAGCATAGTATGTTATATATCTGCACTGTCTGCATCTACTATTTTGTGTGGGTCTTGCATTCCTCACTGATTAAATAAGCCCAGATCTATGTGCTGTACGTAATGGCATACATTATTGTAAAATACACCATTAAAGGTTGTCTGTGTCGTCTCATGTCCTTTGAATAGTGAGTGGATCTATGTGTAATGCAGTACTCTTGTTCAAGTATAAATGTCATTTAGTAGGTTATACAGCAAAACGATGTTGATATACCGATTTCACATGGAAAATAGAATGTGCTGCAGTGGGACTCGAACCGGGGATGCATACGCCCACTACACTGTTACAGTTCTGCTTAATTTGCATATTTCTACCTTAATGTCATACCCATGCTCCCTTTTCCCGGCAGCCGAGCTCCACGAACACAGCATCCATCCTTACTCCAGTTGCTAGCCCTGCATACCACACCTCCACACATTTCCCTCTCTGCACGTCTCGGTACTCCTCCATTTTACTGTCTCAACGCAACCTTCTGCAGGCTCTTCATCTGTTTAGTGCACATATGTTTGAGCCTTCCCTTGATCCTCCTCTGATACTGGTGGAAACATCATTGTGACCCACAAAGTCTGGTGCATCCCGCCAGGGATGGACCTGTTGTTGTGTCACAAGTAGACTTTGCTGGTCTACACTGTTTCTCCCACTGATAGCATCCTGCTAGCGGTTGAGAAGCAGCGGTTTGCTCACACACCAGACCAGCCTCATCTCCCGCTTCCGCGGATGAAGCACGCCCCCACTGCATGCCCCATTTTCCATTCCTCTCTTCAGTATTATACACGACTACTGTTCTCACAGTATGTGTGGACAGGCACTTTTCATTGATACTCAGACTGCTCGGAATACTGTGATTGAGCAATGTGCACATGTTTGCTGGTATTAATCTACATACTTACATACATTTCCTATACTGTTGACTGATTGTGCCGGATGATATGTTTGTGATAACAGCAGCTGATTGTATATCTGCCATGCCTTCGTGGTAACTCACTTGGACTATAGTGTGCAGGGGGGGGGGGACCTGGGAGTGCTGATTTTGTTGTTACTAACCACGATGAGGGCTATGGGCTACATCATGCCTAAGGCACTGTGTGGGAAGTGTAGGTGGGTATGCACTGGTGTGCGTGAGGCTCAGACTTGCTGACCTCCGGTTACGGCGTCTTACACTAGGTTGGTCTCCACATTGCTTAACCAGTGTGGGCATTGCTTACCGCTGCCCAAACAGGCCTACTCCTGCTTGCTGCCACATAGCCCCTCGCTACTTCATGAACATGTCGGTATTATACATGCTTAAGTCAGGTGTACATGTCAGGTATGACTGTTCACAAAGGTCAGTGTAAGGTGAAGTGGGATTCCAGTTTAGCAATTTTGGATAGGTTACAATCAGGTATTCGGGTTAGGTTTAGTTATGCCATACCTGTGTTGTAGAGTAGATGTGAATAGTGAAGGTGTAGGCGGGTAGGTGGAGGGGGGACATTTTAACTGTATAGTAGGCCGTTCGACTGATTGTTGGGGGAGCAATAGTGCAGCTTTGCAGGATTTTGGGATATGTATGTGAGACAGGACAGGAGGTGTCAGTGTCAGTAGTTGGTGTAGGGGTATGGAGTGTTAGTTGGGGGGGGGGGACTTCGCCAGGTGGTGAGCAGGTGGTGATCCAAGTGTGCTTGAATTTTCCCTCCATGTGTTATTTACATGTGTCGTCTGGGACAGCTGCAGTAATACACCTGGGTTGGGGGTCCCAGATTCTGCCAATATAGTTGTGTGGATGGTGTCACCTACTTGTGACTGTGAACATTACTAGGAATGAAACAGGGGTTGGTAGGTAAGTGGTGTTACTGGGCCACACAGAGGGGATGATAGTAGGGGACATGTCCAGGGATGTGCAGGACAGCTGATGGGAAGATCCACAGCTGGCCATTTCTTCTACAGCGATAGCTGTGTATATACCCTGCATTTGGGGGTAGGTCTGGACACTCACACCCCTGGGTGGGGGTGAGGACAGCAATAATACCTTGTGATGCCAATTAGTTTGTCTTACATGCCTACAGTGGGGTGTTGTGACCATGTGTACTTTGGTGTCATTTACTGGGTTTGCAACAACACATCTGGTTATACCGTCCTTTGCCATGCAAACTAGGCATTGCTGCTGTGGAACTCGTACTGGGCATGGCTGCTCATTAGGTGTTGGTTCTGCCCAATGCACACTATTGCTTACATCCCTGGGGTGGTCCACATAGAACCGCTCCAGCCAACACCTGCACGCCTAGGCCCATAATTACATACTCATAGTTCCCCACCCACACCTCCTCTTTGGCACTCTTCCTTAATCCGGGTGCAAGTCGGGTCTTAACACACCAGTACACACTGCCCACTCCCCACTTCTCGGGACCCATCGCATATGTTGTCTCGCCCCATGTGTCATCAGGCTTCCCCAACCTTGTGGTCCGGGTACATGTGTGCCCTGCCATACATTATCTGTGTAATGGCTGGAAGGCCGAATAGCCATATCATTTTTGGCTGGTCCCACAAGGGACATTCTTGTCTTTGTTTCAAGATTAGACTTGGCGGGTCTCTCCCAATGGTAGTATCCTGCCTGTAGTCCGGGAAGCAGTGGTTTGTTTACTTTTATTGTGTGTTTGTATGTTTCACCTGTCTAGCTGGGGGGGATTGATGCTACGTGTTGCACGTTTGTTGATTGGGCCCCTCATCCCCATTGGCACGGCCTGTGAACATAAGTAATCCTTAACAGCTGTATCATATCCTAGCTATATATCTGTGTATATTTACACACACACACACACACACACATATATATATATATATATATATATATCTGTATATGTATGCATACATATATATATATTTATATATATATATATATATATATATATATATATATATATATATATATATATATATAAAACGGCATGTGGATGTATGGGTGGCTGCATATGTATATATCTATATGTGGGTATTTATATATGTCTGTCTATGTATGTATACATTTGTACTACAGAGAGGCAGAGGTATATCTCCATGTAGTTATGGGTATATATACACACACACACACACATACCTCTACATATTTAGCTATATATCCTTGCATGTTGCCTGTTATTGCTGGGTACTATTTCATGTGCGTACCAGCCAACATTGTGTGCCATGTATGCTTTTGGATACCTACAACTAAATCCGTTAGTGTACACAGAGTCACACATGAAATCTATTGCTAGTACCAGGTAACCATTCGTCCCTTGAGGGACAGCCCGAACATTGGGTATACAACTTTTGTCTACACCCAGAGTTACATAGGTACCCATAGCTATGTGCATGGACTATGGCATGTGCCAGACCTAGGATACTTGGATCGAGACAACATAAGGGATGGGTCCCAAGGGGGGGAGTGTGGAGGGGGGGCAATGTGTAGTGGTGTGGTAGCTGTGGGCTGGTAACCAGGGTTGAGATGGTGGCTGCGTAAGTGCAGTGGGTGGGGGGAAGCGGAACTGTGGGTAATGCATGTATGGCTCGTGGATGGCCTTGGTTGGATGGGCCTGTACTGCTTGGGCCACCTAGTGGGTGGGGGAGAGAGGGATGTGATGTCAACATGTGGAACATGACTGAGGACTAATTTAAATCACTATTTCAATGACACACGTACATTACATTGAGCTTGGTAGTCTTTTGCAGGGTGGTCATGTTTGTCTGGGCGGGAGGTATGCCAATTCATATGTGACGTATATTGTTTGGGGCCTGTCAAGGCCTTTCACGGTGCATGTGGACATGTATGTTCATAGGTTCATAGTTCATAGGTTCATAGTTTAGTACTAAGCTAACTGCCCTTGCGAGCCATTTTAAGCCTAGACAATTATCCCTTGTGAGACTCAAACCTTGCACCTTGTGTTTGTAAGGCAAACACCTTAGCCATTAAGCCAGCCTCCTAACTCTGTTAATCTACCATTGCTATCTACAGATGTCTGGCCATATATACCTTTGTGGGTGTATATATTTGCTGACATATTTCTAGCTATGTCCGTATATACCTATGGGGACATTTCTCTGTGTACATATGTGTAACTTGCTGTGTATATGTGGACGTATGGATGTTGACATATATATGTGTAGTTTTCGGCATTTGCATGTATATCTATTCATTTATTTGTATATGTATGTATATATATGTGGATAGTTTATATATATATATATATATATATATATATATATATATATATATATATATATATATGACTACATCTATGGATATGTTTTATCCATTTAGATTGTAATATATTTGTACACACACGTCCATCTAGCTGTAGGTCTACATTCTCTGTGCTGTTGCATAACTGGACTGGAATGTTTCTGACAATGTCGACTTTATTTGTGTCTGTCATAGCTTAGTGATAATTCCCTTTGTCTATGGTGTGCAGGATCCTTGGTTTGAGCCTTGCAGGAGCTGTTTATTTTGTTGCTGGGCAGAACATGGGCTGTTGGGTACTGAGTGATTACAGCACATTAAAGCGGTTGTACGCTGGTGTGCGCAGGTTTGCATGGAGCTAAGCACTGCTAACTTCCAGTTCCAGTTTCTAACACTCAGTTAGCTTCTACTTTGCTTAATCAGTGTAGGTAACATTTACCCCCATCAAACGTACTTACACACGCTTACTAGTGCTTATATATGCTCACTACTGTTTATTTGTGCTTACACCTGCTTACTAGTGCCTTATTAATACAGTCGTCCAGTTCACATTTAATGTTATTTAGTAGGTTATACAGAAAATATGAGAAAACAATGTTCATATACAGATTTCACATGGAGAATGGTATGTGCTGTAGTGGAACTCGAACCGGGAATGCCTGCTCGTTAGGCAGACGCCCTGCCCACTACACTATTGCTGTGCTGCTTCATTTGCATATATCTTCCTTGATATCCTCTTCGGCCTTTTCAGCTGCTTTAAACATAGCTATGCGATGGGCACACCCGTGCACCTACGGTTAGCTGTACTCAGATTTATGATAAATATGACTGGTTTTCTTCGGTTTATTTATATGTACTGTTGCTATTGTACACATGGGGACTTTTGGTGGGGATAAGCGGACACCTATTAGTGGCCTCACTCATTTATTTCTACTTTCTACTGTTCTGCTTTGCAGGTGCATGTTTATTCTGAGTACTCTGCTCTCAGACACGCCCCCTGCACTCATACACACTCTGTGTATACCTAGGAGATCAGGCAGCGCACCTTCATTAATATGCATGACGCGCTGCTGTCCTGCTCCTAAGTGGCTGCTTCAGTGCAGGACTAAACTAGTCCTGCATGGAAGATTAGTAAATCCGGGGGATCTTATAGTAAAAAAAAATTAAATTAAAAAAAACATTTTTTCCTACATTTTCATATTTTCATTTCTAGCCTCTTTTTAACACAATCAATATTGTATATGTGACTACCATTTCCATATTGTTGTAAATATACACACCTGTTCCAAGAATCATATGTACCTTTTTTGTAAGATTATATATTTTTTTGCTTTTGTATTATACAGTATTTGTGGAGCTTTTCTCCCTGAGCCTCCACTGAAAAACGGGTCACTTCACCCCGTGGACTTTCCAGGTTAACAAATGTTAATAAATAAATAAATAAATACAATTTTGTTATAAATTCATTAGCCCCCTTGACTGTAAGGTCTCAAAAACAAAAATAAAGTGACTTCTTTTCTTAATAATTATGTCAGAAATATTCAACAACAGTTTGGGATGCAAACATAGATAAAAAAGAAATTTACGGCTACAGGATCCTAATTATGTTTCTCCTTAAAATGAAATGTATCAGTATTAGTAACAGAAGTATTTTTAATATCTCTTACATGTTGTAATATGCTTTTCTTCATCCATCACATCATTTGACCTACATAACATTTTTCACAAGACCATTTAGACCCATACACCACTGCCCTTTGATAACAGTTTCTACTATTAACAGCTTTAAAATGATGATCATTCATAATGAGATCTTGAGTGGCACTAAAGTAGAGGCAAACTGAAAAACTCTTACATTTTTCAGTTAGCTGTTCTCTCCTATACTATGTGAATTCCTATAAGAGATTTTCAGATTAATAAATTTTAAAACTTCATTCAGAAGTAACTATGTATCAAAAAAGTACATAAAGTGTAACAAAATAAACACCTTGGTAATTCAAAGATGTCTGGCCTTTCCATAATTTTAGGTCTGTAGCTAACACTTTTACCCTTATCCAGAACACTTTTAAAGAAAGAATAGAACTGAACACCTGAGTAACCCCTAATAGGAAGCCCTTGGACAGTTTTCTGGACCACCCAGTTAAATTCCTGGCCCTCGGACCATAACCCCCTGGCTCTGAGAAATTCCCCAAAAGGAAATGGGGGGATGAGCACTTGTAACATGTACAAAAGTGTTGGCAGAAATAGGCTTTGTATAGAATGTGGAATGTATTTGTCTGTTATGTGCATAAACATGTGAATTATTTGTAGAAACTTCAACAGAATAGATCTGGGATCTTAGTAAAGAACTGAAAATAATCCTTGTATTTGTGGCAGAATGGGCATCTATTAGTCTCTCTATATTTGAAGGGTTATGTTTGAAAGCGGAGAGAAGAGCAGTATCAAAGAATAAGTTACAAGGATTACATTATGTAAGTTTGAGATGCAATCACCAGAAAATCACTCCAGAGATCATGACTTACTAAAACTGAAAAACTACCTGTGTTCCAATGGTGCAGATCAAAATGAGTGGTTTTCTGAGGAGTAAGTTTCCTGGACCCCCCAGACTTACACTTATGTACAAACACACTTTCACACATGCACATACACACACATTCCATGGTCTCATAACACAGTGGAAAGGTAAAACATGGCAAACAGCAGTCTTGGGCAATGATTTATTTTGATCTACAGTGGACTGGAGGAATGATTTGTTTTGATCCCACATGATTAATCAAGTGTTTCTCTGTAAAATACAAATTGAGAAAATATGGGGCATCTGTTAAAAACCAACATTTGAAGCATATCAATTAAAATGAAATCATTAGTGATGGGTTTTTAAGGCAAGGTTAGTTTCTGAGAGTAAAGCAACCCTCTTCCACTTGAATAAAGGAAGGCATTGTGGGGAAAGACTCATACCTCTCAACTATACCGATTTTCACAGAATAACCAGATTTTTGTCTCATATTTTGGCCTGTTATTCATAAAATTGTGGTTTTCTGGCAAATCACTGCCAAATCTTTGAGGACTGAAGCCAGAAAATATTGACAGACATTTAAGACTCAGACTTCATACCCTTTAGAAATTTCACGCTAATGCAAAACCTGTTATTCTATAAATGTTCTAAGCTTGTAAGAGTAATATTTAAAAATTGTCCCTGTTTTGGGGCCTTTGCCCCCCCCCCCCATTATTTATGGCTTTGTCCAGATTTCTTGCTGCAAGAGGTTGAGAGCTATGAAGGATGCGTGTCATTAAATATGAAGAGTTTGAGCAAATAAGATGCTAAAGAGCTAAGCAGAGCTGTTACAAGCGGACGTAGGTGTGTTAGATATAATTATTCAACAATTGTAACAGCTTTAAAAGCCACACAACTAAGGATAGGAACTTTAAAAAAATAAAGTGTGTATTTATTTTAAACTACTCATTTTATTTCCATTTTTCAGAGAGAAGGTTTAGTCAGCCTTTGCAAACTATTCATTATTTGCTAGTGACAAAGTCTTTGATTTTATTTATTTATTTTTTTCTCATTTTTACACAGTAGAAAGTTCTTTTCAGGTTTTCAGAACTCAGCTGCAAGGACCCACTAACACTCTTTAAATGCTGAGCATAGCTGCTTCACCATCCCCAACTAAGTTTTGACTGTTTTCCTATAAATATTATCTGTACATTCAAATAAAACAACTGTGGAGTCCTGAAGCTCAACAAACCCAAGTTATTCAAGCAATGCATGAGATATAAAAGAGAACAAAACCGTCTTTTATTAAATTAAAAATTCAGGTAAATGCTATTCATCTGCAACCATACACTTCATCAGAACTCAACTACAAAGTGCCACAAAACCAATGAACTTATACATGGAGGTAATTAAAATAACAACAGTCTCTGAATATTCACTAGACCAAACATGAGCTAGTTGTGGGCATAGCCTAACCTTAAGAAATAGAATCAACACATAGGCTTGAGTAATTGATTTGGGTCCTGCCATATGACTGTATAGACCATGTACACTAGCCATTAAGCCAACAGCCATTTAATGTGCTACTGCTTGTAAAAGGGTAGCACACTAGTTATGTCCTAGTATTTAAGCACATCTACACTGGCCAATGATATGATGGTGATCTCTACCAAAAGGTCTGTTAAAGCAGTGGCTTGTTTCCTGAGGACTCTTGGCAGGTAGCATATCTGTATGGATCTAGGACTGTTGAACGAAACCTCAACAGTCCGAATCCACACACTTTAACGAAAGCGCTTTCACCAAAAAAACGCTTTCGCTAAAGTGTGTTAAAAAAAAAAACAAAAAAAAACATTAAATCTACTTTTACTCAATCTGCATATGTAGTTTATTTCTCATACTTTCTTAAACCGCTTTTCTCTGCAAATCTCTATTAAAAATGGGCCTCAACTCAGTTGGACAACCTGGTAATATAAATCTGAATCTAAACACAAATGTAAATAAATAACTATTGCCTCTTTGCTTTATTCTCTCTCTTAACTCATTAAAGCCTGGTTTGGGAAGGGGCACTCAGCAGGAATGCCTATTTCCCCTGGTATTTTTGCTAACAGTTGAGCCAGAGGCCAGAACAATTAGGTCTCACGATGGGCTGCAGGGATAGAATTTGATCTGGACCAAAATGAAGATGTTCATGTTTGTGGATGATTGTTTCCTTCCTGCATAGCACCCAGTGTCTAACCTTCCTTCTATAGTGGAGGTTATGCAGTCTTTCTCCAACT
The DNA here is from genome assembly GCF_019279795.1 of Protopterus annectens. Classification (NCBI taxonomy): domain Eukaryota; kingdom Metazoa; phylum Chordata; order Ceratodontiformes; family Protopteridae; genus Protopterus; species Protopterus annectens. The sequence goes on from NC_056729.1 coordinate 1,209,859,420, forward strand.
TCTCTGTGTTAAAGGTCAACCTCTTAAATACAGAATTATTTCCCACAAACTCTATGGCCAACCTGCTTAAAAACAGTGGATGGACACCCCTCCAAAATAATGTTACATCATTTCCAGACATCTGAGTATAATGCTTAGTAATAGACCCAGGGAGGGGGTTCCTTTGCAGCAAACCTTAAGTCTGTGTGTGATGAGTTATGTTCGAAAGCTCACCTTTGGAGGAAACTGAAATACGTAGTGAGATGAGGCTATGTGGTGCAATTGCTATATTACAAAAAAAAACTTCAGTTCATCCTCCTTCATATCCCACTTCCTCCTAGACCGCTTTGGCTTGTGAAAATGAAGACGTTGCTAATCCACTTTATGTGGAATTGAAGAAGAGGTATGGTTTCAAATTGTGATCTATTTGTTCTCAGGAAGATGGGGGCAGGTCTGTTGGACATGACCACTTTGACTGAAACCTCTGTCATTCAATATTATCTGGGAGTGGTTAACACCACTCTCCCACTGCCTGTGACAGAGGCAAAATATTATGCAGCCTATCTCACAGTGCACTGGAGTGATATGTGGCCTCACTCCCAAAGTACCTTCAAGGCTTGCTTACATTAATTAGGTCTTTTAAGGCATTCAAACAATTGCATAGCCTGCATCCTCATTATCAGCTTGGGGAGTTTGACTGGCTGTATGATGAAACCCAGAGCTTAGGATAGGGGAAGTTCAGTTGTCATGGCAAGATTGGATTGATATGGAGACTACATGACTGGATCAGTTGGGATCTTTATTTCCCTTGATTACTTGAAGGAGATAAATAGATGCATGGAAGCATTTTCAATTGAAATATGCTTTTGGCAAGTCTAGATATCAGAAGCATCTTTCTTTGAAAAAACAGGATATTCTAGTAGTCTTCTGGCAGATAGCAGGTCTTATAGTAGAGAACCAGGTCAGATTTTCTTGCATTTATTTATTACTTAAGGACTGAGCATTTCTGCTGCAATATCCCTGTTTGCAAACCTTATTAGAAAGGTTAGCCCAGGTGACTGTGAAACCACAACACTCCACCCGGCTGCAATTTGATAACTTTTCCCTGGCTGTTAGTGTATCAGTTAAGTTAAAGTATGGTGAATTCTGGACTCCAAGGTATCTGAGAGAGAAAGGATATGTGGTTGAGAGCAAATGTACTGACTGTGGGGGGTGTCATAAGTGGATGATTGTCACAAGATTCAGAGATGTGGTTGGCTAAAGCCAGTATGGCAGCAAAACACATATTTAGCAGGCAAGGTATTAAAAACAGAATCCTTGGAAAATTCTGCATTTTGGACCCTGGGGAACTTTTTGGGAGCCTCCCCTCCAGTAAGATGCTAAGTGGTGGGTTACCAATTTTCAGTAGTAGTTAGGTTATGTATTGCTTAAGAACAAATGATCCAGTAGCCCTGTCCAAGCAGAAAATGACTAGGTCTGTCAGGCAAGATTCCCAGCTATTAAGAACAGATTGGTGCATGAAAGGGGGTATAAATCAGCATGTGGGGAAGATGAGGCTTTCCATAAATTTGGGTCAACTTTGGAAGGTGAAGTTACAAGCCATCTTCTCTCCTACATTATGATTAAGGGGGTTGGTGTTGAGTAACGATGTGATGACTCTGTTTGAACAATTTTGTATTACAGGTCTATATTATCTACTTAGATCACTGATATGCACATAGTTATTGTCTTTGTGTGTTTTGCGGTCTGTTCTTGTTCCTTGTTGCTATAGCAAGTATCATGCTCTAAACTGGTTAACTTCTGTTAGTTCATCAGCTGTGATCATATTGGACAGTCACATTGCACTTACTGTACTATGCAGCCCCCTGAAGGATTGCTACTTCTTTGTAGAAGCAGGCTTGCCCTGGACTGAAAACATTCAGTCCTGTGACCTTAAAAACTGATTGTTACATACAATGTAATGGGACAGCTCAAAGCAAATGTTTTTTTTTTTTTTTTGCAGAGGGAAAGCCTTCTGCACCCCGCACACAACCCAAGCTTACATATACTATCTCCATGGTTGCACAACACTGGAAAAGAGAGAAAAGTCTCCAAAACAGTGCACAGCTGTCTTTGGCAGTCATTACAATGACAGATTATAATAGAACCATTGTATGAACTCAGTTAGGGCCCACTGTTCCAAGGGGGCCCATGAGCACCCCAGAAAAAGAAAAAGAAGAAAGCACCACAGTTACTTTTAACAATTTTACATTTAAATAGACACATTTCATATTAATTCATTTAGCAAACAACAAACAAACTGCCACAGAATATTGACCACAAAAAACTCTATTATATAATATAAATACCTATTAATATAGTGGAAACATTACCAGAAAGACTTATTTCCCAAAATAAAACATTGGAAAAGTGCATGTATATCTAAAGTACTATCATAGTATCATAGTAGAACACTAGGCTGTCGACTCAAAGGACCTTTTTAAGCCTAGCATTGTTTTCCAGTAAAATGTTATAGGTATAGGCTGCCAAGGGCTTTGTGGGTGTATATATACTTGGGCATTGGTGGCTGAGCATTTACAAGCTTCTTCTCTGTAGTATAGACATAACTGCCAGACCAGGGGTATATTTATAGTTCCTCGTCCATTGATTCAAATTTTTCTTGAACAACTGCAGGGATGAACTCTTCTTCACATGGATGGAAAGATTGCTCCAAAGAAGGGGGAAGTCCCTGAGACACAAACCAGTTCTTCCAACATGTCTTATTTATGTTGCAGAAGGTTAAGGTCCATGGATCAGGTGTTTCTGGTGGCATTTATTTCACAGATGTACAACAGGCCCACTGGGGCTAGACTGGAGGATGTTAGACCAGGCATAGGTTGCCTCTGAGCAGCCTGTATGAGTAGGAGACTGAATATAATGACAAGGCTTTGAGGTGATCCACATAAAACTTGTTTTCCACACCATGCAGTCCTTTTGTAAGGAATCTCTGAAAGTATCCTAGTTACTGCATATGCCTGGCCAGGTACAAAGCAAAGAGGACATTGCACTCAGTGATTGGTATTATGAGAGCAGAGTACAACAGAGCAAAGATATTTTTGGCTCCATATGCCATAGCCCTGTGTATACATTGTGCAATATAGCATGATTTCCTTACTATAGTAGCCAAATGATTGTCAAATGTCAAATCACTATCTACATTCATTCCCAAATCCCTGACTACAGAGTGTACACTTAGGGTTGTATTATCAATGCAGTAGTTTTTCTAGGATGGCCATCTTTCCGAAAAATATTATGCTGCACTTTTTGGTATTGAGTTTTAGACCATGACTCTGCCATCAGTTATTAGACTGTGTCGGGCTTTCTTGGAATATATTTGTGTATTGGAGGATTCACTGACTGCATGCAATTTGCAATCATCTAAAAATGTAGTCAGACAGAGACCCTTGATGTTAACCTTGATCTTAGAGAAGTAGATACCAAACAGGAGAAGTCCCAGCACTGAGCCCTGAGGTACTCTACTAATAACTAGCCTTTTTTGTGGAGGAAGACTGCCCTATTCTACCTTCTTGTGTTCTGTCTGTAAGCCAGCTGGCTATCCAGTGGGTGATATAGTGGTTTATATCCAGTAGTGAGTTTTTCTACACTACCCAAGTGGGGTATTGTGTCAAATGCCTTGACCAGGTTGAGGAAGACAGTATGCACCATTTATTTGGTGACCTTCTCAAAGGAATCCACCAGTCTGAGTAGGTAAGGCCTGCCTGTCTGCCCTTGACAAACTCAAATTTATTTTGGGTCCAATGTTTGTAGGTTACCTATGTCATAATTTACGATATCTATTATTATTCTCTCCATAGCTTTATATATCAATCTAGTCAGGCTTATAGGCTGATCATTCCTTGGGTCGTGGATGGCATAACCTTGTGCAGTAGGAGAACTGTTGCAGTTCTCCATTCCTTTAGCACAAAGCTTGTTTGGATGCTGTGGTTAAATAGTGTTTCTAGTAGTCCTGGAAACACGTTTCATGCTTTAAGGAGAAATCCTGGGATATTATTGGGATCCATCAATGTAGTGTTCTTTTTTTTTTACTCAGATATGTCTTTATTTTTTTTTAAAGTCAAAGATCATACAAACTATGTACAAATAAATATAATAAACTACATACAATGTCCATAACAATGCATACACGTAAAGGGGAATCATTCAATATTTATCTAATAAAGATTTAAATTTCTCCCAAGTAATTTGTTTGTGTCAGATTGTTTGTTCTCAGTTTCATGGTGGAAATTTCTCTATCACAAACAAGTTTGCCTAAATAAATAAATCCACTGCTAAATGTGAGAGTGTGCTCTGATTTCCAAGTTTTTGTAACCACTTTCCTTGCTATCACTAGTATAGACCATAATATATGCATTTGATTTCTGGGTATAACTTCTGGAACAGGCACATTAAACAACATGAGAGAGTCAGAAATGCTGGCTTTGGTTGACTTTATTAGCCCCCTGGGTTGTTTATTTAGGTTGATTTAGGATTTTTTAGCTTACTGGACATTGCACATCTTAATTTTTGCCATGAATTTCTTCCTTTTGTTACACAAACCTACTGGTGTTGGGATTCCACCAGGGTGGCTTGTTTTATAGTTGATTCTGTGCTTAATCTGGAAAGGTACAGTTGTCTCTTTGAAGCTGTTAATTTAATTATGCAGGGTTTTTGTGAATGATTCCTGTAGGCAGCAATGTTATCAGGGTTTTGTGGAGGCTTGAAAGTTTGCCAAGGTGTCGCTTAGTAGTAGGAAGCTTGCCGTAGAATAATTCCTACAAGTTCCAGGGTTAGCTTGTGTCCCTGGCTTTATCTTTACTTCAAAGGAGACAGCTTTATGGTCTGATCTGACCAACAAGGACATTACATTAGTGAGGGTGCAACATCCTGTCATGTTGTAAGGGCCATGACAAAGATGTTTGCTGCTCTAGTGGGCATACAGACTAACTATTCCAAGGTGTTTGCATTGACAGTCTAAGGTAATTTGGACATGAAAAAGCTCAAGTGCATCATACTGACAGGCCAGCCTTGAGGTGTGTTTGTTTTTAAAGTAAATAGAAACACCTACACCTTTTGCCCCTACCTTTGCAGTAACTTAATGTCTGGGAGGCATTGTATCCATGCACTGCTGGGATGTTGTATGTGGCTTTAAACCATGTCTCAATAACTGCACAGACATCTACATTTCCCAGAGTGGGAACAGTTTGTAGGGAGTGGAGTTTCTTGTTTAGACCCCTGGCATTGAGTAACACCATCAGATTTTCCTGGGCAGGTTTAGCTATGCCAGTAGGGTTATCAGGCTGGCAATGCCTAAAACAGGCAGGATGGAGGTGGACAATGTTTTAGCCAGTATTCAAAATACCAGCATTGACAGGTTGCAGACTATCCCTGGCAAAGCAGTATAGTCTGTCGATCATATCCTCCCAGGCTAACAGATACTGTACGCATGTCAAATGACACCATAATCTAAGCCAAACGTAAAAGTCAATTATTTTCTGTTCATATTGTGGGATCATCCTTAGAGAAGGTAAAATGGCTAGTAGAGAGCTCCATCATGTCTATCTTCATGTAGTCCAGAGAGGTGCATCTCAGGTCATATATATTATGCCTGATTTATACTGGTACTTGTGGTTCAAATACCTATGGATGTGAGTGAACTGACAGATCTTGGGCCCTAACAGACAGCTGACTGTGACCCTCTCCTTACTTAGCCTACTGAGTGGGACATTGGTGTGTCTCACAACGGAGTCTTCCATGACCAAAACATTGAGTTTTGTGCTGAAATGCCTCATGGACTTACAGAGTTTATGTGTTGTATTGGGCATTGATTTGTGCAATGCTCTTGAGGTTGTTGTCAATACTTTTTGTTTGTGCAATGCCTGTGAGGTTTTTGTGGTTTAGGGAGATTACATTTAAGAACTTCGGCATATGTGAGTCTACATGTCTGATCTTTACTATATAATGTGGGTGTCGCGCGTGTGTGTGTGTGTGTGTGTGTGTGTGTGTGTGTGTGTGTGTGTGTGTGTGTGTGCGTGTGCTTGTATGTTACAGACAGCGTGTTTATTATTATAAGTGCTTGCATGTGAGAACCATGCCTCCAGTGACATCTTACTACATATCTCACACATTGTATCAATCTGTTTAAGAATTAAGTAGTTGTCAGCAAACATGGCAATTGCTACTTTGCCTCAGGTTACCTATGTCCAGCAGGCTGGCTTCTTGCTCTAGTTGCTGTAGGAGTGTAGACTACAATCAGAACTATCTGAGACCAGACTCATGGGAAGCTGTATTACATCTGGAGTTTTTTTTTTTTTTTTTTTGGGGGGGGGGGTATCCCTGATCTTGCATGTGCACAGTAATGGAGATTGTGAACCATCCCCTAAACTCCTCAGGAGTTGATTTGTTTTACTTAATTGAAAAAAAACAGTTCTTACAGATGGAGCTGCTCTACTCGAGAACTTCAAAATTTTGGCAACTTTGCACTGTACCTAGTCAAGGTAATGCAGTTATTAGCATTTCTGAATCTCATTATTTTGTTTGGGCATAATGGTTCCCCACTGAATTCAATACCTTGGCATGCTGAGGCATTGAATTCAGTGGATCCAGCCCCTTGGGATGATGCCATTCCAGGCAGAAGGTTGAATTTTAATGTTGGTATAGAGAGGATTGATTGGTGACGGCTGTGTACCCTTGCTATGCCTATGTTTCGAAATCCAATCCTCAGTTTCTTTCCTTAGTCATGATTTTTGTTCAGACCATCAGTGGATGGGAAAATTCTCTAAGATGCATCTCAGAGTATCTAGGAAAGGATTCAAGAAAACCTGAAGCAAAATCAATGTCTTTCAGCTTTTGAAAACCTGAAGAGTAAGACAAAATGTGAGAAAATGTTCAGAAGCCATGATATGGGAAATGGAGGGTGCACTTTTGGGGAATAGTGGTTCGTGTGGGTGATGCCATAGATCCCATTGCCTAGGGCACTGTTTCACCTAAGGCAGGCCCTAGACAGAAGGAACTATTATTTCCCAGACATGGTGGTGAACGGATTGACAACAGACTTCCTGAAGAAGCAGAAGAACCAAAGTTATAATGAAATCCAACAAGAATCTGTACAGAAATAAAGTAGTCTGTAGGGGGAGGCAGAGAAAATGAAAAAGGAAGCTGTTATGAAGAAAATATAGTTGTCAGTGTCATTATTTATTTATTTTATTTATTTGGCATTTGTTTACCAGCGAGTTCCAACTGGGCTAGTAGCCCCTTTTCAGCGGAGGCCCGGGGAGAAAAGCTCCACATACAGAAAAACAGATTACTTTAAATATTTACAAATATATTTATAAAAGGTATTCAAAGTATTCCATAGGTACAACATTACATTCTTTTCCAAATAACTATTCATTGATATTCTAGTTGATAAGAAACATAACACGAACAGCCTAAACATGTATTTTCTAATTGACAAGAACAATAACACAGACATACTAGGTATTTATAACATTTGCATACATTTGACAGAGATCATGTTTGAGATATGTAAACACAGCAGCGGTGAGATTTGCATTAGATGTTTGTAAGTACCACATCAAATCATATTGCTGATACAGTATATGGTTAAAGGTGAAATTGGAAGGGTGAGAAGCATAGTAGAAGAAAGAAGTGTTGGAGGAGAAAGGGAAGAAAAAGAAGTAAAAATGTATTCAGCCTGGAGCTGAGCAGGAGTATAACCAGTTAACATTTAGATGAGTCCTAAGCAGATTTTTAAATGTAGTGGGGTTATTGGTGTTCAGAATAGTTTGTGGGATGGAGTTCCATGCTTTAAATATGTGGTTTGAGTAAAGAGCATCCCCAAAGCTGTTGTTGGTTTTTGACACTTTTAGCAGTCATTTGTTAGAGAATCTCAGGACTCTATTTTTGGTTTCTGTATTTACTAGGGTTTGGAGAGATGAACATTTTTCAGGTTGATATATGTGCCTTTGTATTCTATGCCTACCTCGTATACCTGTGAATAGCCTCTTGAGTCAGAGAAAATGTTTGAAAATTGTACACTGTTCACCGTGTCTATGTGTTAATTGATGCCCATCTCAGAATGTACTGTACATCCCACATCTCTTTATTGCCCTTCTGTTTTCTTTTCTTCTCATTTTAATGTTGCCTTTCCATGCTGCATCACAGTAATACTTACCACTCCGATGCCTAATCTCAGAAAAAGAGCCAGTGACAGTCATTTTAGGGAGATTGTTACTTCCATAATTAAATATGTAATTTTAGAAACATGTAGAGATTTGTTTCCATACAGCTTTTTATTGATATACGATCTGATTATCAGTAATCTTGTATTGCAATGTTTTTGTGAAGGAGCTATTTTTTTTAATACCAACAGCTACCTGGACTTCTTCCTCCTCTGGGCAATGCTGGATTTATGATGGACATGCTGATTGCTCTGTCATATCAGCATGCATATTTTTGGTTATTAGAGAGGTTTCATTTTCTTAATATTCTCACACCTATCAAGGACACATATTTCTCCTTTAACTCCAGCCACATGAAAAGGCATTTCTCCCTGACTCCCTACTTGGATTAAGTGACAGTTGAAAGTAAAGACTCTGTGTGGGCTAAATACAAGAACTCTTTTTATAGGAGATTTCTGTTAGCCTCTAGAATGCCTATAAAAACAAAATCAGGGATGTAAAAATGTAATATAAGTAGAGCAAAGAAATCCCTAAGGTATGCAGTCTGAAGTGGTTTTGAAAGCATACAAACTGTTTGGAAGGAACTTTAAAGAAATCTATTTACACTTGACATATTAGCATTCAAATTCCAACTCATCTCAGTCATTGGCCAAGGAATTTCATGATCACTGTTAGATCTGGTATCATTTAAATGTAGAAAAATACAGTATTCTCTTTACATAAGTCTAGAAATGCAGGCATATTAAACCAGGCTTCACAGTTTGCATACAGTTTCAGTAAATGCACTTTCAATCAATGAAAATAACCTTCAGTCAACAATACTGATAAGAACAGAATGTGTTGTACATTTGAGTACAAACACATTTTGTTTGTATGCTACTGAACCTATGAACCTATAACCTCGAAAAAGGGCATAGCAAAATTAATTTAAAATGGGTGGCGAAAGCCAAACACACTCTGGCTAGGCTTATAAATGCCCTAGGGCAGATAGCCTAGTATGAACCTATAAACCTATGAACAAGGCTTGGGAGCTAATGCTAAAAAGACATGTAGAACTTTACTGGGTTATTGGTATTATTAGGAAATATGTTAGAAACCGTTACTTACATGAGCTCATTTCTGGATTGATATGCAGAAAGTCAGGGCAGTGCAGTCTTCAGAAGGCAGTACAGACACTCAGGCTACGAGTGCAGAATTCAGGCGAAATATCCAGCATTTCAGAATATTAATTATGCTATTGTGGAGGAAAAAATCTGAATGCAGAGGACTGTTTCAGTTTATAGGCATTATTATTGGAAACAGTATTCTGATATTGCTGATATCTACCTTCACTGTACACAATAAAGCATTTTTAACAGAACTCCAACATGTGCAGACTTTATTGTAAAAGGTACAAGAAAATTTGGCCAATAAAGGTGAGACTGGCACCTATTAAGCAGAGTTCTGGGTAATTAACAGGTAAAGATATTTATTCCAGTCTCACTCCAGTTTCTTCCAGTTGTTTCTAACTCATTCCAGTATTATACAGTCATATCAATTCTTTCAATCACATTAGAATATACTGCCTCACTGATCAACCCTGGTAATGTACCTTCATGAGAGCCCCGTTTCCTTCCAGCATACTTGCCAAACTTTAGATTTGATTTATGTACTTACAGTTTTAAAAACACTTTCACCTTAAAACCTACACTACTCTCCTTATATGACGATTACAGCTTGTTTGTTCAGTTAACTTACCTCAGGTTAAAATACCTAATATTAAAGATACTTGAGTATAACCTTCCAAACATAATTGCATCAGTAATCTACATTATGTTGTTTAATATCTGGGGCCTAATTCAGCAATATTTTACTAAACAGAATACCCAAAACTTCGTATAAAGACTCTCAGTAATCAAAATTTATATATTTCCAACAATATTCTTTTTCATAATTTTTTCTTGTCACCCTCTACCCAAAAAGCCCTTTCTTTTCAGATATAACATATTTTTAAATTTATCTGTCAGCATAAATCTATTCACATCACATACCATATACCATAAACCTTGTTCACTAAAAACTCAGTGGGTGGGTCCAAATCTACCAACTGTTTAGTTATATTACTTTATATCAACAGATGCAAACATTTTAAAAATTATACCATCCAAAGAAGAAAATACAACATGGCATCTTACATTGTGCAACTTTGGTCCAAGTGTCTGATCTTGAGAAATCTTAAAGTTTTGTATTTACCTTTTTTACTTCCTACCACTTTGGCTAATATCCATTTTCTATTTTGAATTCAAAGCAAAAATTTCCGGAGCTTTCTTAACAAACTTAATTTGTTTGACAATATCTGTTGTGGGCAATCACTAACAAAAAATCCTAATGGACTACCATTTGATATGATGTTCTTCCAGAATTTTCCCCTTCTTCATCACCTCTCACTGTTAATATCTTTGTCAAAAAATGTTCATAGGCTTCAGAAATTGTTGAGCATCTGAATGCTGCATTTCTAATACTAATAGCATTTGCCCCAGGATTCATGAAGCTTAAAATTCCATGCAGGAACAGTGTAGCCATCTCTGGACGGAATATGGCCGCCGAGCGATCCAGCAAACAGCTGATTGAACATGCAAAAGCATGCCTACACTGTTCCTGCACAGATACAACTGCTGAATGCTAATTACCTCATTTGCTTGTGAAAACCATGCAAATGAGGTGAATTAGTGATTTACCAAGCAGTCAGGTATCTGTGCAAGAGCAGTGTTATTTGCAGAAATGTATTCGGTTGCTAACCGAATACATTTCTGCAAATAACAAAACGGAGACATGACAACTCCCAAATAAAGCATGTATTATAGTGTTTAGGCATGCCAATGGCCATTGGCATGGAAAACAGATTCATTTTTACAAAAATCAAAGTTATTTTTTTTGGCCGATCTCGGCCGTTTAAGTATAGGGCAGCAGCACGAAAATGGGATCGTGCCGAAAAAAAAATGTGAAAACTCAATTTTAGGGGAAATCTGTTTTTTGCTGTTATAGTCTATGGCATCCAGAATCAAAACAATGCCAGGAAACACTGGTTGTCAAGCTGAAAGGCTCTGTGTTAGTACAGTAACTATGGATTAAGGCAGTGGGGTATGCAACTGAGGGGAAATTTACTGAATCACAAAAATCTTCTAAGTCCAAAACTTCACCTAACCGTGTAGGTGCTATAGCACAATAGTGTAACTAGGAGGAGCAACAGACATGAAAAATTGGTGTGTCAGGCATGTTATAAGCACATTGGAGACCTATGGTGTACAGATAAGCTTAGCTAAGCACAGCTAAGCAAAGGGGTGTGTCTGAGGCTGTATTGACTTATTCCATGAAATGAGGAGCATGTTCATGCCCAGGGAAGGGCCATTTCTTCCTGTTTACATTAGCTAAATGGGATTGCATGGAGTGCACCCAGTCTAAAACAAGCAAACAAAAAAAGCCGGAAATAGCAGGACTGTTTGCATTTGGGCACCTGGTTTGTGCAGCATGCCTCAGGGCTTAAAAAGGGAGGAAATGAGAAAGGGAAAAAAGGAAAATAGAATAAAACCAGTCAAGAGCAAATTACATAGCAAGCAGGTGGAATGCATCATAGTCAGCCAATCATACAGGCATCATCTGCAGCACAACAGTATAAACCATGGAAACACCTTACAGTCTATTTTTTCCCACAAACTCTGCACCATTGGTGTACACATGTGAGGGAATTTTAACTGGAAAAATGTTAGGGGCTGCCATTGCTTTGATCCATCAGTATCTCCTAGAGGCTGAGGGTGGAGAGGAGGATAATGCTGACAACCACCACAGACCAAGGAGGAGGAGAAGAGTGTTCAGACCCAGGGTAACTTATCAGGGGCTACATGATCTGGAGATAAGCACTACAGGGTGGACAGAGACATACTTCAGCAAATCACTGAGCTGTGCCAGCCTCAACTGATGTCATTCCCCTTATCAGTACTTTTGGCCAGTTTTCAGCCCAGTAAGATCTGTAGCATGTCCAATAACCACGTAACACTATAGTACAAATAACCAGATAGGCAGGGGTTCTACCCTCAGATTCGGCAGATGTGTGTGTAAGTGTGTATGTTTGTAGGAAGAAGTATTTTGATAAGTTTCCCACCCACTGCCCTACTTTATCAGCCCTGCTGATGTCATTCCCCTTATCAGCACCTTTGGCGCATGCGATAACTGTGTAACACTATAGTACAAATAACTAGATAGGCAGGAGTTCTACTCTCAGATCTGATAAGTGTGTGTGTATGTTTGTAAGAAGAAGTATTTTGATGTTTCCCACCCATTGCCCTACTTTGTCAGTCATGCTGATGTCATTTCCCTTATAGGTTCATAGGTGTGTACTAGGCTAATGGCCCTGCAGGCTTTACAAGCCTATCCCATAGAAGTGCTCTGCCATTGTGCCATCCAATGTTAGTTTCCAGTGCCTCTATCAAGTACAGCCAGTGGAGTGATCCCTGGGGTGAACTTTCTATTACCCATCCACTCATCAAGATTTCTCTGGAACAGAGTCAGCTTGGTGCTCTGCTTGACATGTATGGGAAGTCTATTCCAGGACATGTGCAGTCTCTTGGTGAGTAACCTGTCCCTCCATCATCTTGTGTTGATTGTGGTAATGAGGTTGAGGTCTCTGCAGTGGGTGGTGCGGAGGGATTGGGATGTCTTTAAATGTAGCATTTCTAAAAGAGCTAGGTCAGACATGGCTTTGTAAGTCAAGCAGAGACTGCCTCTAAGTAGGTGATATGAGTAGGACATGTGTTTCATGCCTAGGATCCTTTTTGTTAGGTACTTCTGTGGCCTCTCTAGCTGTTGCAGGTGTCTAGTGTGGTACATGCCAAATGGGCCATTATACTCGATGATTGGTCTAATGAGGGAAGAGTAGACAGAGACAATGACCTGTTTCTTCCTGGATGCAAAATCCTTGGTAATGAGATGTGCCACATAGAAGGACTTCCTGACCACAGTGGCAATGTGGTGGTTGCTGTCAACCTGTGTCCCCAGATCTCTTATAACACCTACAGTGTTCAGTGGGCTCCCATCTATGTGGTACTTAGTGAAAACTGAGTTTTTACCAAAGGGGATGATAATGCATTTTGTGGTGTTAAGCTTCAGGCCATAGTTTCCACACCAATCGTTTTTCTCAGTGAGGCCTTTCTGTAGGATGTCTGCATCACTGGTGGAGTTAATGATGGCTCCCAGCTTGCAGTCATCTGTGAACTCGGTCAGCCAAAGTTCCTTTGTGTTGGCCTGGACTCCTGAGAAGTAGATGCTGAACAGGAGAGTACCCAGGAGTGATCCCTGTGGGACTCCACTTGTGACTGGTTGGCAGTCTGACTTGGAGCTCACTACTTTCACACTGTGTATTCTATCTGTGAGCCAATTTGCAACCCACCTAGTGATATAGGGGTTGATGCCTAGTTTGGTGGGTTCATCAATAATTCCTGACTGAGGAATGGTATCAAAGGCCTTGGCCAGATTGATGTAGACTGTATGCAGTGCCTTACCATCATACACAGCCCTGGTGACTGACTCAAAGAAGTCAACCAGGTTGAGCAGGCATGATCTCCCTTTCACAAAGCCAAACTGTGTGGGGTCCAGAGTTAGGAGATTACCTATATCTTTGTCCATCAGGTCCCTGATGATGCACTCCAAAGCTGTACATATCAGACTCGTCAGGCTAATGGGCTGATAATTACCAGGGTCTGTAGTCGCTACCCCTTTATGGAGAGGGATGACTGTAGCAGTGTGCCATGTGGGAAGAATAAAGCCTGAGGTGAGGCTGTGACTGAACAGAGAACACAGATGTGGTGCCACGTATCTTTGTAGTTCATGTAGAACACAGCCAGGGATGTTTTTGGTTCCCATGGAAGCTGTATTCTTGCCTGCGGACAATGCAGGTTTAACCTGGGCTGCAGTAATACTAGGTGCCTGGCATTCTTCTGGCATTCTGATTCTTCCATTGGGGGGGGGGGTAAAGCTGGCAGTGAATGTGTTGGCAAGAATGTTGGCAATATCGGTTGGCTCAGTATAGGAGGTAGCATTGTGCAGTAAATCAGAGCACTTCTGGGTATTGCCATGGAGGTTCTTGATATAACTATCAAAGGCTTTGTGATTGCTGTCATTGTCTGTTGCAATTCTGCCATCATAGCTGGCTTTCGATGATTTCATGAGGCATCTCAAGTTGTTGTTGAAGTTAATAAGGGTGTTTTACCACTTTTGGGACTCCACTTTTTTCTGCAACAGTTTATTTATTTATTTTATTTTATTTTACATTTTTTACCAGGATAGTCTGACTAGATACATGTCCATTTTCAGCGGAGGCCCGGGGAGAAAAGCTCCACATAGACAAACTTACATAGATTACACAGAAGTTAGCAAACAATTATAAAAACAAAGTGATTATATACAATGGGTTAGTAGTGTTCCCTAGCAGGGACTCACAATTCACATGGACAGACAATTAAAAGTAAGAGACATCATATTGGAAGCAGAGCTTGGTGATGTAGTTACAAGTTATGATAATTGCAGAATATGCTTTTAGTTTATAACTTAATCAGGGTTTGTACATGGGCATAGCCAATTCACTTTGAGATACTGTTTGAGGTTTTTTTTAAGAGACTTTTGGAGGATTGTAGGGTTATATAGTTTGGCAACGAATTCCAGGTTTTGCCAATGAAGTTGGTAAACAGGGATTCACCAGCAGAGTTATTAGCTTTGTGGGTTTGGACCAGTAGTTTATCGGTTGACCGTAGGGATCATAGGTTGCTATATGGTTTAATAATATTTTGAAGTGAGGGGGGTATCCTCAGGGTGGTACAACATTTTGTGTGCTATTAAGAGTTGATTGAATTGAATTAAGCTGGGCATTTCTAGTCACTCTAGTTGTTTAAGGTTCTGGCAGTGGTGGGTTCTATAGGTGGAGCCAGTGGCGAATCTGGCAATATGATTGTAGCTATGGGACAGCTTACCTAATTTGGATTTGTTGAGGTTTGAGAGTACAGGCAAGGCATATAAAAGAGTAGAGAGTAGGTGTGATCGGGCGATTGCAGTCCTAGCCAGTGGGGTTAAAAATGTCTTGTTTCAGTACAGTGATCCAGGCTTCTTATTGATGGTCTGTATGGTTTGCTGACCTGTAGGTCAAATTTGAGATTATTGTCTATGATAACCCCTAGCAGTTTGGTGTGATTATCTGGGGAAATAGTGGTACCATTGTTAGATGTGACAGAGAATGAAAGTATGGTGGATCTACTAGTGGGAGAGAAGAGTAGAAGTTTTGTTTTATTGGGATTCAGAAGTAGGCATTGGTTGGGGAGCCAGTTCTCGATAGTGTTAAATGTATTTTGGGTTAAGATTTGCAAGTCAGATGGGGAGGTGGCTGAGCAGATGAGAGTGGAATCATCTGCGTATTGAATGCAGGTAGCTTTAGGGATAGCAGTGTGGAGGTTGTTTATAAAAATAGAGAAGAGTAATGGACCTAGTATGGACACTTGAGGGACACCAAGTGTGAGAGGTAACTGGCTGGAGAGTTTGCCCTGCCATAGTACTGCCTGCTGTCTACCAGTCAGGTGGGACTGGAACCACTGGATAGCAGGCTTGTTGAGGGAAATAGAGTTTAGTGAAAGAATGAGAAGTTCATGGTTGACCATGTCAAAGGCTTTGGATAGGTCAAGAAAGAGGGCAGAGGTTAGCCTATTGTGATTCCTGTTTTGGTTTATGGCAGTAGTAAAGGAAAGGAGGGCTGAGGTGGTGCTCTGGTATGGCCTGAAACCATGCTGGGAGTCAGATAGTAAGTTATTCTGTGAAAGGTATTGCATTAGTTGCTTGTGTACACATTTCTCCATTATTTTGGCTAGTGGGGAAAGAATGGCAATGGGTCTATAGTTGGATATATCTGAGGAGCTACCATCTTTATGGAGTGGGATGATGTGAGATATTTTCCAGAGGGAGGGGATAGCATTTTCGGATAAGGTTCTGTTGATGAGGATAGATATGGGATATGCAATGACATTTGCAGCTATTTGTAGGTACTCTGCAGGGACAAGGTCAGCAGCAAGGGTGGTAGGTTTTAGTTTTTTTTAGAAGTTGTTTTGATAAAACTAGTGGGTATTGGTTGGAAGCTAGATTCCGGGTGATTATTAGGTGGATTAGGCATGTGGTTTAAGTTAGAGAGGGTTAGTTGATTTGCTAGGGATTGGATTGTTTCAGTGAAAAAGTTATTAAAGGTGCTAGCTATGGTCTCTGGGGAACTATGGGTGTAGTTAGCCGGGGTTGGGGTGGTGGAGTGACCTGGACAAAGTAGTTGATTTAAGCCTGCCCAGAACTTTTGAGGGTCGTTGTGGTGTTTTTGTAGGAGATTTTGGTAGAAGCTTTTTTTATCCAGTAAAATAGATTTTTTGTATCATTCCTGAGTTGACGATATTTTAGATGGTCAAGTGGAGCTTTGGTTGTTCTCCAGCTGACCCAGGCTCTGTTTCTAACTTTGATTTTAGCTTTGGTATCTTTTGTGAGCCATGGTGCTGTATTTGATCGAGCTTTTATTGTACGTGCTGGAGCATGGGAATCAAGGATACTTAGGAATTTAGTGTTAAAGTGATCTATGGCCTCCTCTAATATTAGATTTTTAGTTTTGACCAGTCAACTGCTTTTAATTCATTTTGGAATATAGCAGCATCCTGTTTCTAAATGTTTTATATTTGGGCTGGTGAGGGTTTCCTGTCTTATGTTTTATGATATAGGTTAGACAATGGTCGCTGGGGTCATCAGGGAGAGTACCAGATGTGTACAGTTGGGGTTGGTTATTAACTAGGATCCAGTTCTTCCTTCTGTTGTACAGGTTATTAATGGCAGGGGACCGCCATATTGGCCTCTAGTGTTTGGAGGAGAGCGTCATGGTTCTGTTGGGTATGGCTAGTCCCATGCATTTATGTACATGTTTGTACAGTGCATTTGTGTATGATTCGGCAATCATGCAGCTATTTTCCATTGGCATGGGTGCTGTGAAGTTAGCCACCTCTGTTTTTAGGAGTCCAAAGTCAGCTTTTGAGAAGTTTTTCAAGGTGGTTACCTTTGCAGGGGGTGTGGGTGAGATGTGGATTCCCATGTTGATTACTTTATGGTTGGGTCTGACCAGGTGGGGATTGACTACTGTTATCAAGCAATGGTCCCATATGTTAGTAATCAACACAGGATGTTGCTTCCTCTACTGGGGGTCAGAATAAGCTGGTCCAGGGCATTGGAACTGATGAATTCCAGGAAGCGTTGGGCCAGTGTATTGGTGCCTGAATACTTTTCCCAGTTGATGGAGGGGTAGTTGAAGTCTCCTAGTATGACAGTGTTGGGTTGGACCTTGATAGATTCCAGGGTGTTGAGGAATGTGGATTGAGAGTCAAGAGTCATGGATAGAGACCTATAGCAGGCTATGACCTGGATTGTACTATTACCCAATGTCAGTTGTACCTGAAGTATCTCAGATGCATTATCCTGGGATACTAGTCTGGAGGTGTGCATATCCTTTATGAATATGGAGACACCACTGCCTTTGCAGCTGTGGTCCATGTTGTGGGGCTGACAGGTGTGGAATGAATTACAGCCTGGTAGTGCAGGGGTGCTGTCTGCTTCTGTAAACCAGGTATCTGTTACAGCACAAATATCAATGTTCTCCATTTTGAGGAGTGGTTCGAGTGACTGCATCTTGAGATTTAGATGTCTAGTGTTGAGCAGCATGACCCTCAGATTGCATTTATTTATAGCTGTTACGGTGGTAATTTGTATGGAACACTGCCTAAAAAGGCACAGTAGAGGTGACAAGAGACTTAGCCAGTACCTGGAAACCCAGGAGTGACAGATGCAGGCCATCTCTGGCAAGGCATTATGGTCTGGCAATTATGTCATCCCAAGCAGACAGATGCTGGATCCCCTGAGAATGACAAAAGACACTTAAGCCAATTGTTGAAGTCAATCATGTGTTGTTTGTACTACAGTATCATTCTGGGTGACAGTAGTATACTGTTCAGGGCTACTGTCATACCTGCCTGGCCCACATAATCTGAGAGCTCCACCATGTCTCTTTTCATGTAGTCCAAGGAGGTCATCTCAGGTCATTCATGCCCACATGGACAATGACAGAGTGATACTTGTAGTTGTTGTGGAGTGACCTGACTGGGTGTGTTATGTGTTGGATTCTGGCATCTGATAGACAGCTGACTGTTACCTTCTCCAGATTCAACCTAGTGAGTGGGACATCTGTGTGCCTCACTACTGAGTTACCTATGATTTCTGTATTGGGCAAGGTGGTTAGCCTTAGGGGCGTAGGTTGAGGGGCACACTGTGTAGGTGAGATATGTGTCCTGTGGTTTGTGCTGTGTTGTGGTGGTTGAGTGGGTGTCTGACTAGGTGGTCGCTGCTGTTTGGTAAATGCCTATTGAGTGCCTCTGTGAAGGTGGATGTGTGTTTTTTGTTTGTATGTCAGAGCTGTGATAGTGGGTGTTCTGGAGAGGTATGTGTTCCATGTGGTGTGGTGCAGGTGTTGACCCTTCTCCTCTTCACCAGTTAGTCCAGTTCCCTTCTCCTCTTCACCAGTTAGTCCAGTCTTTGCTGGAGAGTGCATATCTTCCAATTTGGTGATATAGGGGTATCTCTCACAAGTCTGAGTGTTGGGAGTTTAGAGGAGATGGTTGTCTGTGTACATGAGGCAGTTGCAACAGTGCCTCAGAATGCCCAAGTGCACCAGGTTAATGGCAAAAGCACAGAGAACTGCACTTTAACCATGCCAGGAGGGGTGATCATAACTACTACATACTAGAGCTAATTCTGTGAGAATGACTACTGCTGATGGCTCTCAGGTGTGCTAGAATAATTGATACAAAAACCTGTTGAAGTAAAAATCTATTAGGCTATTTGAAGTGCAACAGAAAAAGAATTGGCAAGAACTAAGGGAAAAACTGAAGACAGACTTTCTGGCACCTGTAATAGTTTACCTCAGCTGTGCAGTTATCAACACCTTTGGCCAGTTGTCAGTCCAGTAAGCTCTGTAGCACATGTGGTAAATGTGTAACACTGTAGTACAAATAACTAAATAGGGGTTCTACTCTCAGATCTGGCATATGTGTGTGTGGGTGTGTAAATGTGCATGTTTGTAGGAAGAAGTATTTTGATATGTTTCCCACCCACTGCCCTACTTTATCAGTCCTGCTGATGTCATTCCCCTTATCAGCACCTTTGGTCAGTTGTCAGCCCAGTACGCTCTGTAACGCTTGTGATAACATCGTAAAACTGTAGTACAAATAACTAGATAGGCAGGAGTTCTAATCTCAATACTAGCAAGTAAGTGTGCTTGTGTGAGAATCATATATGGTGTGGGTTATACCATTTTGAGTTGTGTACCACCCTATACACTTCCCATCACCCTACTTTACTGGGCCTGCTGATGTTTTTCACCTTAGAAGTACTTTGGGACTAAGTGAAATCATATACGTTCTGTGGCGTGTCTGATAACTGCATAACAGTATAATAGAAATAACTAGATAGCTAGGGGTTCTGATCTCAATACTGGTAACTGTGGGTGTGTGTGTGTGTGTGTGTGTGTGTGTTATACCATTTTGAGTTTTGTACCCCCTCTACACTTCCCATCACCATACTTTACTAGGCTTGCTGTCATTCACCTTAGAAGTACCTTGGGCCTAGGTGAAATCATATAAGCTCCTTGGTGCATCCGATAACTGTGTAACACTATAGTAGTAATAACTAGATAGGTAGGGGTTCTAATCTCAATACTGGCAACTGTGTGTGTGTGTGTGTGTGTGTGTGTGTGTGTGTGTGTGTGTGTGTGTGTGTGTGTGTGTGTGTGTGTATGTGTGTGTGTGTGTTTGGGTGAAGATCATACCCTGTTTGGCTGATACCATTTTGATGTGTGTACCATCCATGCCTGTTTACCACCTCCTGATGGCATTACTTTATGTAGCATGGTAATAGAATCTGCCTTACATGCAGCATGTTAAACCATTGTGCAAGCCATACCAGATGTGTATGGACTATCCAGATGTCTGCAACCTATATGTGGTCTGTGTCCCTTAACAATGCCCATGTATGTGATATTGTTGCCAAATTGGGCACAGTGAGTGTAGTGACACACATAACAGCATCAGGTATCATACCTGACTGAAACATCTGCCACCCTATCACTTGTCCAGGCTTGTTGGAGTAATACAGGACTCCATATGCTATTTCTGGTGGGTTATCTCACCAACCATGAAGGCATTCGGAACATTATGTGTTGTAAGAGGTAGTGTGTTATGTCCCAAGCATATAATCTATGTGGGGCATGTTAGTGTATGTAGTACTACAGTACATCAAAGTGGATATGTAGCTTTAGTAATCTGTCTGTTGCCGACGGTGTTTGTGTTACTGTATGCACACCCCCTGTGTCAGTCCTTACTGTGTGTATGCAAAGGATATATCATTTTGTCTCCCTGTTCCACCCGGAGAACTCTGGAATACATGCCACAAACCTGTCATACACAGTATCATGCATGTCCTCACCAACTGCATCAGGGTTGAGCATATGGGAAAGAAATAGCAGGGCCAACAGGTGTTGACAGGTGAATCTGTTGCAGTTAATGTAATGGCTATGCTTGTGAGGGACCTGCTGACAGTACTGCAGTAACCTGTTCTGTATGTATGAGCCTGTGGTACTACACAACACTGAGGTGACATGTCTGAAGGCTACCTGTCTGTGACAAGGGGTATGTATGCAAGATCAGACTGTCTGACAACTGCGTCCCTCACACACCGTTGCATGGTTGCATGTATACACACCTGGTACATATACATATAAAGCTCTACCTTGCTTATGACACGGTTGGTGTATTCCCACTCTGCCATACTCCCTCTTGGGAATGTCTGCAGGGCCACAGCCTGCAGACACACAGACACCTGAAACACAAACAGAATACAGCATGTCAGACTACATTCAGTCAGTGGTACTAACAGCAATAATGCATCCTGGCTAATAAGGTACATACACCTGTATGTGTACCCATAACAAATGCAAGCTGACAGTAGCTTACACAGTATTACATAGCTACACTGTACTATATTCACCCTGTGCTTCAGACCCATATAAGCATGTCCCTGCATCAATGTTATGGATGACAGGGAAGTGGCACAGGTATCATATGCACAGGATGTGGTGTGGGTTTGCCAGAGGCCTAGGCTGGGCTATATGGTTCACATCTTGTGTGTGTGTTTGGAGGGGTATCCAATAGATGGGCTGTACAGAGGTGCTGTGTGGAGGTGACCTGCCTGTGATACAGATGTGTGTGTGTATGTATGCACACAGTCATGCCATGTGGCTGCCCTATACAGGGGTATGTTGGACAGCTGTGGACTGTACATGGCAGGGTGTCCAGTTCACCATCTTTGGCCATGGACATGGGAACTGGTCCTGCCAGGGGTATCACTGGCACCACCAGGCTCACGGCCAGATGCAGTACTGCTTCCTGATGGTGACTGCTGTCTGCTGGATCCATGTCCCTGATGGGACAGGCCAGGACAACATGCCCATGGCCTGCTGTGGTGTGATGTGGACAGCAACCCACCTTCGGTAATGCTGGTGTCACTGCCACTATGGGAGTGTGAAAGTGCATGGCCCTGTAGACTCTCAGCTGTTGTTGGTGCTGACCTACGTCCATGTGGCTGATGCCCATCTTCCACCACATGCTCTAGCACAGACATGCCATAGTCAAGGATTGCCATGGTCTCACCCCACCTTCTATTCATGACCTCAGTATTTTGACATGTGGCCTCAACAAGGTCATGTATGTCGCCACATAAATTAGGAAGTGTTGCATCCACCAACCTGAGTATTTGTTTGGTGTGGTGTTCACTACATGCCTGTGCATCCATGACAGCCTGAAACATGCGTCTGGTGACACCTGCTGTGACACTTGCAACAGCAGCTTGACAAGCAGCAGTCCTCCTGCGAGCACCTCTGTCCATCTGCCTGTGTGGGACCTCGCCTGCACTCTGGCTATGGTCAGTGTCTACACTCATACCTGCCATAGTCACTACACTAGCCTGTTCCATGCCACCACCTGCTAACTGTCCATCATCTTCGGCCACTGGTGATGGGGTATGTGTGGGCATTGTCACTGTGTGTGGGGATGGTGTGGACAACAGTGGGATGCCAACCAATGTCACAGATTCATCCCCTGACAACCACACCTGTACCTCACTATTCCTATCATTGTCAGAGTCTGTAGAGACAATGGCATCAGTTTCCAAGTGGGAGGGGCCCCGAACCCCATTGCCACCTGTGAGGGGAAGGCAACATATGTACATTAGTACCTGCACTTTGTGGTTGGCTGGTACACACAACCACACACACACACACACACACACACACACACACACACACACACACACACACACACACACACACACACACTCGCACACAGACACTTACAGGTGAGGTGGCACAAATCTGTTACACAGACCTCATATTACCCAACTGATGACTTGCATGACACACGGCCCTCAACATCATGCATTGCAGCCAGTTTTACTCCATGTAACTAACAATATAGAGCTCTGGGATACGCAAGTAGTGTTAGTAGGTGATGGGCCTTCCCAAGCACAGACTGCACCCATGTACACATCATTGCTGTTCACCTGTATAACACTGTGGTAAGTACTACAGAACATACCTCACAACTGTACAGATCCGGGCAGGATGTGTGGATATTTGGCTCATATGTTTGCTCTGTTTCTCTTAACCCCTGTGTTTGTCTGATACATAACTGGGATGATCTGAGGAGTGACGTCACTATTTAATGACATACATTTGAGTTTCAGACCTCCAAAGCAGCAGTAAATGTATGGTCACACAATTCCTGTTATGCCACCAACCTTCTAAGCTTACAGTGGATATGATAAGTATACACAGCCCTGTTAACATGCCATGTTCTTGTAATATATAAAATGAGACTGCAATAATGCATTCAAAAATATTACCCACCTTTCATGTGGCATATGACCTGTGCAATCCAATCGATAATAAAACAAATTTGTTATGTGTAAAATGTAATGAATGAAATATGTATGATATTGGTTGCATAAGTGTCCACACCCTTAAAATGATACTTTGTTGAAGCACCTTGTAAGTGATTTACAGCATTCATTCTTCTTGGGAAGGTGTCTATCAGCATGGCACATCTTAACTTGGCATTATTTGGCCACTCTTACTTGCAAAGGTTCCCCAACTCTGTCAGATTGCAAGGGGAGCTCATGTGCCAGCCCTGGTCAGGTCACACTGGGGTTTTGCTATCAGGTTTAGGCCTAGGCTCTGGCTGGGCCAATTCATAACCATGAGTGTGTTCAGGTGGAGCCATTCTTAGGTAGCTTTTGGATGTACGCTTCGGGTCTTTGTCATGTTGAAGGCTGACACCCCTCCCCATCCTCAGCATTCTTGCAGATGCCTGATGGATTTGGGCCAGAAGTGATGGTGGTCTTCAGGTGAAAAGAGGTGTTGCTTGTGCACCACATGTACCTTTTGGTATTGTGGCTGTGAGGTTGATTTATAGTCTCATTACACCATAACATTTTCACACATGCCTTTGGGAGACTTAATGTGCTGTATTGCAAATTGTATCCACCCCTGGAAGTTTTCTGGTGTGGGGAAATGCTTCCATCTTCTGACCCTACCCAATAGGCCAGACTATTTGCAGAATATGGGAGATTGCTCTCACATGTAGTACACACAACACCAGTACTTGCAAGAGATTCCTGCAACTCCCTCAGTGCTGCTGTATGTCTCATGGCAGCCTCCCTGACCAGGTTTGGACATTTTTTTCATCAGTTTTGGAGGGACGTCAGGTTCTTTTCAACAGCACTGTTGTCCCATATTCAATCCACCTTTTGATGACTGTCTCGACTGTGTTCCATGGTGTATGCAACGCTGTGGTAAGGTTGTTGTACCCTACTCCTAATTGATACCTTTGAAATATAAGATCCCTTTGCTGCTTTTTAAGCTGTCTGCAAGCCATGGTTGTTGCTGTTGCAGGCAACTGAGAAAATGCCATGAATATCCTACTTGGACAGCAAACTATTTGGTGTTACTCAGAGTGCCTTTACTTGATGGCAGGTGTGTACCCAAGCAGACTGAATGCTGTCAGTAAATCACAAGCTGCTGCAATAAAATATTATTTGAAGGGTGTCACATATGCATCCAGCTTATTGTATGGTTTGTATACTTCATATTCGGTGCCCAACAGATTGGTTTGTTTTACAAGTGAATTGTTCATGTTATGGGTTGCAGTAAAGGTTGGAAAAGGTGTGGACTAACATATTGTGGTCTCAATTTGTATATATCACAAACACCTGGCATCTTAACAGGGATGTGTACACTGTTTATATCCACTGTATAAGAGTAATGTTTCACACATGTCCCTACTGTTTGTCACCCCATTTTATTGGTCTCTGTCCAGATGTCTTGCACTGACAGGTTGTGAGGTATGCTACAGGAATGTTACATTCTTTTCAGATAGGCCCCTGTGGGGACCACTGTGATGCAATGCAGTTAAATCCACTACAAGTGAACATGCACGTAAAGCAATACGGCTATGAGTGACAGTTGTGTGCATGGTAAATTGCATGCTCTTCACATGCCTAGGGTATTGGCAAACCACAACAGAACAATTCCATACTCACCAGCTTCAGGCTGCTCTTCCACATGCAGACCAGAGGGACCTAGGTAGTTGTAGGAGAGAGGTATTGTCAGCAGACTCACATGTGGCATTGGTACAGGATGGATGCAGCATGTCTGCACATTTACAGTACAACCCCCAATACTACACAATTTGCTGTCCTTCACCAGAGATGTGCACTTCTGTGCATTAGAAAACCCATCCACAACTGCAATCTGACACATGCATGTAGATACTCTACAGATACAAGTATGTTTGCTACACTAGTCTAGTAATTTCCACTGGGGCCTTACCTGCACACTCCCCATCCATTTTCCGGGTGCCACCCACCTCAGCATGTGGGGGTCTGTACCCTGATGTTGTACTTGGATGGGTGACCCAAGGTTGGTGAGGAGCTCCTCGGTGGGTGCCAGTGGGGGCTGCATGGCTGGGCCCTCACCTGTGGCTGTATGGTCCCTATCCATGGCAGTAGCCCATTGCTGGGCATGGAGTATAAGGTCGGTTGCACTATGCCGGACCTGCTCGTATGTATGTGCATGCAGGCTGACATCGTTTACCCTGTGGACAACGTCATCCCACAGGGCGGTCCTCTCCCGCAGATGTTGCTGGCACTGGCCAAACATTATCGCATGCTTCTGTAGTATGGCTTCTATGATTATATTTGTCTCAGCCACTGAAAAAGTTTCCCTTCACTGATGCGACATTGCACCTAGACGACATAAACAGGGAAACACATCACAGGACCTCATACATTGGGCAACAGTATGTACAGAACCTGCACATCTACATTGAATACCAGTAGCCACCACTCACAACCACACCATACTCTTGTAATCTATCAGCACAGTATCAGCTTGCATTGCACTCCTTGTCCTGATGTGTCACCCCCCCCTCCCCATGAGGGCCAGTTAATTGCACAATTCTCTATTCCTCATTCAGGTCTGTGTAGAGGGATGACACTGGCCATCTTCCATGCGGATGAGGTGTGGATGGTGCCAAGGCTTGGTGTGACTACAGTGTGTAATGGAGCTGGGAGCACATACCTGAGTTCATGTAGGATGTGGACAGGGATGTTATCAGGTCTCATGGATGCTTACATTTCTTGCCTTTCAGTAGGCAATATGTACCTGCTCACTGGTGATAAGGGGAGGGGTGCAGGTGCTGTGCATATCCACCTATAGTGATGCTGAGCCAGGGGGATAATGTTTGCCCTAACCCAATCTGCAGCAGGTTGGCTATAGCTATGTTGCATGTGTATGTGGTCTGACTGACCACCATTACAGGTTGGGTTGGTTTGTGGCCTCTATCCACACCCCCACCAGGGGCAGCAATATCCTAGACCTGGTCATTACCAACATGAGTGACTGGTGTTCCACACCAGAGGTCAATTTCTCGTTGGCCAGATCTGACCACAAGCTAATCACCCTAGACATCCACATCCCGCCCCCACCCCCCATTAGGGAAACAACCGTAAAAAATATTTCCAAAGCCAACTTCACGCTTCTTAAGACAGAAGTGGCAAACTTCATGACACCCGTGCAGATGGACAATAGAGGTACGACTGTTGAATCCTACACAAATGCACTTTATAAGCACTTACACAAGTACATGGATTGCGCTATCCCTAACAGAACCAAGATGCTATCCTCCAAAAAAAGGAAGCCAATCGGGTGGTCTCCTGCCATAAACTCTACAACAGAAGAAAGAAACTGTTGCAAAAAAGAGTAAAATCCCATGATTGGAGGAACTCCCTGGTCAGCCTCAGTAAGAAGCTGAGATCCCTCATAAAATCCTCCAAAGCTAGTTATGAAAACAAAATTGCCACTGATTCTAAAGACAACCACAAAGCATTCTATAGCTATGTCAAGAATCTCAATGGCAACACTCAGATCTGCTCTAAGTTACAGCACAATGGCACTAAATATACAGAACCAACTGATATTTCCAACATCCTGGCAGATAGGTTCAGTGCTAACTTTACCCCCCTCTCACCCCCTAAAGGGCCCATCTCCATACCGAAAGAATGCAAAGTTCCTGTAATCATGGCTGCACAGGAAAAACCTCACTCTCCAAAGCCAAGAACACAGCATCCATGGGACCTGACAACATCCCAGGCTGCATTCTACATGAACTACAGAATGAACTGGCACCCCACCTAAGTACCATGTTCAATCATAACCTCACCACAGGCTTTGTGCCCATTGAATGGTGCACTGCGAAAGTTATCCCACTCCACAAGGGGGGAGCCATGACAGACCCTGGGAACTACCGCCCCATTAGCCTGATGACCCTGGTCTGCAAGGCCATGAAACGTATCATCATGGAACTCATAAACAAAGACATTGGTAATCTCCAAACTCTGGACCCCAACCAGTTCAGGTCTGTAAAAGGCAGATCATGTCTCCTAAACCTGATAGACTTCTTTGAAGCAGTCACCAAACCCATAGATGAGGATAAGGTGGTTCACACAGCCTATCTAGATCTCGCCAAGGCTTTCGACACCATCCCCCACTCTGGAATTATAGATAAACTCACTAAACTAGCTATAAATCCCTATGTCACAAGATGGGTTGCCAACTGGCTTACTGACAGAACCCACACCATAAAAGTAGCAGACACCAAATCCGACTTCAGACCAGTGACAAGTGGAGTACCACAGGGTTCAGTCCTGGGTCCTCTCCTGTTTGGTATCTGCTTCTCTGAAGTACAGGCTAACACAGAAGGTCTTTGGCTAACTAAGTTTGCAGGTGACTGCAAACTAGGAGCCATAATCGAAACTCCTAACAATGTGGACAGCCTACAAAAGGGTCTCACTGAGAAAGATGCCTGGTGTCAAAGCCATGGCCTCAAGCTCAATGCCAAAAAGTGCATTGTCATCCCCTTTGGTAAAAAGTCTGTACCCATGAACTACCACATAGGCAGTAGTCTACTTAACACTGAAAGTGTGATAAGAGACCTTGGGACACAGGTGGACAGTAGTCTCTCCTTTGATAATCACATCACCACAGTGGTCAGGAAATCCTTCTACATGGCACACCTCATCACAAAAGGTTTTGCATCCAGAAAAAAAGAGGTCATTGTTCCCCTCTACTCATCACTCATTAGACCCATTATACAGTACAATTCCCCTTTTTGGTATGTACCTCACAAGACGTCTACAACAACTGGAATGGCTGCAGAAATACCTCACAAAGAGGATTACTGGCCTCAAACAGATGCCCTATGCAGACCGTCTCAAAAAACTCCAGCTTTACTCTGTCGCATATCGCCTACACAGAGGTGATCTCTGCCTAACATACAAAGCTATGTCAAACCCAGAGCTGTTGGACATGCTCCACTTAAAGAAATCCCAATCCCTCTGAGCTACATGCACTAGGGACCTAAACCTTGTCACCACAATAAATGGAACATGCTGGAGGGATAGATTCCTGTCCCAGAGACTTCCCATACTCTGGAACAGACTACCTATCTATGTCAAACAGAGCTCTTCATTAGCACTCTTCAAGAAATATCTTGATGATTGGATGGGAAATAAGAAATTCACCCCAGGGATCACTTCTGTGGCTCTGCTTGACAGGGGTACAGGAAAATAATTTTCTTGGGTAGCGAAAGCCAGGGTACCTTTTTGGCTAGGTTTATTTAGGCCCTAGGGCCAATAGCCTAGTACCTACCTATGAACCTATGAACCTATTAGACTGCAGACATATGTGGAGATGGCCTTGTGATTGGCCTTGGTTGATGTGTCCAACTTGTACTCATAGCCTTGCAGTAATCCAACTTTGACCTTATATGCTTGTTCAGACAACAGCTGACTTGATGCCAAGTTGGTGCCTGCTCCTACTTTGCCCTGTTCAGCCAATATAGGGACCATGTTTGTGGTTTGTGTATTGCTGCTGTCCAGCAAATGGGATTATTCTACTATGGTGGAAGCAGGTTTTACAAGTAAGGTATTGCTGAGTCCATACGGCTGTGTAGGTGTTCATATAGCTGTTTGTAGTATGCATGGACACAAAGTCATAACACAGTTGGACACCTCTCCAATTTCAAACTGATAATCATGCTTATTGTAGTACTCATGGCTGTGTCACAGCAATGCAACAACCAGTAGCTGTAGAAATGTCACTCTGTTGCATGCACAGTAACTAAGATTACACACATGTACAACATGTACAGCTTATTTAACTGACATTTTGCATCCCATGTCTGTTGTTATGAGTCAGCCAGATACACCTACTCATACTGACATGTGCACAGGTAATACCTGATATACATTTCTGTTCTATGTCAGTATGGTACACTGTATTCACACTCTTGCTGCCCAGTCATCCCTCTCAACCCGTTAGAGCAGGACATCTGTAGGACGCCATACATACATGGGGGCCAATGGGACAAAATTAGTGAAACTGTCTTAATATTGCTGTAACACACTTGAGTCACTCAATAGCACAGCAGCCTTTGCATTGACAGCATATCCTGGAGGATGTCCAACACTCATATGGCAGGAAGAGAGGAGAAATGCTAGGAGTGTGGTAGTGAGGGTAAGAACTTTTAACTTTGGCAGTATGACTGGTATAGGGACAGAGCTAGCTGATATGATGGCTAGAAGAAGGTTGATATATAGTGTGTGCAAGAGACCAGATGGAAAGGGAGTACTGCTAGGTGTATCAGAGGCAGGTCATAATTGTGCTATCATGGTGTGGATGGGAGGAGAAAGGGAGTAGGGGTTATCTTGAAGGAACAGTATGCCAAGAGTGTTTTTGGAGGATAAAATGATTGTCTGATAGAGTGATGTTTATGAAGCTGGAAAATGATGGTGTAATGATGACTGTTGTTAGTGCATATGCTACACAAGTTGGTTGTGCAATGGATGAGAAAGAGAAATGTGAAGTCAGTTGGATGACATGGTGATGACTGTACCCAAGGTTGAGAAAGTGGTGACTGTAGCAGATTTCAATGGGCATGTTGGTGAAGGGAACAGAGGGGATGAGGAAGTGATGGGTATGTATGTTGTTAAGCAAAGGAATACAGACTGTGAGATGGTAGTGGAATTTGCAAAAAGGATGGACATGGCTGTGGTAAATACATACTATAACAAGAGGGAAGAGCATAGGGTGACATACAAGAGTGGAGGAAGATGCACACAGGTGGAATATATCCAATGGAGGAGGGCCAGTTTGAAGGAAATTGGAGACTGTAAAGTGGTGACAGGGGAAAGTGTAGTTAGGCAGCATAGAATGTTGGTCTGTAAGATGACATTGATGATCAAGAAGAGGAGTGTGAGGGCAGCAGCAAGGATCAAATGGTGGGAACTGGAAAAGGGTGATTGTGAGGTGGACTTCAGGGAAGAGTTAAGATAGGCATTGGGTGGCAGTGAAGATTTAACAAATATCTGGGTAAGTACAGCAGAGCTAGTAAGGGAGACAGCTAGAAAGGTGCTTGGTGTGACATGTGGATGGAGGAAAGAATACAAGGAGACCTGGTGGTGGACTGAGGAAGTACAGGACAGTATACAGAGAAAGAGGTTGGGGAACACGGAGTGGGATTGTCAGAGAGATGAGGAAAGTAGACAGGAGAATAAGGAGATGAGGTGCATGGCAAAGAGAGAGGTGGCAAAGGCTAAGGATGAGGCATATGAAGAGTTGTATGACAGGTTGGACACTAAGGAGGGATGAAAGGACTTGTACCGATTGGCGAAAGAGAGGGACTGAGCTAGTAAAGATGTACAGTAGATAAGGGTGATAAAGGATAATGAGGGAAACATACTCACAAGCAAGGAGAGTGTTTTGAGCAGATGAACAGAGTACATTGAGAGGCTGATGAATGAAGAGTGAGAGAGAGAAAGTTGGATGATGTGGGTATGGTGAATCAAAAAGTGCAATGGCTTACCAAGGAGGAAGTAAGGATAGCTATGAAGAGGATGAATACTGGAAAGCCTGTTGGTCCACATGACATACCTGTGCAAGCATGGAGGTGTCTAGGGGAAATGGCAGTGGTGTTTTTAACCAGATTGTTTAATGATATTTTGGAAAGTGAGAGGTTGCATGAGGAGTGGAGAGAAAGTGTCTGCGTACCATTTTAAGAGTAAGGTTGATGTGCAGAGCTGTAGTAACTACAGAGGGATAACATTGCTCAGTCACAGCATGAAGTTATGGGAAAGAGTAGTGGCAGCTAGGTTAAGCAGGGAGGTGATGAGTAGTGGTCAGCAGTATGGTGTCATGCCAATAAAGAGCACTACAGATGTGATGTTTGCTCTGAGAGTGTTGATGGAGAAGTACAGAAAAGGTCAGGAGTTGCTTTGTGTCTTTCTGGACTTAGAGAAAGCATATGACAGGGTGCCTAGAGAGGAGTTGTGGTATTGTATGAGGAAGTCATGAGTGGCAGAGATATATGTAAGAGTGGTACAGGATATGTACAAGGGTGGTGTGACAGTGGTGAGGTCTGCGGTGGGGGTGACGGATGCATTTAAGGTGGAGTTGGGATTAAAGCAGGGATCAGCTGTGAACCCTTTCTTGTTTGCAATGGTGATGGACAGGTTAACAGACAAGATCTATCTGACAGTGATATGCCTCTGACATACCTCTCAACTGGCATGTTGCTCACAGAGTGGCCAGATGATTGCCTGTTATGTTTGGTCAGTTCCTCGAACAACATCTGTTTTTGTGGAGTCGGTAGAATAATGTGAGGATTATAGTCACTAACTGTTGACATCCATTTGTGTTCCAGACATCATATCCTTCAGGGATGTTATGTTACAACAACACATGTAGCACCAGCTACTATTTCAGTTTGTAACACCATTATGTGTGATATGTCCCTCTTTCCGGCCCCCTGTCCCCCAAGTACATCATGCAATGTCCATTTGTCCTGCACTATGAAGTGCAGAGGTATGATATATCATTAATTACCGACTGCACTCCAGTTATCATCCCAGTGACCTAGAAGACTCCTGGCCGTGGTATGTGGCAGTGGCCAGGATTATGGTTCCACACCCTGGAAATTCTGTAGAAATCTGTACATATGACAGTTATGTATGTCTGGTCATTGTGAACAGACTACCAAGATTGTGTAACAGTGTTGTGTGCAGATGTTTGTTGGGCTGGGTAGGGAGAGTAGCAGATGTGAATGCCATACATCCTTTACCTATCTGATTGTGCATGCTGTTACAGCTGCTTGTGCTCTATCAGGTCTGTATGCTTGTAGGGGCAGACTGTGAAATGTCCTGTAACACCTCAGGATTCCCAGTACACTGTGATTTTGGCCAGTATATGTCAGTGTAGTGTGTGACTGGTAATCAGGATATGTTTGTTCAACAGTCGTTGTACTCTGGAGTTCATTTTGGGTACTGGTATGTTGCTGTGACTGTGGTGCAAATGTTTTTGGGTGGACATTTCAGCACCACTATCTGCTTTTCACTACAGTTCCATCCCTGTAGTGCATGTTATATTTGAATATATATAGGTAATTCCCCAGAGCTGATGTGGGGGCATGTCGTGTTGGCCTTACTGTGCTTCATAAGATGCTGGGTGACATGTTTGGCAGCTGTCAGGGGATTTTCATTCTGTTACATGACTGCGGTCATACCTCTACACTGTCCAGAGGCCAAGACACTGTCCAGATGCATGGCTCATATGTTTAGTATGTTCCCCAGGCAGTCGTTGTCCTTGGCTAATCAGTAGGATATTCTGGGGAATGCAGTCAGTACATGCTAACATCCATTGGTGTTACTGACTTCATACCCCTCAGAAAAGATATGTGACAACAAACCCAGTAACACCAGCAATTGTCTAAATTTATAACAACAATATGTCCAATATACCCCTTTGTTTGGGCCTCTGTCCCCCAATTATGTCAGGCTTTGTTCAGATGTCATGCACTAAGAGGTTCAGAGGTATGTAGTATCATTATTTATTGGCTTAATTCCTGCTACCATCCCAGTGATGTCATAGACCCCCAGACATGTAACAAGGAAGCGTCCATAGATATGAGTCCTGTGCCTATACATTCTATGGGAAACTGTACATTTGAGAAGTCTGCGTATGTCTGACCATTGTTAACAGACTAACAAGATGGGCCCTTTCTATCTGACTGTGCATGCTGCTCTGGTTTCTGGTTCCCTATCACCTGTATATGTTTGTACGGACAGACCGTGACATGTCCTGTACATCCCTGTAGTGCCTATTAAATTGGCAAATGCATGTGCACAGCCCCTGAGCTGGATTTGGCTAGTGTTATGTCAGCCTGTTTGTAGTTTGGATGTTGCTTGTTAGCTCAGTGTAGTTTCCCTATGTTGTGTTATGTCCACACATTCGTAGGATGTAAAGTTGTCTGGACGATATCATTGGTCTGACACATCAGTGGGATGATGTGGGGTTTGAGGTCACTAACTAATGAGAAGCAATTGAGTCCCAGACTAGTGATATTTCAGTCAATATATGTTAGGACATACAGTGTTACTACATCAACTTTCTCAGCTTATCTACTCGGGTATTTTAGATATGTCCCTATTTTCATGCCTTTGTCCCCCCAACTTTGTCAGGCTTGGTCCAGACTCATTGCAGTAAGGGGTTCTGAGCATACCTTTCCACTGCCAGGATTGTCATAGAATATCCAGATGTTTGGCCGATACTTTTGTTCTGTTCCACAATTTTTGTATTTGTCTGGTAAATAAGTGATGATCCAAGGATTTATGTCAGTAAATAATGGCATAACATTTCAGTTTCCATCCTCATATCCTTCAGTAATTGTCTGCTGAAATGCACCCTGTTGCTGTAGCAAATGTCTTTGTTTCAAACAACGATAGTTGAAATATGTCCCTATATCTGTCCCATTCCCCCCCACCTTTACAGCCTTTGTACAGGTGTCTTGCCCTAAGAGGTTGAGAGGAATGGTTCTGAGGTCTGACTGGTCTGACTGCACTGCATGTTATGTACATGCATTTATATAAACGGTATATATATTTCCCTTCCTTTATATATTTATATATGTATATCTATATTATTTATCCACTATTTCATTATATATATATAATAGTCAGAATCCACAATAACCGAACGTTCTTCTTTTATGCAGGGGGGCAAGCCTCCCTGCACCCCCCACACCCCCTACTTTTATATTCTCACTCCGAGGTCACACTACAGTGGGGAAAAGGGAATTCTCCCTTAACCGCACTGTAGTGCAACCGGCACAACCAGCATACATAACCAAAAGTGCTGCTTCGGTCAGCAGCACTTTCGGTTATGTATGTTCGGTGATTTCTGCTTTAGCAGAAAGTACCGCCGGGGATTTGTATGGATCCCACACACACACACACACACACACACACACACACACACACACACACACACACACACACACACACACACACATATATATATATATATATATATATATCTATGGATTCACTTCATAATTTCGAAATACTGACACATCAAATTTCAGTATCTCGAGACCATGAAACCAAATCCACAAAGCACTGAAACTACAAAACACAGAGCCCAAAACCGTGAAATTCAAAAACCCAAACAAACCACACACACCACACAACACATAGACCAAAACACCCACATCACAATTTAAAACACAAAACTACACACATACACAACTCATACACACATAAGCAGGGGGCAAGCCCCTCTGCACCTCCCACACCCCCCTACTTATATATACTAACTCTGAGATCGTACATACAAGAAACAAAAGCTAACTCACACATGCACATTCTCCAGTCCCTCACACACACATCAAACATATCAGCACACTCACATACACTCTACCTCCCACTCAAAACCCTTACAAAACACTCACTTACCTAGCATAACACCTAGATCCACACACGGCACCACGCACCATCAACACACAAACCCGGAAACAACTTAGCATAGGTCCATAACTGCGAATTTGAGATATTCGAATTTGTGATTATGAACTTTCGCTATTTTCAATATTCGGCTTTATACTCTCGAGATACTGAAATTCGATATTTCAGTATTTCGAAATTATAAAGTGTTCCTATATATATATATATATATATATATATATATATATATATTTCTATATGTCTATATACAACACATGAATGATTCCACAGGGCTTTCTCCTTAATGTTGTATGCCTCTATTGCATGATATGTTTGAAAAAGCAACATTAGTTTTTGCAA
The DNA here is from genome assembly GCF_019279795.1 of Protopterus annectens. Lineage (NCBI taxonomy): Eukaryota > Metazoa > Chordata > Ceratodontiformes > Protopteridae > Protopterus > Protopterus annectens. Next base: position 1,209,894,504 of record NC_056729.1, read on the forward strand.
CTCAGATGGTGTTTTGGGACATTGCTTTGACTATAGTATACAGGGTCAAGGATTTGAGCCTTGGGCCTGATGTTTTTTTTTTCCTTAATGTTAAATGACCAGAATGCATGATATGTTTGTTAAAGCATTGCAGTTTTTTGCATTGCAGATGGTGTAGTAGTATGTTGCTGTGATGGTAGAGCACAGCATTCTGGGTTCGAGTCTTGGCAAGGCTGATTGTTTTGTTTCTGGGCAGAACAAGGTCTGATGGATACAGAGTGATTAAGGCACTTTTAAGCCGTTGTAAGCTGGTTTGCGTGGGTTTGCATGACAGTAAGTGATGCCAAACTACAGTAAATCCATTTTAGCTTCACTGCTTATTCCCACTTAACCCCGTGCTAATTTCTTTAAAAGAAAAGAAAAAGGGGTGATAGGAAAGTGGTGAAAAAAGGGGCATGCAGAGGGAAGTACAGTATGAAAGTTACCTAGGGATGTGCAGAATGGGTCTAGGAAAGGTCCATAGCTGTCAATTTCTTCTACAGCAACAGCTGTGAATTTCTATTTTATTTTTATTTTATTTATTTTTATTTTACATTTGTTTATCGGGAAAGTCCGACTGGACACAGATCTATTTTCAGCGGATGCCCAGGGAGAAAAGCTCTTAAACAAAATGTCCACAGAATTTGGAGGTGAATTTGGACACTCAAACCCCTGAGAGAGGGGTGAGGACAACAGTAATGTATTGTCAAGCCAATTGGACCAGATTATATGTGTCCAGTGGACACGTGTGCAAAATGGACAGCTATGTATGGGGCATAATTTTTTTTGAGAACGGATGCCCTTTTTTTTTAAGGTGAGAGGTTGGGGAAGGATAGTAGGTATATTTGGGGAGGTAAGTTGGATAGGAAGATAGACAAGACAGACACGACAGCAGATAGGGGCGATATATGACACATGTGGATGGTAAACACCTTGGACGGGGAGGGTGGTTGAGAATCAGATGCCTATGAGCCCCCAAATGGATACAGTGGGACTGAGGCCCCCACCCATGGACAGTCATAACTGAACCTTTATGGCCCCAAAGGTGCCTGTGCTGGGGGCTGAACAGGAGGGGCAGGCTGACCTACAAGATGCACCAAGCAGCCCTCAATCTGGTGCAGCTGTCCACCAAACTCCTTTTAGATGACACTACGCACCAAATCCCGAACGTGGGTATGGGTGACAGTTTCCTGTCAGTGCCCACTCCTAGGGGGGATGGGCTCTGTCTCCTGAAGCAGTTCCACCCGAAGGTGGTGCAGGACCAGTAGATGAGGAGGTCCCGGGTTGGGTCCTAGACATGCTGGAGCCCAGTACCATGGCCAGATGAGGCAGGACAAGTGGCTCCACCGGGATCTGCCTTCCCAGACGTCCTATGGTGTTGAGGTTTTACAAAATATGCTGGTTAGTCATGAACAAAACATTTCAAAATTAGTTCTAACAGCATGCATGGGTGTTCCAATTAACCGAAAACAACAGATTTGAAACAGTTGAATAGCAAACAGGACACATGCATAAATGGAACAACAGTAGGCATCATAACGGCATGCAGGTCACATTTCATTGATAGCAACAGGCCACCAATAATAGTATTTGAACGGGGAACATTAATAATCAAATGATTCAATATTTGTAGAACAATAGGACACAAGTCCCAACAGTAGTTTTGAAGGAAAAACATACCCATTGATTATGTGTATGAATTATTTGTGCAGATAGGGTGGGGGAGAGAGAGAGATGTCAATTAACAACTGTATAGGCTTCATTTGTTCACAACTGTACTGATCATTACTCTACTCATTACTCTCCAGGTATGACCTCACTTTACATCTACCTATGGCCTGGGGTTGGGCAGTGTAATGTTTGTACACAGTGTATTACTAAAGCCTTCTTAAAAGCTAATACATACATTTCCTTACTTGGCAGACCTGTGAAGGGAATATCTGTTAACACTACCTGTTTCGACACATATTCACATATTCAAGGTTACATATGTGACACTGACAGGGGTGCCCTGCACTCATGCTGTGTGTGTGTGTGTACTACTGCCATACTCCAGCTGGATCTCTGTCACCCTGGGTATTGGCAGTGATGACCACTAGCCGTGACAGTGTGACACTTGAGGGATATTTATTGGAAGAAACCGCTTGGTGTATGTACTTATCTTGATGTAATTTGCAGCCTTGGGGTTGGACAGTGGAAGTGTTGTACGGAGTGTATTAGTACAGCTTTCTTACAGCTAATAGAAACATTTCTTTATCTGCCAGACCTGTGGAGAAAATATCTGTTAACACTACCTGACTGCTTCTATGCATATTCACATATTCAAGGTTACATATGTGACAGTGACAGGGGTGCCCTGCACTCATGATGCATGTGTGTGTGCTACTGCCATACTCCACCTGGATTTCTTTCTGTCACCCTGGGTATTGGCAGCGGTGACCACTAGCCATGACAGTGTCACACTTGAGGGACATTTATCGGAAGAAACTGTTTGATGTATGTACTTATCTTGCTGTCATTTGCAGCCTTGGGGTTGGACAGTGGAAGTGTTGTACACAGTGTATTAGTACATCCATCTTACAGCTAATAGAAGCATTTCCTTACCTGGCAGGCATGTGGAGGAAATGTTTGTTTACACTATCTCACTGTTTCTACACATATTCACATATTCTTGGCTGAAATTATGCATACAGTTTACTACCACTCTTGGGATTTGAGCCATGCCTGTTTGTGCAAAAAAGGTACAAAAAAGTTGTGTTTCAACACAATGAGTTATTGAGGAGCTGTTGTCTCTTTCTTGACTGTTTTCTCCCTAATACTCTCTTGGTTGGACAATATGACCTTGTAATTCTGACATTCATGCATGACAGATAGTTCTTGTACTGTGTATTAATACTTTGACATATTACAATCTGGAAAGCAATGGTTAACACAAAGCACTGCTGTAGGGGATACAGTATAATAGTTTACAGATTACTATTCAGGGATCAGATCTTGGTGCATGGAACATTTCATATAGTTGATATCCTGTTTTACAGCTCCACATTCTTTGTCAGATGAGCCTCAATTAATTCATGCTGTCAGAGCCATAGTTGCTGTGCAGAACCTGTACACATTTAGATTCATACCACCACATACCAAAGTAAACACAGCAGTCTGGGGTTTTTAGTTTCATTGAAGGGTACTGGCACTTTTATTGATAGATATCCTGCACATCAGTATTACTCTGCTAACATCTCATTTATTCATTACACACAGTACACATTTTAACCTACTGGCAGTTGACATTCTACTCTTTTCTATTTATTTGCCCGGAATACTGCAAGCTAGATTTGTATTCACCAGACTCCTGGCGCAGCCTTCTCAACTTGCTGGCATGGGCATCTATGTTCACAGCCCTCTCATCTGCAGCTATACAGGAGACAAAGAAATATTTATGCATACCTATCAATTGCATATGCAGGCTGGACTTTGGTAAACATTAATTGATACTGATACTTACACACTTCTGGGACATTCTGTGCCCATGGGTCTTGGATCCACTGGTCCAAGAGCTCCATCTTTCTACGCTTAAGATCAGTGAAATGCTGCTGGACCTGCTCACCAGTTCAAGGGATGCCAGTAGGACTGGTAAGATCACATGCAAGATGGTCCCAGGCCTCCACTACTGGCCCTGCAGCAGTCTCTCCTCATGGTCCTTCACTAGGAGTCCAACCATGACCCTGGACTCCTGAATGCCCCAGCATTGCACCTGAAAGCACAAACCTTCTCCTATGCCAGCCATAGTGCCTGCAAGGATGAGCTACAACTGATTATGGCTGGATTCCCACCTGCAAGGTTTAAATAGATCCAGATTTCCACTCCTTGCCATCATTGGACCATTGTAAATATGCTGAGCTAAGATAAGTGATGCCCAAACCTGCTTAGCTAAGGTTGGCAGTGCTTAAAGGGATATATGTTGAGCACTGCTTACCAATGCTCAAATCCACTTAGTTGAGCTACTTATTGCTTAGTATTTACATTTAAGCAATGTTTTCACCAGCTTAGCCTCGCTGAGCACTACTTAGCATTGCTCACATTTTATTTTATAAAGTATCACGATTGTGAGATTGATTCATCATTACTGACATATTATAATTTTATGTTTACCTTCCATGACATCCCCCTATGTGCTTTCATTAAATTATATTCTCATGTCACTATACTGTATGGGGCACTTGTGTTTATATGAGGGTTTCACATCTTTTCTAGACTGAATTCTCACTTTTAGACCTGCTACACTACCCTGGTTGACAAAAAACAGTAGCTACATAATTTAAGTTTACAAAAATAATGTTAACACTACTTTCCCATAGAAAAATAAGTTGCCTCTCTTGGTATTTGAACCATGAACACCTGCATGTAAAGCCAGGTCTTTAACTACTACACTATCTTGGCTGGACATTTCACTTGTATATTTAGATTTATCTTCTAGGGGATGTTTAAGCCATACTAAGTGGATGGCCATAATGTGCACAACCGCTTAGCTATGCTTAAACATTCCTTAGGCTAGGAAAAAAAAAGTTTATATTATCATTATAGTATTATGTTATATAAGTGAGTCTTGTGGTGTTCTGACAACTCATTGAGGACTGCAATTGTGAAATAATGGCATTAATTTGGCTTTCAGGCTTCTAAACTTCAGGGACTCCTGCTAATACATATCCCATTTTCCATCAACTTTCTAAGTGTGTGAGGACAATTTCTCAGATATGTCCCTAATTTATTATTTATTCCCCCCATTATTTGTGCCTTTGTCAACATGCACTGCTGTAAGGGAATATTGGCATACATTTGCTTTCAGACTTCTACCCTTCAGTAATTCATGCTAATGTATGACCTGTTTTCTACTTTCTATGTTTAGTGGCCAATATGTGTGTTTTACACTTTTGAGGGGTTTAAACCCATTATTTGTGCATTTACACACATTTCCTGCTTTACCAGGTTGCAGAGGTGTCATACAGCACTTTGGCAATGCAGGGGTTGTGTCACAGAACCTGTCACATACCCCCTACATTGCTTTCTTCATGCAGATGTTTCTTTCATTGTTCGCAGGCACTGAAATTATCATTATTTCATTTCAGTGATCACGAGCACTGAAATACTGGCATAATATTAGAGTAAATCTCTAATATTATCCCAGTTTGATTTAGAAAGTGCTGTACGGCACTTTCTAAGTGCATGGGGCATATTCAGTGTCCATGTACTACTTGGACATGCCCCCTGCACTCGTTCATGATTCGTGTCCATATAGGGAGTACAGCAGTGCACCTTCATGAATATGCAAGGCGCGTTGCTGTGCTAAATGGACATGAACCATTCTGTGCAAGAACAGTTTTATTCTTGCATGGAATTTCTTGAATCCAGGGGTTGGTCTTTACAGTTCAAGAATATATTTTGCAGCCCTTGTAAGCCGTCAAAGCATGAAAATGTTACCTCATTCAGATGCTAATTACAATCTACAAAACTTGACCACATCTATGTATAATAGCTTATTAAATTCTCAAAATGACATCCAGGTATTTTACTTGTTGCAATTGTGTGAACTAGTGCAGGTTTGGCAGCTGCTAATATTTCAAAAGATCTGTGATAAATTACTTTATCATGCATCCCCTTTAGAACTATCATATGCAATGCAGGATTTATTTCAGAGCATATTTAAGCCTGCCCAAAAAGGGCCTTCTTTTCCCCAAACTTATATTCAGTTTGCCTTATTTGTAAACATTCAAATACAGATATCATGAGTGCTTTTGAGATTGTTCTCCATTTCATAGTTTATTGGAGCATGCTTCAAAGAAATGCAAGTCATGTAATAGTCTGAGCTCTGTTTTTGGCAGCAATCTGTGCTGAACTATGACAATAGAACAATTAATAATGGCATGTCAGATTTAATCATTGTTATAATGCATTAATAAACATGCTGCATTTCCACACAATGGATATCCCTTAATGAGATAACGTATTTAAATTTACCTTTGTTGACCTAGCACACTGGGGAGAGGCTTAGAATGTACTGTTATTTATACTATCAAAGAAACCCTACAATACATAACTTGAGTGCAGAGGGAATCACTTCTTCTCTCAAGTTTTTTCTTTTCATATATATTTTGCTAGATATTTAGGTTTTCATTATTTAAACTCATACAGATATATACATACATGTATTGCACACACACACACACACACACACACACACACACACACACACACACACACATATATAGATATAGATATAGATATAGATATTGATATAGATATAGATATGTGTGTGTGTGTATCTCTGATAACTGGTTGAATGGCCACAATATTGAAGCCTAGTAAATCAATGTACTTGTTGATATGATCTGTATTTGCTCCAATCTGTGTATGCTCCTGGGATTATCACTGTGCGAGCTAAACCAAACCCAATTATTTTTGTAGGGGGGCAGGCCCCCCTGGATACCCCTCCACACCACCTGCTAATTATATATATTAACTACCTCGGTATTGCCGATATTGCTTAATCCAACACATAACGCACACACTCAGTTCATCCCACAACAAGTACAAATATGACACTGTCATTGTCCATGTTAGTGTGAATGACCTGAGATGTACCTCCCTGGACTTCATGAAAAGAGACATGGAGGAGCTCTCCGATCTTGTAACCCAGGCAGGTATGATATTGCCAACATCCTGGCAGATAGGTTCAGTGCTAACTTTACCCCACTCTCACCCTGTAGAGGGCCCATCTCTATACTGGAAGAATGCAAAGTTCCTGTAATCACGGCTGCACAGGTAAAAAACACACTCTCCAAAGCCAAGAACACAGCATCCATGGGACTTGACAATATCTCAGGCTGCGTTCTACTCAAACTAAAGAATGAACTGGCACCCTACCTAAGTACCATGTTCAATCATAGCCTCATCTCAGGCTTTGTGCCCACTGAATGGCGCACCGCGACGATTATCCCACTCCACAAAGGGGGAACCATGATGGACCCCGGGAACTACTGCCCCATTAGCATGGTTCAGAAGCTATTAGACATATCATTCATGACACAGGTAAATTTAATACTAATGAACAGATTCTCTTGAATGCTATTCTTGAACTTATACTAAACAATAATGTCTTCATGTATGATAATACCTTGTTTCTACAGCACTGGGGAGTGGCCATGGGCACTCCCTGTGCGAATACCTACGCGAACCTAGTGGTTTATTACTGGGAATGCATGCACTTATTCAATAACATAAATTTTAAAAAGATTCTATTATATAAACGTTTTGTGGATGATATCATAATTTTTTGGAATGGCGCACTAGAAGAATTCTCAGAATTTGTAGAATACTTAGAATCTACTACTTCTTTCTTCAAGTTTACTATTGAACATTCCACAACTAAGATAAACTTTCTTGATATCACCATTACCAAAGATGACAATGGTTATTTATACCATACTATCTTTAGGAAACCATGTTGGAAAAATACATTATTAGAATATAGTAGCATGCATCCCAGACACATATTTCGCAATATTATAAAAAGTCAATATACTAGGATCAATAAATTATGCAAGGACAATGAAGACAGAGTGAAACAAATATCAAAATTGGAAGATATGTTTATAGAGAGAAGATATAGTGGGGATCTGATTCAATCAGTAAAACAGTCTCTTCGATTATCTCAAGCCCCATTTGTACAGAGAACGAGTCTATACCAAGTTCAAGGGGGACATTATTTTAAGAAATGTTCTATACCTTTTCAAACTAGATACACTAGCGATAATAGATCTATTATTGAGATCATACAAAAAAACTGGCACATTCTCCTTACGAATGAAGATATAAAGAAGCTAGTGGGAGCAAAACCGAGGTTTTTATATACCAACAGTAAGAACCTAAAGAGACTATTATGTGTTGAAAAGAACAACAGTAATTTCAATAAGACATGTAATGTGATACAATTAGATTACATGGATAGATTGACCAGTTACAACAAGCTAGGGACCTATCCATGCAATACATGCAATATGTGCAGCTACATTTCCAATGACATAAACTATACACACCCTAGGTTAGACATTAATTTTAAACCAAATTTTAGATCGACCTGCACCAGCTCTAATTTGATATATCTAGCAAATTGCCAGGATTGTGATGCATTCTATATAGGAATGACAACAAGATCCCTGAAAGAACGCATATATAACCATATATATGACATTAGGAAGAATGACCAGAAAAATGCCCTAGCTAAACATATAATAAATAATTCTGGTCATAGTTTCAAATTTAGAACATTACAACTTGTGCATTTAAGTAATAGGAAGGGTGACACATTCAATGAATTAGAAAGTATAGAATTAGAATGGATTTTCCGTTTTAAAGCACATTATATTCCAGGCTTGAATCAGTACATTAGCATTAGATCAGTACTTAAAAAGAGAAGTCTGAAATAAATAAATAAATAAATATTTAAATATTTTGAGTATCACATACAATTTGACCATACTGAGTTTTTTATGAATAAGATATAATCCATTACCATCTACACATCAATGTCTGTATTTATTTTTGAAGCTAGATTACCTTCCTGCTAAGACTTATTGATTATGATTCCCATTCTTACTTTTTAACCTTTTATTTCCTTTTAATAGCATATGTATTTTATAACATAATCTACATACATTTTAATATTTTAATATAGTAATAAATATTTTTATTTTTGTACATACACATTAATTTATATATTGATTATTTACATATTTCTATATTCCAGATATATATATATATATATATATATATATATATATATATATATTTTTTATATATTCGATATGTATTTATAGATACTTCATATTTTACATTTTCATGACTTCAGTTTTGTGTTTCATAAATAACTTATATTGAGCCTCTTTCAAATTAATATGTACAATTTTATTATACAACTTGTTAGGATAGATAGATGTGATAAGTCAACCTTGACAAATACGTTCATTCTAAATAGATAGAGAGTTACATTTTAGCCCCCCTTTTTTATGAGTGTTTACATGAGTGTTTTTATGAATATTTCATGTCCTGTGTTTTTTGTCTTCATGAAGGACATCAAATATATATACATAATTTCTTACTTTTAGTCTTATCTATGATATATTACACAATTACCAAACATTATGAAGATACATACAATGATGTTAGGTTTATTTCTATTCTATTTTTTCACTATAATGTGTAATTAACTGTCTTAGATATATATATGTTTTTAAATGCGTTTTTGCACATTGATATCCATTTTTACTAAATTTCTTATTTAGTGAATATAGCTATATATAAAATGTTTTCTGTTTATTTATTTATATATAAAAATTATTTAAGCGCTAGAGTTTTTATGCAATAAGGAATGAATCTTTCTGTTTCATTTTTAGTCTATTTATATGTTGAGACAGCTACCTACATTCCTAATACTGCACTTACACTTTAATAGCCACAACTGTTTCTTGCAATTAACTCTGTTAATTAATTTATTAAGTGGATAATTGATATTGATCATCATTTAACTGTGCTATATAAGGAAGAAGTCTTGTTATAATTAAATAGATCTGAAGAAGCGTACAGTCCGTACGTGAAAGCGCTCATCTTTTCTTGTTTGTACCTAAATAAAGAAGTTGATTTTGCTGCATTATCGTGGTGGTCTTCATACTGGTGTTTTTCTACTGCCCCATTAGCCTGATGAGCCTGCTCTGGAAGGCCATGGAACATATCATCATGGAACTCATAAACGGAGGCATTGGTAATCTCCAAACTCTGGACCCTACCCAGTTTGGATTTGTAAAAGGCAGATCATGTCTCCTAAACCTGATTGACTTCTTTGAAGCAGTCATCAAAGCCATATATGAGGGTAAAGTGGTTCACACAGCTTATCTAGATCTTGCCAAGGCTTTCAACACCATCCCCCACTCTGGAATTATAGATAAGCTCATTAAACTAGGTATAAATCCCTGTGTTACAAGATGGGTTGCCAACTGGCTCACGGACAGAACCCACACTGTGAAAGTAGCGGACTCCAAATCCAACTTCAGACCAGTGACAAGTGGAGTACCACAGGGTTCAGTCCTGGGTCCTCTCCTGTTTGGTATCTACTTCTCTGAAGTATAGGTTAACACAGAAGGTCTTTGGCTAACAAAGTCTGCAGATGACCGCAAACTAGGAGCCATAATCGAAACTCCTAACGATGTGGACATACTACAAAAGGGCCTCACTGAGACAGATACCTGGTGTCAAAGCCATGGTCTGCAGCTCAATGCCAAAAAGTGTATTGTCATCCCCTTTGGTAAAAACTCTATACCCATGAACTACCACATAGCTGCTAGTCTACTTAATGCCGAAAATGTGATGAGACCCTGGGACACAAGTGGACAGAAGTCTCTCCTTTGATAATCACATTGCCACAGTGGTCAGGAAATCCTTCTACATGGCTCACCTTATCACAAAAGGTTTCTCATCCAGAAAAAAAGAGGTCATTGTTCCCCTCTACTCATCACTCATTAGACCCATTATAGAGTACAACGCCCCTTTTGGTATGTACCTCACAAGACATCTACAACAACTGGAAAGGCCACATAAATACCTCACAAAGAGGATTACTGGCCTCAAACAGATGCCCTACTCAGACCATCTCAAAAAACTCCAGTTTTACTTCGTCGCATATCGCCTACTCAGAGGCGACCTCTGCCTAACATATAAAGCTATGTCAAACCCAGAGCTGTTGGACATGCTCCATTTAAAGAAATCCCAATCCCTCCGAGCTACACGCTCTAGGGACCTAAACCTTGTCACCACAATAAACAGAACATGCTGGAGGGATAGATTCCTGTCCCAGAGACTTCCCATACTCTGGAACAGACTACCTATCTATGTCAAACAGAGCTCCTCGTTAGCACTCTTCAAGAAAAATCTTGATGATTGTATGGGAAATAGGAAATTCACCCCAGGGATCACTTCTGTGGCTCTGCTCGACAGGGGCACAGGAAAATAATTTTCTTGGGTGATGAAAGCCAGGGTACATTTTTGGCTAGGCTTATATAGGCCCTAGGGCCAATAGCTTAGTACCTACCTATAAACCTATGAACTGTCAACCATCCATTTCAGTCGATCAAATGGTGTCAACCAAACAGATGTCAACTTTGAGATCTATGAATTGCATATCATATACCCATGTACACACACACACACACACACACACATATATATATATATATATATATATATATATATATATATATATATATATATATATATCGAGAGAGAGAGAGAGAGAGAGAGGGAGGGAGAGAGTGAGAATGTGAAAGAAAGAGAGAGAGGGATGTCTTTCTTTCTAATCTATCTATCTATCTATCTAGCTCTTTCTATATATACAGAGAGATAGGTAGATAAAGCAAAAAAAAAATGAAAAAAATTTAGTTGTACAGGAAAATTAATTTTATGATTATTTAAGTGGAGAGAAGTTACATCATATTATTCTGAGGAAGTTCTGTAATTATAAGAAAGTGCACACGTTTTTGTCAATAGAAGAGCCCTGACTGAGCAGAGATACATTTTTTATTTTGGGTTTTGTTTAGTTTATTAGTTTTGATAATTTGTTTCAAAGTTGTTTGGTAGTTGTACAGGAATAATGCTAGCATAAGAATTACTAAAACAGAATGCTGTCAAAATTTCTTATGTAAGATCTGTATGAAATTTCACTTTGCATTCTTATTAAATATAAGAAAACATGACTCAAGCTGGTATTACTTGTTTAAACCATGGTTTATTAAGTTAAAACAAGAGATGTGTGCTTTAGTCTTTGAAAGAACTTCATCAGATCTAAGTTATACACAGCAGTAAGAAGGAATATATACTTTTCTATTTTCTGTATAAATACCATGTAAATTACAGTGAAGGTTTTACTCCAAAAGCACTTACAGTGGATATAAAAAGTGTACACACCCCTGTTAAAATGACCACAATAAATCATTTCAAAACCTTTCCCACCTTTAATGTGACCTAATACCTGTACAATTAAATTGAAAAACAAACAAATCTGTTAGGGGAAAAATATAAAAAATAAAAAATGTACAATTAGCTGGTGGAATAAGCATGCACACCCTTAAACTAATACTTTGTTGAAACACCTTTTGTTTTAATTACAGCATTCAGTCTCCTTGGGTACACACCTGCCCTCAATTAAAGAGACTCTGATTAACCCCAAATAAAGTTCAGCTGTCCTAGTATGATTTTCCGGACATTTACTCAGTTGCCTGCTACAGCAAAAGCCATGGTTTACAGAGAGCTTACAAAGCATCAACGTGATCTCATTGTTGAAAGGTATCAGTCAGGAGAAGGGTACAAAAAATTTCCACAGCATTGGTTATACCATGGAACCCAGTGAAAACAGTCATCAAAAAGTGGAGAAAATATGGGACAACAGTGACGTTACAAAGAACTGGACGTCCCTCCAAAATTGATGAAAAGACAAGGCAAAAACTGGTCAGGGAGGCTACCAAGAGACCCACAGCAACACTGAAGGAGCTGCAAGAATTTCTGACAAACACTGATTGTGTACTATATGTGACAACAATTTCCCGTATTCTCCATATATCTGGCCTGAGGGGTAGGTTTGCAAGATGGAAGCCTTTTCTTACACAGAAAAACATCCAGCCCTGGCTAAAATTTGCAAAACAATACATAACGTCTCCCAAAAGCATGTAGGAAAAATGTGTTCTGGTCTGATGAGATCAAGGTTGAACTTTTTGGCCACAATTCCAAAAGGTACATTTGGCGCAAAAACAACACTTTGCGTCATCAAAAGAACACCAATCCACCAGTGAAGCATGGTGGTGGCAGTGTCATGCTTTGGGGTTGCTTTTCTTCAACTGGAACTAGGACTTTAGTCAAGGTGGAGGGAATTATGAACAGTTCCAAATACCAGTCACTTTTGGCTACAAACCTTCAGGCATCTGCTAGAAAGATGAGAATGAAGAGTAATTTCACCTTTCAACACAACAATGACCCCAAGCATGCATCCAAATCAACAAAAGAATGGCTTCACCATTAGAAAATTAAAGCTTTGGAATGGCCCAGCCAGAGCCCAGACCTTCTGTAAATCTAATAGAAAATCTGTGGGGTGACCTGAAGAGGGCTGTACACAAGAGATGCTCTCGCAATCTGACAAATATGGAGCGCTTTTGCAAGGAAGAGTGGGCAAATATTGCCAAGTCAAGATGTGCCATGCTGATAGACTCCAACCCAAGAAGACTGAATGCTGTAATTAAATCAAAAGGTGCTTCAACAAAGTATTACTTTAATGGTGTGCACACTTATGTAACCAGCTTATTGTACTTTTTTTATTTTTTTACATTTTTTCCCCTAACAGATTGGTTTGTTTTTTAATTGAATTCTACAGGTTATAGGTCACAATAAAGGTGGGCTAAATTTTGAAATTATTTGTTGTGTTCTCATTTTTTTATATCACAAAAACCTGGCATTTTAACAGGGGTGTGTACACTTTTTATATCCACTGTAAATAGATCACTTTCAATGACAGTAATTGGAACAGTGTGAATAATGTGAATATATTTCGCTCTGTCTATATATATATATATATATATATATATATATATATATATATATATACACACACACACACACACACACACACACACACACATGCACACACACTTTAAAACGTCAAATTTTATATGGCCGAGACCATATGATCGACATTTTAAAACATCGAACTTCTAAAGCAAAAACAAAAACAAAACAAAAAAATTTTCTAGGATGTTTTTGCCCCCCTGCACCCCCCCCACGTGGGGGCTGTACCCTACAGACCACCTGCTATTTAAATATACCAACTCCGAGATCTCACTACAGCAAGGAAAAGGGAAAATTTCCCATTCCGTGCTGTATGGAGATCTCTGTTTAACACGTTCTATGTTTTAAAACATTGAGCATATGGTCTTAGCCATATGAAATTCAACTTTTTAAAACATCGAGCATGTAAAGTGAATCTATATATATATATATATATATATATATATATATATATATATATATATATATATATATAAATAGATATATAGATATGTGTATATGCATGTATACACACGCACACATACACACGCACACTATATACATATATATATTTATCTATATATATATATATATATATATATATATATATATATATATATATATATATATACATATATAAAAATATAAAATATATATAGATATAGATTTAGATAGATGCATACACACAAACACATGCACACACAGACACACACACATACACACGCACACACACATATGCATATGCATAGAGGTTCACTGGTAAGTAATAGGATAGCTGCCCTTGTGGAACATTTTAAGCCTAGCCAGTTCCCCTTTTGGTGCTTGAATTAACATATCCTGTTTGATGTTAGATTGGCCTTACCCTTGATGATAATTATATACTACCCCTATTGAGAATAACCAGGATCATACCATGGATAATTTGTGGGACCCCTGCATGGGATGAAGAATTTAGGAACTGCCTGTCTCCATCAGTAGTACAGGGGCCAGTCCTGGGATAAATTTTCTGTTTCCCATCCATAGAACCAAGTTGTGCTTGAATATAGACAGAGGCAAGCTTTGTTTTATGTGGATGAGGTGTCTGTTCCAAACTAGCAGTATCCTCTGTGAGATAACCTGTCCCTCCAAATTGTTCTGTTGATGCTGCAGAAGATGTCTTGATCCCTAGACCAAGTATTTCTTATACCATTTAATTCGCTGATGTGCAGTAAATCCATCAATGTTTGGTGAGAGGATGTCTTGTAAGCATCTTTGATCACAGTTTGCTGGCTCTGCTTGTTTTTTTAGGATGCCTTGTATGCCACAAACCACCTCTTAATAATCTGTAGGATACCCAGTATAGTGACAGGATGTTGAGGCAGTCCATGTAGGACATATTGTTTCAGCTTTGTATCCTTTTAGTAAAGTAGCTCTATGGAAGTTCCTGTTGTAGCATGTGTCTGGGTAGATACATGCCAAAAGGGGCATTATATTTGACAACTGGCCTAATGAGGGCAAAGTAAAGGAAACCCCTTTATCTAGACACAATCCCTTTGTTTATAAGGTGTGCAATACAGAAGGACTTTCTTACAACAATAGACACATGTTTGAAAGTAAAGTCACTATTCATGTAAATTCCCAAATCTCAAACAAATGGATTAACTTGTAGGGGCATATTGTCAATGTGATAGTTCCCTGGCAGAGATGACTTTCCAAGAACTTTCCAAGGATATAGTAATACATGTTTTGTCATTTTGTTTCAGTCCATGATTTTAGCACCAGTTATTTATTGGGACAAATCTTACTGTATGTAGGATGGCTAAGTCACTTGGAGACTCAGTGACTGCTCCTAGCTTGTAGTGAGCTGCAATTTCATTAGCCAGAGCCCTTTGCTATTGACTTTTACTACAGAGAAGTTGATGCCAAACAGGAGGTCACAGCACCCTGGTGGACTCCATTAGTGACTGATGTCTTTGTGTTTTAGAGATTTGTGTTCTAGAAGTTTTCTAGTTTGAGTGTACTCCGAATAATCAGACACAAAAACTTGAACACCAAGTAATCGTTCTAAAATCATTGGAACTCAAAATATTTAAAAACATTTTTTTCATTGGGACGCCATCCTACATGCCCCATGTGAGGGGCCACAGTCCTCATACCTTCTGCTAATAATATATACCAGCTCTGTGATTACTCAACAGCAGGGCATGGGGCAAATTCCCAGTCCCCTCTGTACTGTTGGCAGTCTGTAATCATATGACAATTTGACCACTTCTGCCAGCAGCTTAAGTCTTTCAGCTTTTCCCGGTTAGGGGTCGCCACAGCAGAACTCCCGTCTGCTAGTGACTGGCAGAGGATTTTTATGGTGCCGAGTTGCCAGCCCGACACACAACCTTCAAAGAAGGCACGCCCATTCATGCATGCACCTACCTGCATGTCTTTAACGTCACTCGACCACGGGGAGGACATGCAGATTCCACACAGAAGGCACTCCAGCCGAGAATCGAACGGTAGAACCTCTTGCTGTTTGGCGACAACGCTAACTGCTGCACCACCACAGCCTGGTTCCAACAGTACAGATGTTTATTATTATGAAAGTTCAGCCATCTGTACTGTTCCCATATGTATATACACATACAAATGGCTGAACTTTCATAATAATAAAAGTTCAGTCATCTGTCCTGTTCCCATATGTATATGCACATACAGATTATTTGGTAATATGTTATTATATTTATCTTGTCACGTCACTCAATCAAGTGTTCTTTTATCATGTTTGTTTTATTGCTGCTTGAATAAAAAGTGAATTGAAAAAAATACTTAACATTCCGTGGCAGGCCAGACTGTAACATCACTGCCCTATTTTTCTTAGAACCTGTAGCACACTCATTGTAACTTTATTGTAACTGCTTTACATCATGCATTTAATGTTTTAATTTCTACAAATAATTTCCCTGAATTTTGGAACAAAACATTAATCATGCTAGCCCTAAGTCAGGCAGTCTTTCAGATATCAGTAATTACCAGTTTATCTCACTTCTTTCATCTTCTTCACAAACTTCTGGATGCTGTGACTGCAATTTAATAAAGGAGTACTTATCAACCTATTTACTACTCTGCAAGAGGGGCATGGATTCTCATCTGCCTTACTGTGATTGCACTACTGTGCCCTAACAAATTCTACAGGCAAGACTCAGATAGACCTTATTCACTGACATAACCAGGACGTCTGTTTTAGTATCCCATTCCTGCCTACTAAAACAAAAATGCTGTTTCCATTGTAAGAACAGTCCCTGGTTTACTAAATACCATTAAAAATATCCTTTTAGGGCAGAAAATTACTACATATCCATCATCTTTGTCATTTTTCACCGGAGTTCCACAAGGTAGTCTTAATTCTTCTGCTTTTCAGCATGTACATTAATTCCTCTTACTGGTCCATGCATTGAGAGAGGTAAGAGTATATAAGAGTACAGGTCATTAAGTTATGACCTGCTTTCATTTTACAAGCCTTTCATTGCTGAATGGGCAGACTTAAAGGTTTGTAGAAGACTGAGTATTTTGCAGCTTAGACCATGAATGAACTTACCCTGCTCCAAATATATCGTGAGGACACTTTTTTATTAAGCTGTTTTCATTTAGTTAGTGTTATGCATATTCTTAGTCATATCCTTCATAACTGTACAAATATACACAGGGCATACTGAAAGCTCATAGCTCTATTGTGCAAGTCCTGAAACCACAGAAAAAGTGGGGCCAATGAAAACAATAGCAAATTGTGAAGCTCTCTGTTGCACATTAGAAGCATTTGCATGGATAAGCCTCCTGTACCTTATGCTGTGAGGACTTCTCTCACCACCATTCTTATGCTTACTAATTCTGAGACTGACATGACTAGAAGAG
This sequence comes from Protopterus annectens, assembly GCF_019279795.1. NCBI lineage: Eukaryota > Metazoa > Chordata > Ceratodontiformes > Protopteridae > Protopterus > Protopterus annectens. The sequence goes on from NC_056729.1 coordinate 1,209,912,033, forward strand.
GAATTCTCCAAGATACTGCAGCACACACTTATATTTTTACCCACTTGCACTTCATTTTTCAAAGATCCAAGGAGCACAATTACATTTGTCAAATATATATCAGGAACCCAGAATACAAATTATCAGTTCAAGACATGCCAAGCATTTAAAAAAATAAAGTTCATTGTTCAGTGTTGCTACAGCACTGGAGTGTTCTGATATCTCTGCCTTTTTGCATTTTGTACAGTTGTGAAGCAATCTGTTGGGTATGGTATCACTCAAGTCATTTTCACAAGTAACAGTTCTGTAAAGTTTGTTTCCTGGACTTTGTCTGAAGCCACATTTGTGATTTTCTGGACTGGATTCCAAAAGAAAGTTGTGGCCAGTGCAGCACACCAAAGTAAGATGTTGATGTATTACTGACAGATGTGATTCTATAATGGACATAAAGACAACATCAAGCAATAAATTATTCAGTGTATGATAACTGCAGACTCCATAAATGCTGGATTCCAAAACATAATGGGCAATAGTTGGAAACATTTAAGTCACTGGCATATTGGTACAGCATTTGAAGAAACAGGTTTTCTCTCATTTTGATTGGAAGTAACAGAAGGAGGAGACTAAGTAATGTCACCAGACAGGGGGGGGGGGGGCATCATTTTCTGTAGACTCTGGAGATGTCAAGTAGATTTTTCTGCAATGAGAAGTGTGGACCCAATTCTGTAGTCCAGCACACTATACTGCAGTATGAGTAGTTAAGAGAATGAGATGAGGTCCCTTCCACTGTGGTTCCAAAGAAGATTTGCATTGGAATACTTTTACTTAGCCCTAATCATCTGGTCGTTGATCATGACAAGGCATGGTAGCTGGACATGGGAGAGTCTCCTTGACCCTCTTATAAAAAAATCTGTAAAACAGTGATTAATTCTGAGCAATATTACAGCAAAGCTTCATCAGTAAATAGAAGTTCACAGTTGACTAGTGACAAAGGTGGCATTCTCATGGGATGGCCCATAAGAATATCATGTGTGCTTACTTTATGAGAAGCATTTACAGTTCCCTGCATACTCATTAAATCCAGATGCAAAGCATCTGGCCATTTCAATCCTGCCTCAATGGTTAGACCCTTCAATAAGATCAGATGACTGTGGATCGTGGGGGCAATGTAACTGTAAAGAAATTTTAAACACTTCACACTGTTTTTTTTTTTTTTTAGTATTTTAGCAGTAAAATGGGTACCTCCGTCAGAGTTAATTAACTGTGAGGTACCCCAAAATGAGGAATACATTCCTTTAGCAAGTTCTTTACTACTGTTTCTGCATCACAATTAGCACATGGATAGGCTTCTGCCCATGCTAAAAAGACGCATACAATTACTAATATATACTGAAATTTAGCACAGTGTGGAATCTGAACAAAATCAAGTTGTATGTTTACAAAGAGTCCCAAGGTGGGGGTAAGGCTGGAGGTTTAGTTTTTACCGGAGGTGCAATATTATGGGACAAACAGATCTTACAATTATTTACATAATGGCTAACTAGAGATAGAGAAGGAGGGGGCAAACCAATCTCACTGAATAAGATTAAGATGTCTGTGCTTACCAATATGATTCAGTAAGTGGTATGCCCTTACCAACCAAAGTAGTATGGCTAAAGGAGCTACTATCCTCCCATCAGGGTGTGCCCATAATAAATCACTTAACTTTTACAACTACCACTGATCCACCTCTTTTTCTCAGCCACTGAAGCTCTATTCTGTAAAGTAATCAAATCATTAAAATTACAAGAATTGTTAGCTTTGGCTGATATTTCTTGCATAAGAAAAATAAAATTACTAGTGACATTCAAACCAGCGGCCTGTTGGCTGCATAATCTGCTAGTGGATGACTTTTCACAGCAGCAGTGTCTCCTTTTGTATGAGCTTGCACTTTAATTATTGCTCAGTTAACTGGAACTGCTCAGAATATGGTGACTTTAGCAAGAGATCTGGAGTGCATCTGAACTGAAATCCAAGGTATCCACTGCAAACAACTGAAAAATTAGTATATTTAAAGCCTGTATTGCATTTTGTTAACTGCATTTATTTGAATTGCTTCTTTATTTTTGCTGATTGTGCGTGCATTTTTTCTGCACTTTGAAATTTTGTACTGCTACCTTACATAGCATAGGCTAGATTCAGACTTGCTGAATCTGGACTGTTTGGTATCACTGTGCTCTAAACCAGCCACCTTACATTAAGAGGGCCTCCCTGCACCCTTGTGGCAGAAGTGTGTAGCTCATGATCCATCTGAGTTGGGGATTGCTAGAGAAAGGCTCAGTTTGGGCCTTTCTCATTGGTAGTTTTTCTTAAAACTGTTGAATTTCACCTGTATTTAAGCCTTACGTTTGAGAGTAGTTGCCCATCACACAACAGGGGTTAGGGCTACCCTCTATAGATGCAAACACCTGGAAACTTAAATTTTCCCTAGACATCTGTCAGTAGGACCCGCCCAAGTCCCCTGTTGCTCTGCAGGCAACTCAACTGCACACTGAGCAGCATCGTCACAGTTCTTCACCCAAAACCATCAACAGAACAAGCCCCTTTGTTATTCCTACATCATAAACTGCTCTAACTTACCCACTCCCCAAAAGTACTATGGTATAAACCTGCCATTGTGGATGATCACTTTCCCACCATTTCTCCGGCCAGCCTGATTGACTTGGGCATCCGGAAACAATGTAGTAATTGCCTCATGTGTACTGTCAACCACTTATTCCTAAAAGAATTACAGTATGTGAGATGTAATTACACTATCAATTTGGAAACAATCCTCTCACGTAACAAAAAACAAACATAAACAGATTGTTACCTCATGCACTTCACCTCTCACACAAGTTCAGGACATAACACATAAACCCACATACATGGAGGTACTCATTAGAATCCTACCAAAAGATCAGAGACTTCCCAAGCACAAATTATCTGCACATACCTCAACATGTATAGAAACCACTGCACATAACAACACACATATCAGTCTCTCACCAAATAAGCCCTTAAGGCAAAACTCCTCAAAACCTAATGTCTTGGTCATAAGAGACTCCATAGTGAGACACACAAATGTCTTCCTCGACAGGCTGGACAAGGAGAAGGTCATGGTCAGCTGCCTATCAGGTGCCAGGATCCATCAAATAATGCACACACTCAGTTCACTCAACAACAAGTACCATTATGACTCTGTCATAGACCATGGTGGCGTGAATGACTTGAGACATACTTCCCTGGACTATATGAAGAGAGACATGACTGAACTCTCAGACTATGTGTCCCAGGCAGGTATAACCCTAGCCCTAAGCAGCATTCTACCTTCACCCAGTCTTGATGCCACAATATATACAAAAAATGACTGGCTTCAACAATTGGCTTAGCTTCTGGTGTCATTCCAGGGGGGATCCAGTATTTGTCAGTCTGAGAAACATGGCCAGCAGGCCAGGCTATTTTGCCAGAAATGGTCTGCACCTGTCTACCCTAAGCTTTAAGATACTAGCTGAAGTGCTTACCTCCCCCATAGTGCCTTTTTTAGGCAATGTCGAAATGACAAAATTTCCAACACAGCAAAATCCATTTGAGACAAACTCAAGGTTCTGTTGCTTAATGCTAGGAGTCTGAACACAAAACTGTACTCCCTGGAACTACTCCTCACCTTGGAAGATGTTGATGTCTGTGCAGTCACTGAAACATGGTTTAAGGCCACAAAGAGCACCACAGCTGTGCAAGGTTACAATACTTTACACACATTCAGACCTCAGAATAAACATGAAAGAACCAAAGGTTGAGGTGTATCCATCTTCATTAAAGCCAAGTATACCCCTAGACTGGTCAAACAGTATGACTCTTTCAAACTACTCCATGCCCAATTAACTACAGACTAAACACCCTACCATATCATTGCTAGCTATAGATCCCCCTCCATCAACCAAGAGAAGCACACCTCCTACCTGGACTTACTGGAGTCACTTGTCATACAGCCCAACACCTTAGTCATGGGAGATTTTAATTATCCCCCCATCGACTGTTTAACATACACAAGCTCAAGCATACTTGCTCAGAGGTTCCTCGACTTTGTCAATGCAAATGCTCTGAAACAGGTAGTCTGCACCCCCAAATGGGGCTGTAATGTCCTTGACATAGTGCTCACCAACACGGGTGGTCACTGTCCTGCCCCTTGTGCAATGCTCCCTGGTAAGGTCAGACCATAAATCAGTCTCATTTGAAGTAACTCACTTACCTATATAACTAGACAAAAAACCTTTATCCCAAACCAAACTACCATCAAAACCACCCAGAATAAAAAAACATTCCAATCCATCAAACTTCCAGGCAGAACTTCAAGCCTGTAACTGGTCACCCTTAAAACTACCCCCTCCTGAGGAAGCAGTATCCTAATTTAACTCTAAATTCTTACAAATCTTGGAATGCCATGCCCCCTTATGCTCAATAAGAACTAGAAGTAAAGCAGCCCCATGGCTCACTAAAGAGACTAGGCAACAAATCTGATTAAGAAATAAAATCTTGTCCAAATGGAGAAATACTAAAGATCCAATTGATCGTCAATACTTCAGACAGCTAAGAAATGCTACCAAAAAATCAATACTTCTGGATAAAAAAAACTATTATTTTAAACTCCAGCAAAAGCAACAACAAAATCCACAAACCTTCTGGTCAGGCATCAATAGACTTTTATACCCAGGCCACTCCAAAACACCAACTCCATCAGATCTCTCTCTTCACACTGCCAACCAGATTGCTGATGCTTTTAATATCTTCTTTGCTGAAACAGCCCAATCTTTAGCAAACACTTTACCTCCTACTACTTCTATCCTCTCACCCTCCCTACCAAGCATACCCTCGACCTTTCAACTTAAACCTGTTCCAACATCCCTCATCTATACCTTACTTCATAAACTTAAACCATGCGCTCCCTCAGCTGATCTCCTACCTGCTGAATACCTTCAATCTGCAGCTAAAGTACTAGCCTATCCCGTTTCTATCCTAATTAACAGAACACTCACTGAAGCTTACATTCCTTCTCTCTGGAAAATTTCTCACATTATCCCTCTCCACAAAGGTGGTAACTCAATTGTACTCTCTAACTTTCGACCAATAGCCCTTCTTTCTCCTCTAGCCAAGATCATGGAAAAATGCATCCACCAACAACTTCTTGACCACCTTCTCCAAAATAACCTACTTTCTGACTGTCAGCATGGTTTTAGACTTTCCATAATACAACCACTTCTCTCCTGTCCTTTACAGACTGTATTAATCATCATCATAATAATAACATGCTCTCCTCTGCACTCTTCTTAGACCTATCCAAAGCTTTTGATATGGTTAATCATCAAATACTTCTTAACATACTCAAATCTTTCTCACTTGACTCACAGGCATTACTATGGTTTAAGTCCTACTTACATAATAGACAGCAGGCTGTCCTATGGGACAATCAACTGTCCAAACATCTCCCTATTACCCTGGGTGTCCCTCAAGGCTCTATCCTCGGACCTCTACTTTTCTCTATATTCATAAATGACCTTAGTATAAATCTACCTCTGGCTACCTGCATACAATATGCAGATGACTCCACTTTAATTTGTAAAGCCCCAACTGCTTCTGAACTCCAATCCATCACCCAAACAGTATTTAACCTAGTGGAAAACTGGTTCCAACAACGATGCCTCTTCCTAAATGCCAAAAAACCAAACTATTGCTATTTACTCCAACTCTAAAATCCATCCCACTACATTTCACTATTACATCCAATAATGGTACAATTATAGCTCCTGACCCTACTACCAAACTCTTAGGTATAATAATCGACCACAACCTTAACTTTGACTCACACATCAACTCTACTATTAAAACAGTAAACAGAAAACTTGGTTCCTTATATAGGATAAAACCTTTCCTTACTCCTGAAGCCAAAACTACCATTGCCCAGACCCATCTGATCTCTACTCTCCTCTATGCCTCCCCCATTTATACTAATCTTTCCAAAAGTAACCTTAATAAGCTAACCACTTCCTATAACAATATTGCCAGATTTGCTACTGGCTCCCCATTTAGAACTCACCATTGTCAAAAATGCAAACAGCTAGGATGGCTAGAAATACAAAATAAGCTAGAGTTTCAACTCACCATTATGCATAAGATTCTGTACCATCCTAGTAATACTCCTATCCTCAGTAGCCTCATCTCTCCCTACTCTAATCTTACTACTCTTCGCTCAGCAAATAAACTACTGGTCACCATCCAGAAACCCCACAACAGAGCAGGTGATTCTCTTTTCTCAAACTCTGTGGGGAAGACTTGGAATAGGCTTCCCAGCATACTTGCATCTCAGTCATCATTACCACTCTTCAAAAAGCAACTACAAATCTTCCTAAAAACACAATGGCTATGCTCTTGTACTAACCCTGACTGATTCACCCCAATACAACATCACTGTATACCTTGCACCCAAAACCCATAGTGTGGAATGAGTAATCTTTCACTTAACCCCCCTTTTTTACTTTCCTACTCCCAGGGAAATATCACTGTATTTGATCTTTGTATACTCATTCGGCTATTAGCAAAACTCTACCATCTGTATACAGACTAACTATCTTTTTACTATGAGTATAACATTCTGTTTTAAATGCATATACACAAACTCTCTTGTGCATTAAGTTATACTTTAAGACTACCTGAATTCACTTTTTAAATCTGTGCCTTCATTCCTAACATACAGTATGTTGAATATCATACCCTTTACCATGTAAATATTATTATATTGCTGTATTAAACTCTGTACTCACTAATGTCATACCCTTTACTATGTAAATAGGACTGCATTTCTGTGTTAGACTTTGTATTGATAGTACTGTACTGCTGTGGTAAACTCTGTACTCTCTTTCTCTATAGTACTGTACTCCTGTCATAAACTCTGTACTCACTTCTCTCAATATTAAGTTCTTATTTGATAATTCTTCTTTTTTTCTTTTATGCTGATCTGTATTATTTACTTAATGTGGAGCTTATCTCCCTGAGCCTCTACAGAAAATGGACATGTATCCAGTTGGACTAGCCCGTTTAACAAATGTAAAATAAAATAAATAAATAAAATAAAATAAACTATTGGAGTCCACACCCCCAAAGGAGAAAGAAAACTAGTCTGAACAAGCAAATTAGAAGTCTTATAAGGTCCTGTAAAGCTAATTATGAAGCTAAAATAGCATCCCTAGCCAAAGACAATCATAAGGCATTCTTTTACTATGTCCAAAATCTAAAAGGGAGTACCCAGCTATATGCTGAATTGGTAGTAGATGGTATCACTCATAATATACTGGAGGAAATTACCAACCAGCTAGCTGACAGATTTGATGCAACCTTCAGCCCCTTATCCCCACCAGCCATAGCCCAAAGCATATCTGTCACTAGTTCTCTACCTAGTATCTCTAGAGATCAAGTCATATCTCCCTTCTCCAAGGCCAAAAACATGGCCTCAGTGGGAAGAGATAATCTCCAGGTTGCTTACTACGTAATCTAAAACAGGACCTAGCTGACCCACTTGCTATTCTCTTTAACCATAGCCTGAGGACTAGATTTGTACCAGCAGAATGGATAACAGCAACAGTAATCCCCTTGCATAAAGGGGGGGGGGGCATCAACTGACCCTGGGAAATATAGACCCATGGAAAGGATCATCATGGACCTTATCATCAAGGACATAGGCGACCTTCAGACTCTAGACCCAAGCCAGCTTGGCTTCCTTAAGGATAGATCATGCTTAATGAGCCTGGCAGACTTCTTTGAGAAAGTCATCAGAGCCCTGGATGAGGGTAAGAGAGTGCATGCCACATATCTGGACCTAGCCAAAGCCTTTGACACAATCCCCCACTCTGGTATCATTGAAAAACTCTCCCAGCTATGTGTTAACCCTTACATCACTAGATGGGTAGCTAATTACCTCATCAACAGAACACATACTGTCAAAATTGGTGACTCCACCTCTACCAGTAGACCTGTCACCAGTGGTGTACCTTAAGGATCTGTACTGAGCCCTTTACTATTTGGAATCTATTTCTCAGAAGTCCAGGCTAAAATAGATGGCCTTTGGCTTACTGAGATTGCTGATGATTGTAAACTAGGTGCAATGAGTCCCCCAGTGATGTTAACATATTACAGGAGGGGCTAACACAAACAAATGACTGGCAAGAAAATCACAGTCTAAAACTAAATGCAAAAAAGTGCACTATTATACCATTTGGCAAAGTGGAATTCCCCACTAATTACAATATTGACAACACCCCTTTAAGTTCAAACCTAGTGGTATGAGATCTGAGAACCCAGGTCGACAGCAATCTGAACTTTGACCACCAGGTTTCAACAGTGGTAAGGAATGCCTTCTACATTGTGCATCTCATAAGTAAAGGCATCTCATCAAGGTCTAAGGATCTTATAACCCCAGTTTACTTGACCCCTATCAGACCAGTAATAGAGTACAATGCTCCTTTCTGCATGTATCTCACCAGACACCTTCAGCAACTGGAGAGACCACAGAGGTTTATCACTAAGAAGATACAGGGCCTCCAAACCATGACCTACATTGATAGACAGAAAGCCCTGTCACTGTAGTCTGTATCATACAGGCTGCTAAGAGGCACCTTGTGCCTGGCCTACAGGACAGTCTTTGACCCTGACCTGATGGCAATGCTGCATATCCACAAATTAAATGGCACTACAGTCACTCACTAGAGGGATCTCAACCTTGCCAGTGACATTAACAGAACATACTGGAGAGAAGGGTATGTCTCCCAGAGATTGCTGCTCCTCTGGAATAAACTTCCAAATCATGTGAAGCAGAGCTCCTCAATGACCCTATTGAAGCGCAACCTGGACAAATGGATGATTGACCCTAAATTCACCCTGAGGGTGGCACCCATGTCCCTCATGGACAGGGGTAGTCAGTGCTGATCTGTAAAGTACATCCATCTAACCAAGGACAATTGGGCCAACCCAGAATTAATACAGCTAGGCTTATAAAGGCTCTAGGGCCACTAGCCTTGTAGCCGCCTTTGAACCTATGAACTTATAAAGCCTTTGGTAACAATAAAGCATCTAATAAGTCTTTTACAAACTTTCCATGTTTTATCTCAGTACCTGCTGATGTTAAAAATCCTCTCTGCTTCCACAGTTCCCCAAAGTCATGGGTTACTCCAAGCCAATAACATCTGTCTGTGTAAATATTAACAATTTTGTCCTTAACTACTTTACAGGCTTTTGTTAATGCAACCAATTCAGCAACTTGTGCAGATGTAACCCCTTGTAATCGTTCCTGATACAATATGTTTTCTGCACATACAGCTATTCCTGCTGTGAAATTTCCATTTCTGTCTCTTCCACATGCTCCATCCATGAATAGTTCCATTTCTGTGTTGTCCATTGGAATGTCTTTCAAATCAAATCTAGGAGAAAGCACATGGTTAGTCACATTTATACAATCATGCAGTTCATCATCTCCTGTCATAGGCAGGAGGGGTGCTGGGCTCAATATTTGGTTTTGCTCAGTGGTGATTGAAGGGTTTGAAATTAACAGCAGCTCATATTTGGTTAACCCAGAGGCTGAGCGATGCTGTGTTTTAAATATCAGTAACAGTGCAAATATTGCATAGGGAATTGCAACTGCAAATTTGTGTCCTAGTACCAATGCTGCAGACTGCTATACCATCTGCCATCAGTGTAACTGCTGCTACTGCCTGCAGGCAGCCCAGTAACCCACTAGCCACCAGGTCTAACAATGAACTGTAATATGCAATAGGGCTAAATACATCACCATGCATTACTCCCTTTTCATGACAGAGCAAAGCAAAAGGTTTATCTGGAAGTCCTAAGGCTGGGGCTCATTTTAACAAAGTAAAAGCATTTTCTTCCTTTTCTTTCCAGGGCAACGGTTCTGGTGTGTCTTATTTAAACATGTCAGTCAAAGGTCTAGCAATTTCTGTGTAATTTGGTAGCCATTGCCTACAGTCTCCAGCCAAACCTATAAAAGCTCATAGCTGCTTCTGAGTGACAGGATGAGGTGCTTTTATAATAGCTTCAACACGTAAAGGCAGGAGATGCCTTTCTCTGTATGAGATTAAGTGTCCCAAGTAATTACTTTAGGTGACCATAACTGAAGTTTTTCTTTTGATACTTTATGCCCCTTCTTTGCTAATTCGTTCAGTAAATGTACAGTGTCCTGCTGACAATGTGCTAGTGTGTCTGAAGCTACAAGTAAATCATTTACATACTGCACCAATACAGATTTACATGGAAACCAGATTTCTTCAAGATCCTTTTTTAAAACCTGTGAAAAGATTGAAGGACTGTCAGCAAAACCATGTGTCAGTCATTGCCACATATATTGAATTCCTCCCATATGTAAAGGCAAATAAATGCTGACTATCTGGATGAATAGCAATAGAAAGCTGAACATAAATCTACTATAGAAAAGTAAGTAGCCCAAGGTGGTATGCAACTTAATATACTTGCTGGATTTGGCACCAGAAGATATGAAGGTATGACAACCTGATTTACTGCTCGTAAGTCTAGTACAAACCTATATGCATCCCTGCCTGTTTTTTTAACCGGAAGAATGGGAGTATTACAGCAGATATGTGTCTTTGCTATAATTTCCTGCTAGAGCAGAGATTCAGTCACAGGTTTGATTCCCCTGCTCTGCCTCAGGCTTTAAAGGATACTGTGTTAAAAGAGGAAGTTGCTTTGTAGGATTTTCACATTGATAGCAGATTTTAACAGACCTACCTCATTGGAATGTTTTGCCCACAAAATATCAGAAACCCACTGTAGGAGTTTTTCATCTATGCTAGAACATGACTTTTTCTGTGATACTGAGTACAGCAATCACTTCTTCTTCACATTCAGCTAGTACATCTAAATAAACATCATCTTCAGTACAAAAATGTCTCATTACATTTTTGATAAACTTAAACTTTTATATTTGTATTTTGGCTGTATGTATATGTATTTTAGCTGTATTTATTTGTATTTGGCTATATGTGTATATATTCACATGGAGCTTTTCTCTCCATGCCTCCATCTTGGTCCAATGGACTTTCCTGGTTAACAAACTGCAAATAAATAAAATAAAAAAATAGTACATCCTAATTTACAATGCAATCCCTGCCCATTACATTTCCTGGAGCTGAAGTGCTTAATAAAAAGTTATGCTTATTTTCTATCAGCCTTAAAGATATCAGAATAGATTTAGATACAGGAAAAAGAGAAGAAGTGCTAGTAACACCCACTGCTGACAATTTTTCAGAAGATACTTGAATTGTACCTTGATCACTTATTTTCAACACAGAGCTTGAGTCCCACCAGTGACAATCAGAAAAGGAACATCTTTTTATCCTACTTTTATCTTAACAAAAAGGTCATTCATGATCTACTTGCATTAGCAATGTTATGTGCATCTCATCCTCCCCCCTTCACCACTGTTGTCAGTACATTCCTCCTAAAAATGTGTTGCTACTTTGGGGGTGGGGGTGGTAGAGAAACATTGGAAGGATTTTGATTTTGCCACTGTTTCATTTGCTGCTGTTGTGGATTTGGGCAGTCTCATTTCCAATGTCCTATTTGTCCACAGTTGTGACAAGCCCCCCTCCTGACTTGATGTTGTTGAACAATTATTGCTCTTATAGGATCATAGGAAGTTACTAGGCTATTGGCCTTGAGGCCCTTACAAACCTAGCCAAGAATTTAGCTCATGTTCCAACAAGTTAGCACCCGATGCCCCTGTCCAGGAGGGACACAGGTGGAAACCCAGGGGGTGTATTTTCTGTTCCCCATCTAGTTATCTAGGTTGCACTTAAAAAGGGTTACTGAAATACTCTGCTTGACATGGAGAGGGAGTCTATTCCACAGAATGGGGAGTCTCTGGGACACAAATCTGTCCCACCAACAAGTCCTATTGATGTCCCAGACCAAGTCGCATGTGCAGGTTACCCAAGTGGAGCTTGACTTGCGGATATGCAGCAGTCTCATCAAAGTGGGGTCTGAGATTGCTTTGTATGCCAGACAGAGGTCACCTCTGAGGAGTCTATATGAGACTGAGTAGAGGGACAGGGCTTTTAGCCTATCTGTGTAGGGTAGATGTTTGAGGCCCTGGATTCTCCTGGTGATTAACCTCTGTGGTTTATCCAGCTGCTGCATGTGCTTTGTGAAGTACATGCTGAAAGGGGCATTGTATTGAATAATGAGTCTTATAAGGGAAGAATGCAGAGATGTTATGACCTCCTTGTCCCTGGATGTGATACCCTTATTGATGAGATGGGTCATGTAGAAAGCTTTCCATACAACGGAGGCAATATGGTGGTCAAAAGTTAGTCTGATATCAACCTGGGTGCCCAAGTCCCTCACAACTGATTGTGTGTTTAGATCCTTGTTATTAATGTGACAATTTATGGGGACATCACTCTCCCCAAATGGGATGACAATGCATTTTTTTGGCATTCTGTTTGAGGCCATGTTTCTGACACCAGTCATTTGTTTGGATGAGACCCTCTTGGAGGATGGCCGCATTACTAGGAGAATTGATGACAGCACCCAGCTTTCAGTCATCTGCAAACCTGGTCAGCCATAGCCCACTGGTTTTGGCCTGCACCTCAAAAAAGTATATCCCACACAACAGACCCCTCAAGACCAATCCCTGGGGTACACCACTCATTACAGGTCTACCGCTTGAGGTGGCTTTCCCCTATTTTGATTAGGTGGGTTCTATCAGTGAACCAGTTTGCTACCCATCTGGTAACATATGGATTGATGCCTAGTTGAGAGAGTTTATCTATTATACCCAAATGGTGAATAGTATTGAAGGCTTTGGCCAGGTCAAGGAAGGCAGTGTGCATCATCTTCCCCTCATCCATGGCTTTTGTTGACTGTCTCAAAGAAGTCTATCAAATTTAACAGCCATGACTTTCCCTTGACAGAACCAAAGTGTGTGGGATCGAGTATTTGGAGGCTGCCAATGTCCTTGTTAATGAGGTCCATGATAATCCATTCCATGGCCTTGCAGATCAGGCTAGTTAGGCTGATGGGTCTATAATTTCCTGGATCAGTGGATGCTCCACCTTTGTGCAAAGGGATGACAGAGGCTGCCCTCCACTCGTCTGTGACAAAGTTGGTACTCAGGCTTTGGTTAAATAGGGTGCCTAATGGTGCTACAAGTTCCTGCCTGAGTTCATGTAGGATGCAGCCTGGGATGTTCCATGGAGGCTATATTTTTTACCTTTCAAAGGGCAGTGATAACTTGCTCCCTAGAAATAAGGGGAGGGGGCAGGTGCTAGGGATGTCCTGATTTACTGATGGGGAGACAGAGAGCTGAAGTTTTCATTGACCCTGTCTACCCGTGGGTTGGCTATATCTATGGCATTTGTGTATGCGGTGTCCTTGACCACCAGTTATGAGCAGATCAGAGTACTTCCTTTGACATTATGGACATATGTGAAAAATGCTTTATGATTGTCTTTAGCAGATGTGGTCAATTTGGACTCAAAGTTTGATTTAGAGGATTTCACTAGTACTCTTATTTGCTTGTTCATGTGAAGTAGAGATTGCTTCCAATTAGGCACCTGCTCCTTTTTGGCCCTGGACAGCATTTTTTTTCCTTTTATTGTAGAGTTTATTTATTGCAGATGTCCACCAGACAGGTTTACTCTTCCATGAGGAGGAGGATTTTGACCTGTCTGGTATTTCTGATTCCGTGCAGCTATATAAATGCTCGTATAGTACTCTAATGTAGATTTGGACATATGTGCCAGTTACTATGGAGGGGGAGGGGCTGTGAAGCTGTTTATACCTTCCCTCAGAAGGTTTTAATCAGCTTTGTAGAAGTTTGTTTGTTTGACTCTAGCTGGGGAGGGGGTCGGGGGAGATGGTGACTTTGAAATCCAAGTCACTGCGAGCCACGCGCTCTAGTGAGCTAAACCTTGCCACAACAATAAATAGAACATGCTGGAGGAATATATTCCTGTCACAGAGACTCCTCATGCTTTGGAACAAAATTTCTAACTACATTAGGCAGAGCCCCTCACTAACACTCTTCAAGAGAAGCCTTGACGAGTGGATGGGTAACAGAAAATACACACCTGGGATCACTTCATTGGCTCTGCTTGGCAGAGACTCACTTAATTAATCAATGGGGTAGCAAAATCCGACAAACTCTGGCTAGGCTTATAAATGCCTTCTGGCAGATAGCCTAGTACCTACCTATGAACCTATGAATCTTTAAAAGTGACCACTTTGTGGTTGGATCTTACCAGGGAGGATGACACTGTAGGGATGCTGCAGTGGTTACTCATGTTGGTTAATACCAAGTCCAATATATTATCACCATTTGTGGGGGTGTTGACCAGCTGATCCAAGGCATTTGCATTGATGAAATCAAGGAATCTCTGGGCATTTGTGTTTTGGCATGAGTAGTTCTTCCAGTCTATGGTTGGATAGTTAAAGTCATCCAGGATCAGGGCAAAGGGTTGAATCTTGATAGATTCAAAGATGTCCAAATAGGTGGAGTGGGCATCTTGAGTCAAAGTTGGGGGCCTGTAGCTTGCTATGATTGGAATAGGGGACTTCTCAATGGTTAACTGCACCTGGAGTGTCTGCAATACATCATACTGTTTGATCAGCCTGGAGGTGTGTATGTCTTTAATATATATTGCAACTCCACCTCCTTTTTATTTGCTGCCCACGGTTTGGGTCTGAATGTATGATAGGATGAGTAACCTGGTATGGCTGGGGTGCTCTCCACAGCTTTCAAACAGGTTTCTGTGACTGCACAAATGTCAGCATCTTCCAGGATTAAGAATCCTTGCAATGAATACAGTTTCATGTTTATACTCCTAGCGTTTAGTAGCATGACCTTTAATTTGCATTTTGATTACATTTTCATTTTGGGAGTTTTGACCTCATGTCATTGCCTAAAAAAGGCACTATGGGGAAGGCAAGAGCCTTTGCCAAATGCCTGAAGCCCAAGGGAGACAGATGCAGGCCATCACTGGCAAAGCATCATGGTCTGTCGATCATGTCTTCCCAGACTGTCAGGTACTGGAACCCCTTGGAATGACACCAGAAACTAAGCCAATTGTTAAAGTTAATCATTTTCTGTTTGTACTGAGACATCACTGTGGGTGACAGTAAAATGCTGCTTAAGACTAGGAACATACCTGCCTGGGACACATAGTCAGCGAGCTCAATTATGTCTCTCTTTAAATAGTCCAGGGAGGTACGTCTCAAGTCATTCACACCAACATGGACTATGAGAGAGTCATAACAGCACCTGTTGTTGAGAGACTTGAGTGCATAGGTGATATGGCAGATTCTGGCACCTGACAAACAACTAACTGTGATTTTCTGTTTATCCAGCCTGGTGAGGACCACATCTATGTGTCTCACAATGGAGTCTCCCATGACTAATATGTTGGGTTTATGTTTAGGTCTTAGTGGCTGTGAGACACAGGTGTGTAGTCTTGGTGCGCTGTGGTGGGCAGTGGAGTCCGCTTGTGTTTTTGCCTCGGAGGTCCCTTTTGTTTGGTTATGTTTTTGTTGAGGACCTCCACATATGTGGGTGTGTGTTGTGTAGGTGTGGGTGGCATTTGAGGTGTGGTGTTTGTGTTGACAACCATCTCAGTGCCAGGTATACTGGCTTGCTAGGGAGAGAGCATAGACTCTAGTTTCTTAATGTAATTGCATCTCTCACAAATTGTGTTCCTATGTGATAGTAGTAGAAGGTTGTCCATGTACATGAAGCAGTTGCTACACTGTCTCAGGATGCCCATATCAGCCAGACTGGCAGGAGAAACTGTAGGAAACTGTCCACCCATATTTGTAAAAATCTGAGGAGAGAGGCCAGAGACAGCTAAGGGGGTAAAGGGTGGAAGGTCTAAGAGGAGTACTACTAGGTAATCACACAAGTGCTACTAAGGGAAATTTGTAGTTGGAATACCTTACAATGGGCTAAAAACAGTGCAGTTGTGGTGCATGGTGTACAAACAAGCCCAAACCAGCTCAAACATGGGGTTTAAAATATCACAGAAATAGAAAGTTCTAGTAACACAGAAATCTGGCCAATCCTGCTAGTCCCTGCTTTCTTTACCAGCCTATGCCAGACAAGGTCCAGGCAGCCATGCTACCCTCACTAGCAGAGGAGATAGGACCCTACCAAGACAGGATGGCTGCCAGAAACACAGAATGCAAGCACAAGATGGCTGCCAGAAACACAGAAGGCAAAAACAAACAGCTCTGGATGCAGTAAACCTTGTATCCAAATTATGCTACTCGATTTAAGGGTAATAACACAGTAAAACTCACAAAAAAGCAAGATTAACCACTTACAGACAAAAACAGAACTCACAGTATGAAACTACAGTTAAACAGTAATGAAATGCAGTTAAACACTAATGAATTGCAGTAAATAGCAATGAAATACAGCTAAACAGTAATGAAATGGAGTTAGTCATAAATTGCTTTAAAAGAATGCAAATGTGATGAATTAGCTCACAATCACAACAGTAATAAACTACTCAAATAAAGCAGCAATTCAGTAGAATACTGTCATCAGTTTAATCAGGCTACTGACAAGCAGTAACAAATGTTGCAAAGTAAATGCAGTTGAACACCTAAGCACAATCAAAATGAAGTAGGAAGAGGCACAATATTTTTTAAGTAGAAAGTGAGGAGACAGAAGATAATTCAAGGTTAAGAAGCTAAAGGGGTGGGCCTTCACAACTGATCACACTGTACTCAGTAGAATGAGCTGATGCAATGGGTGGGCCTTCACAACTGATAACACTGTACTCAGTAGAATGAGCTGATGCAAAGGGACTGGGAGGAGTGTCCAATATCAAATGTATAATAGAGGTGGGCAACTCAAAAGCCACATGATCAGAAGAGAGGTAAGAATTCAATTCACTAAGCCTAAAAACAGTTGTACAGTTTAAACAGATATCCAGCAAATATTGTTTTAGTTAACTACCTCTTCCCCTGCCTGTACCTCTTCATTCAAAACTTTGTATTTGCAGTTGCATGAGGTTATCTTCTGCATCTCTTCTCTTCTTATCTACTTGACCCATGTAGTGCTCTGCGAATTTTATTAACTTATCTATTTCCTCCTCCTGCCAAGCAACCTAGTTTTGTTTTACTAATGTCTGCACATTAGGTAAAAGTCCATGTCCAAAAGTGAATTAAATTACTTTAGCAGTTACCAATGGATCTGCAATACCAGAATGTGCTGTAAAGACTTCCTTAAGTCTACTAAAATAATCAGCTGGCGTTTTCTCCCTTGCTGTTCTTACATTCAGTGATTTTATCCCAGTTTGGTTTAGCAGGACAAATGGTCAGAATTTCTTGTAAGAGCTTTGCTCTGACCTGCCATTGCCCTTTTCCCTTCAGGATTTGCATAATTTGGGTCCTCTGCTGGAGCCAAGCAAGCTTTGTCTTTCAACTTGTCATAAATATCAGGTGGGACTACAGCTTTTAACAACTGTTTTAAATCTCCCAGGGTGGGTTCATATATTTGAATAACAATATTTAATTCATCCTTAAACTTTTGTGGGTCTTGTCTAATTTTAGGAAAAGTTTTAACTGGGTCTTGTCTAATTTTAGGAAAAGTTTTAACTATAGAATGTAAATCAGTAAGTGTACAAGGTCTATGGACTAATGTCATAGTATCATCTGGATGTGGCACTTCTCTGAGGGGATATAGAAAATCTGCTCTTTCTGTCTTTCAACCTGTCTTGTCCTTTGGTGAGTAAACTGTACCTTTTTACCTGAATATTCTGCCTTACTGTGATGTGTGATGCTCCCATCACCCATCTGACTGAGAGGACAAAGTGGTGTAGTGGACAGTGCTAGAAGGTACAGGTTGAGGTGAAGCTGATATTGACTGTGCAGGTGCAGAAGGAGTGACATATATAGATACAC
The DNA here is from genome assembly GCF_019279795.1 of Protopterus annectens. Taxonomy (NCBI): domain Eukaryota; kingdom Metazoa; phylum Chordata; order Ceratodontiformes; family Protopteridae; genus Protopterus; species Protopterus annectens. The sequence goes on from NC_056729.1 coordinate 1,209,930,012, forward strand.
TTCTCTATGGGATAACAGACTGACCTCTGTCTTGTTGGGATGAGTGGTGAACTGGGTCATTTCTATGGTGTGGGAGAAAGGGAAAATTATCATCTTCCCCCGAGGACCCCCCACTGCAGCTTGCTCATTTGAAATGCCTGGATGCAAAGGAGCAGTTGGAATGGCATTACATGTTTTAACTATTTTAAAGTTCTTTCACTTGTAACAGTTTGTCATTTGTATCTTTTAACCCCTTACAGTGAATTCTTTGTGTCATTTAAAAGTTTCAGTATACCAATCATTATAGCTATTCCACTGATCAGTTTTAATTTGATTACATTTATGTTCTAACTCAGTACATGGCTACAGTATTTTAGTTTTATCAAAAGTGCCATTGTCAGGAAAGCATAAATCTAAGTTTGGTTTAGTTCGTTTTGCCAATATGGTATAGACTGGCAAGGGTTTGGCCCATATGTACAGAACATATAATGGGCTGGAGAACCAGCAGATGGTTTAATAATCTTCCTGCCTGCCTTACCCATACTAGTACAATATGTTGGCAGTTCTTCTCTTCTCTCCCCTTTTCTGCCTTTTGTTTTTTAAAACAAAACACACTCAATCATATATACTGATTCACAGAAACTGTCAAATGTGCACAGCCAATATTTGCAGGGCCCCTCCCTGCTTTGCATTTATCACTGAATCCAATTCAGTCTAAGTACCGGGCCCCTTCCGGTTAATGCACGCAGCATATACTGTGAGAAAATCCTCACAATTGTGAACATAAACCTAAACAGAGAATACATTCACCAGTGCAGTAAATAATGAGTTTGCAATCCAAAGCTGCACTGGCATCACTGAATACCTATAGGAACTCAAAGACAAAATGTCAGTTAAAAGCACCCAATATTTCTCAAAGAGATCCCTGCCACAGTCTCCAGTGATGTGAAGCAAAATAAACAAACCTCGGCTAGAGGTGAGAGCATGACACCAACTGAAATGGAATATTTGTTCTCAGGTAATATCATGCAGCTATTCAATTCCAAACACAGACAGTCAGAGATTCTGGATGCAAATATGTTATTTATAATATAGTGTGATGATACTGGAACATCTTGGTATAAAGAAATTAAATTGTAAGTTCAAAAGCAACTCCTTTTGTATCTTAAAATTAGAAAAAAGATTAGTCCATACAAGTTTCAAAGCTTTCTCAACACAAGCACAAGTTTCCAAGGCTGAAAGGAGTAAACAGATAACAAGGTATGCATACAGGAGGATATGTCTTATGCTTTGCTCTTGACATGGTTTATGTGTTTCTCTTTCATCAGACTTATCTTCTACAAAATACCTAACTTCCTTTCAAGGTTAAAAGATTGCAAGAAATATTTACCATCTGTTTGCTATGCTCTAATGAACTCTAATAATGTCAAACTGTTCTTCTTAGCTAAAAAGTAAAAATATATGAAACGGTTGCACTACTTTAAGCTAGCTGTATATTAATATGAGCATTAATAGTTATACAAAATAACATATCCATTTCACTGGCCTCTGGGACATTACAGAAGCATATTGGTGATGCTGTAAGAATGTCTCATCCAGAAGAAGTACAGGTGGCCCACCACCAGTGGCATTTCCTGTCCCTGTCATAGTGGTGGAGTCTGTTGGCTGCACAGAGGATCATCTCAAAGCATTGGTGATGACAGGCCTCCCTTGAGCTGTTATGGCCGCCTACAGGGTTGCCCATGTTCGTGGAGCCCCGCCCACACTGCTTTCATATCTCTCAAGCATACCAAATTCCTTGGTATTTACCAGTTTTGAGGGCAAAATATTGGTGTGACAGGATTTCCTGAGTTACCCCTTCAATTCCCGAATTTACCAGTTTTTTTTTTTCGAAAATTTTTTTGGTGAAGTTGTTGCTGACATCATCGCATGCAGAGGCATGTGCAATAACATCAGCTTCGTGATGCAGACTGCCAGCCTGTCGGAATTCAGCTGAGGGCTTGAGGGGTGTGTATTCTCTCTGTTTACATTTCCGTACGTGGTTGCAACAGTGTGGATATTGTGGAATCAACTGTCTGGATTTAAAGTAGCATCAGCAGTTAGCAGCATACAGTGACAATGTCAGACCAACGAAACCGAGTGGCGGAAGATGACTCTTTCGAATCTCAAGTTGTTTTTTGTTTTAAAATTAAAACGGAGTGACTAGTGAGCAACCAAGCCATTACTACTTAAGTGGAGCAGTCGAGCTGCAGTCTGCAGAGTCAGACTGGTCCACCCAGCCACTAAGTCTTGCAGTGCACGGTCTGAGAGAGAAAGAGAATGAGAACATTTTTATCTTGACTTCCTCCGGCTCCTCCAGGTAAAAAAAAAATAGTGACTAGATTTCATCATAGTCTCTCATCTCTCAGTCTCTGTCTCTAGAATAATAAACATTTATGTGTGTGCACATGTGTATGTCTGTGAATTTGTGAATGCAAGCGAGCACGTGTGTTGGTGTTTGTGTGTGTGTAGATTCGTTATTTAAAACATTGTTTTAAAGTACATTATATTCCATTTTACAATGGCACAATATTGTTGGTCAGATATTCATTTCTTAAGTCAAACATTTTGGTCTGACAATTTTTGCCTAACTAGAAACATGGTGTTGTACAATAATGTCATGCCAGCATACATTAAGAAGAGTCAGTTTCCTCTATTTTGGACTATTTTATCTATACCAAGAAAAGCAATCACAAAAAGATGGTTACAGTAGGCACCTCCATCCTTCTAAGATGTTTTCTTGTCTTTAAAATCTGTTCACAACAGAGAGGTAAAGATTATAAAGTAAGAGATCTATTATTAGGTTCATCAGTCTTAATTACTGATTTAAAGTGTCAGAACTGCTCGATAAACCTATAAAAGAATAATACAATACTGCTTTTTCTCATTTTCATTTTTCCTTTCTAATTTTCTTAGTAATATCAGCTTTCTCATCATAACTTGAATATTAAGCATCATGTCTGTATGAAAAAAGTAATTGTTAATAAGGTCAGCAATACAGACACTGACGGTAAATATTGTATATAGCTATTGCTAATATGAAATAATTGTACTGTCTTATTTAAAAAACTTATGGTTGAACATATTTTGAATGAAACAGTTTTATTGTTAAAGTGACTACACTATTTATGATTCATAGGAAGCTCAACACTAGTGTCCAGATTTTCACAAAATGTCCAGAATATGCAATGCAGAGATTTTGGTGGTGGGCTGAGCTACATTAGTTCTACAGTTGTAACATGGAGTCAAAACTTTTCACAGTCAATAGCCTGTTCATAGTGGTTAAAATATTGTAGTGCTGTCTTTGTTCAGATGTCAAACTGAAAGGATAAAAGGTGATAATGAAGAGCACTGGACCATGCGGCAGCGTAAGCCGCGTTCAAGATCGAAGATGCGCGTGCTGCCTACATCGCTGTCAACAACAGTATAACACTTGTGAAGTTTTTTTTAATCAAATTAAAAGTGAAGAAACATCAGCATGCATTTTACAATAAAGAAGTATGAAACTGTAATGTCTGTCATTACAGACTTATTGTAAGCCTTGGTAATTTAGTTCAAAACCCAAAATTTGTAGAGAAATGGGCGAAAAACATGAGGCAAAATTGCGTATAATGGCTCGTCACATTTTGCAATCATAGGTTCATAGGTTCATACTAGGCTATCTGCCCTAGGGCATTTATAAGCCTAGCAACACATTTTCTGAACTAGGACGTTCTAACGCCTGATGCTAATTATAATTTTCAGTGGATTACCAAAAAAAAGTCAAACATTTTTTGAGTAAAATGGCAAAGTCAGGTAATGTTTTACTGTAGTAACTCCACCCACCCCTGTTGTTTTATGCATAAGTAGGCATGGTCTGAGTGATTGACATGCTACATGGCCATGATGTACAGAAATGATGCATGGTTGACATGTCCTGCAGATTTCCCAGTGACATCATGCTTGTGTTGCTTGTTTATAGTTTACAGATTAGTACTAGGCTAACTGCCCTTGTGGGCTATTTTAAGCCTAGCCAATTACTCAATGTGAGAATCAAACCCTGCACTTTGTGTCTATAAGGTAAACAACTTAACCATTATGCCAACCACCCACCTATAGAGACATATATATGTCTCTAAAATTGTTGATTGACACATGTGGAAATTACCCCTTGTGCATGTGAGTTGTGAATGATCCTGAGACTGAGTATACAGATCCTGCTAGGCTTGTCATAATGGAAAGAAATATCCATTTTTCATGGCTAGAATTTTGTTCTCTTTATCAAATCCTGCGCATTTCTTTTTGAAAAACCCCGCCCACAACACAACAGCTGGAGTTGTGTACTGTTGCAAAAATATTTTTTTTGTTGTTTTTGCAGGGCCCCCTACATCCCCCACACCACCGCCTAAATTAAATATACCAACTCCGAGATAGCACTACAGTGAATAAAATTATAGATTTACTGTTCTGCACCGGACCGGTTTCCATGCATGCATGCTTGATGCACCTGTAATGGCTGCTATAAGCCAACATTTTGTTTTGCTACTGTTCAGTGCAGTTCGGAGAGCTAACTTTTTTTTTCTACTGTTCATGCGGTTTTACAGATCCTCCTATACCTGTTATACCTCAAAGAAATAATCATTGTTCACGGATGAAATAATCTTCTCTTTAATAATGATGGTGCTATGTATCCATCAGCGGGTCAGTACTGAGTTTAAGGTTACTACAATACAAGTTGTACATGTTTTCCTTTTGCTTTCATTTCATTTTTAAGATTTATTTCCTTATAGCAGGGCATGCACCATCATTATTAAAGGGAAGACTATTTAATCTGAACAACTGTTATTTCTTGGTATTATAACAAGTTTGCAGGATCTGTATACTGTATGCTCAGAATGCCGGCTGAATATTCATGCTGATGAAGAAGACATCAACATGAGTATTTATCCATTTTCATAGATGTCACCTTGTGCTGGGTGATGGGTGGGGTTTGGGCAGGCCTTGCTACTGCTCATCTGGAGGGTTACAACAGTAAAGCATTGTTTTTGTCTGACATGACTTTTTATAAAATACTATTTGTGATAAGGTTTAGTTTGTTACAGCAAAAGGGAACAGCTGCCAAGCTACACTAATGCAGTAACATTCTAAGCAGAATGCAAACATACTGCAGTCCAGTGTTCTCATTATCGCAGGAAAAAGTGACTACACTCCTCTTTGTCGGTATGGGGAGACATTGTATTCCACATGATTACATATTTGCTGGACTTTTTAGAATAAAATTAACATAGAGATAGTTACTTATACTGTATAGCAAGGGATTTACTATGGTTTGTAAAGTTTTCTGGGGTGCACTGCTCCCCATTTTATATTTGGGCTGCACATTTCATTTCTAAGTCAGCAGAGTCTTTACCGAGGATAGCTCTCAAATGCATCAGTGACAAATATCATCAGAATCAGGGACAGATCCAAAAATAATAGGGGACATTTTTAAAATAGTACTATTACGTAAGCTTAGTATACATTTTCTGAAGTAAAATATTTTAACTGTAATTATTCTCATTATTTATTAGATGAAATTTATCTCCCTTTTCCCCAACAGTCATCAGTTTTATGATGGGTTAAGTGGAAAAGAGCTAAAATGTGAATCAAAATCAGGGACATTTGAGACCCCAGCTTGACAGTCAGTACAAATACTAGGTGTCATAAGTGCAAGAAAAGTTATTCAGTTTTGAGTCACGTACTGTTATGCAGAAATGTATTTTGCAGTTCAGATTCACAAATCGTTTTTTGGAGTGAAGTTGTCAGTACTTTTTTCCCATTTAGGGATGCCTAATTAGCATCAATACTACATTTTCATCTGCATCAGAATTCCATTTCCTTTAGGATTGCAGTATTTTAGCACATTGGACTGTGGAGAAATCTAAAAAAATAGGTCCTCAATTAAAGAAGTAGATGAGGAAAGTGAAAAGTTTTAAAAGTATCACTGCTGAAATTTATTAATAATATTAAAACTGAAACCTTAGTGTTAAACCAATTACTAAATTGTTTAAAAATAAATATAAATATAATTGGGAAGGAAAAGAGCTAAAATATTTAGTAATAGAAACCTATCAAGTTGTCAGTAAGATTATTAGTAATAATTTTGAAAAAAATAATTGAAGTGTTACTTCTGATTAAAAAAGGAATGATTTTATTTTTACTTTCGAGGATAGGTTAGTAACTTATTAAAATGGTTATATTACTCAAGATTGTATACATATTGCATTCAATAGCTTTAACACCTGACAAAAAAAAACTTTTAAAGAAAATGGAAAAAAAATTAACTTCATTCTTTTAGTAACTAAAAAAGCTGGGAATTGCTTATAGAAATCATATAAGATTATGGGAGTTTGGTGGTATTAACTTCCCAGATGTAGAATCTTATTCTGTTGATGCATATTTTAATTCTGTTATATTCTGGATAGACTCAACTTACACTAGTCAGTGGAAAATCAGTCAGGAGCAGATTTTATTAAATTCTTATGAGTTTATCACATATGATAAATTAGAAATATGTAACAATCTTTTCATCTGGTTAATAATATTTTAACACATAATGAAATTAATTTTAATCTTTAGACTCTTCATATATGAAATCAATTCTTAATACAGTTAAGAAATATGTTTTTAAACACCCATTAATATCAAAATGGAAACTTTTGTGCCTTCCCATTGCACATGCCTCTACATTTAAGGAAACTCAGAACAATGTTAAAATGAATTTGCTAAAAAGGAATAGATAAACAAAAGTATGTTGCTGACCCTCTTTAAGTGAAGCCTTGATGAGTGGATGGGGAATCACATATTTGTCCCAGGGGTTCTACTTGTGTCCCTGATTGACAGGGGTGACAGGTGCTGATTGAGGTTTCTTTTTTGGGGAAAACTCTTGGCTAGGCTTGTAAGGGCCCAAGGGCTATTAGCCGAGTAATCTCCTATGATCCTATGAAGGCAGCATACATTGCATTTGATTTTTAGACTTACCTCATCCTTCAGAAAATTCATGCTATGCAAAATCTGTTATTCTGTCAACAGTCTAACTTTGGAAGAGCAGTATTTAACAGTGTCACTAACTATTTTTGTGCCTTTGTTTGGTCCCCCATTATTTGTGGCTTTGTCCAGATTTCTTGCTCTAAGAGATTGATATGTAATGGCCATAATATCTGCAGTCATATAAATAAATAATTAATTCTATGGAGCTGTATCTGTGTCTTCTGCAGATTTTAATTTCAGTTTGCCCATTAGTGACTTTTAATGCAATGCATAATTTTTATGTATCTCACACATCTTACACAATCACGGGGTGGCGATTAATAGCATAGCATAATGAATAAGAAACTGCAATGTAATGTTAGCTTTTAAGATGACTTTTGAAACTGAATTATTACATAAAACTAAGAACATTTTTATTTATTTATTTAACATTTGTTTGCCAGGAAAGTCCGCCTGGGACACAGGTCCATTTTCAGCAGAAGCCCAGGGAGAAAAGCTCCAACAATATGAAAAACAAACAAGCATTATACCACAAGATAATTACAGAGTACAGGTCAACCATGAAGGTACACATTGCAAATATTAATAACCGAAAGAGAGGACACCTTAGCAATTTTAACAAAATTTGTTCAAAGAGTATATGGTATTATACAAACTAGACTAGCATATATAATAAAAAGCACAGTATGATATTTTTGAGGAAAACTTGAAATGATTTGAGGTAAAAGAGTAATTATATGTAGGGAAGGAAGAAGGCATAATAGGATAGTACTGTAAAGTGTAGATCTAAAGAAAGTCAGGATGTGTATAAAAAGTGGAGAATATAGATTTAGTCAGGTGGGTAGCAAGAGCAAAGCCAGGATTTTTCAAAGCGAGTAAATAGAAGTTTTTAAATTGTACTATGGCACAGATGGAAGTGATAGAAGTGGGTAGTGTATTCCATATTTTAGGAATGATGTTAGAGAATAAGGATTCTCCATCTGAGTTGTTAGCTTTGGTGGAGATGTAGTGTTTCTTATTGATCCAGGCACCCTACAAGTAGTTAATTTTATTTTTATAAAATAAAATTGTATTTTAGTTTTATACAAGTTCACAGTTTTATACTATTTCTGATGACACTAATATAAACAAGTTCAGATGTTAATATCAATAAAACAGTTTTGTTCTGGTTATATTTTGTATTATGCAATATTAGTGTAGAAGCAGTTAATTTTATTTCTTCAAAAGAAACTTGTATTTCAGTTTTGCACAATTTCAAAATTTGATACAATATTAATATAAATAAAACACTATTGTACCTCTGTTTATTTTGTGTGTGATATTGTGTCTGTTCTTCATTTTGCATTTAAAAGTTGGCATCCCACAATTCCATTGGAGGGGGTGGGATTACATAATTATGTATGTGAATTTTATCTTAATCAGCATACTGATTTTTGGCCAGTTGTGCCTATTTTTCTTGGGCCTTTGTCTAGATCTTTTATGATTCCAGGTTGAGAAGTATGACTGGTTTCCTCCAGAATGTATCACCCCTTCTATCCTAGCAAATTTCTGCCATGTTGCTGCAGGGCCTCCAAAATGAGTTAATTTTCCCTACGAGAAAAGTTATCATGTCTGTTTTTGACAGATATCAGTAAAAAAAGGTAAGTTGCCCCTATCAGCAGGTATACATGTAGTACACGTATTGACAGATCAGCATTTAAATCATATGTCGATGCAATGCTCCCATATATTGTAATGCTATGCAAAACAATATATGCCATGTGTAATGGCATCATGTCCACAAAAGCATACTAAATATGTATGACATGTAGCAATAAAATACATCTCATGAAATGTAAAACATACATATGCAAAGCAAAAACCTCAGTCCACATTTAGGATATGTTATATATGCAGAGGTTGACTTAGAACCCAGTTCTGTGGGAACATTTACAATCATGAGACAGTGACATAACTACAATACCTCGATTTCAGCAGCAACAATACTAGGTTAGACACAGCTATAGTCATATGCAGAGCCAGCTACCCCTACCATGTTACCATCCACCACTGGGAATATATAACAGATGGAAATGTAATCATTGACACAGATCAGTAGAATTCTGTCATGTACCTAACTTCTAACGTATCATGGTAGCAAGCTGTGCCAAACTATTTCATTAGAACAGCTGATAATGACAAGTTCAGTGACTAAAAATAACAAAAATCACCAGAACCACTGTAGAACTGGAGTAAACTATTGTAGAATACTAGTAAAAAACCTTCGCCCTACGACTTCATATGGCAAATATAAAATATTAAAACATTCACAATATAAGTAGTAAAAATTCTAATCACACAACTACTTTAATCAATTAAAACAATCAAGCATGTTGGTGTAAAACCTTGAGTAATGGTTTAAAAGTAACAGTACCATTCAGTTCAGGTATGACATGAGCTCTCAGTCCTAAAATTCATCTAAGTTCCTCATGTTTGGTTAAAAGCTTTATATCTCTTCCATGTAGGGGGCTCATATATAACTTTTAAAATCATGAATTTAAAAGCATATTTTTCATCATTTTTACTAATGTGCCTGTATAGGTTGTTAGTATTACCTTTCTGTTTATATCGGAAATATGATTACTTATGTGATCTTTAAGTCTCCAGTTAGTCATTCCAGCATAATATGCTTCACAAAATATGCACTTTGCCATGTATATTTAGGTTCTGTGTATTGCAGTTTCCATATGCTTGACAAATTCTTTGCCAATAACAGGATGTTTAAAGGATTTCTGAGTGCAAATATAAATACATTGTGCACAATTATTACATCTAAAAGAGTATCTCTTATTGCTATAAAAGCACAGATTATTATTTTGCTGTTCCATATAACATAATCCATGCTTTAAATGTACACCTTTTTTATACCCAAACCTAGGTTGATATGTGATAACACTATCCAGTTCAGGAACATCTCTTAATATTGACCGATATTTTGTTATAATATTCTTTACAGCTTGTGTAGTCTTATTATAAGTCAACATGCATCTCTGTATTGGTGTTCATTTTGTACATATGTTGAGAACTCACCTCTGTGCATGCAAAATTAAAATTAATAAAAGAAAAAAAGCAATGTTTTTCATAGGGGACAAGCCTCCTAAATAAAATAAATTGTTTTTGTGGGGGCAAGCCCCTGCACTCTCCATGTATAGGGTGGTGCCCCCAAACCCCCTGATAATCATATATACTAACCCCAAAAACATAACCCCCCTGAATAACACAATATCAGGGAAAAGGCATATTCCCTGACTGAGAGAACTGTGCAATCTTGCACACCTGATGACAATCTGTTAAATGCACCAAACTGTGCTGACTAAACATATGTTGACCAATCTTAGTTTCAGACATATTCACACATACATACAAACACACACATACTTGCTTTCAATAATCAAAGAAACAAAAACAGAAGCATCAAATAATCAATCTAAAATTATCAAAACTCAAATTATAAAACAAAAATGTTTATTTGTTTTTGCTTGAATAAAAACTGCATTGAAAAAATATTTACATTCCGTGGCATGCAAAACTCTTAACAACAACTACCCTAGTTTTTCTCAGGGTCTATAACACATTCATTGTAGCTGCTTTACATCATGCATTTAATATTTGATTTCTACAAATTCTTTTGCTGAATTCTGGGGCAAAACATTAATGATATCAGTCCCTAAATTAGGCAGTCCTTCAGATATCAATAATTACCAATTCATCTCACTTCTTTCATACTTCTTCACAAAGTTCTGGACGCTGTGACTGCCACATAAATAAGTAGTACTTATCAGCATTTTTACTCCTCTGCAAAGAGCAGCATGAATTCTCATCTAATTGCTATACTGTGATTGCACTACTGTCCTCTAACAAATTCTACAGCCAAGGGCGCTGAGTAGGCAAGACTTGGATATGTCTTAATCATTAATATGACCAGGACATCTGTCTTAATGTCCCATTCCTACCTACTAAAACAAAAATACTGTTTTCATCCTGAGAACAGTATCTGTCTCATTAAATTAGAACAGGTCAAATAAGGAGTCACACAGAAGATAGAACAGATCAATTAAGGTTGATTATCTGTGAACAGATGGTGGAGCTAGGAACTAAACCTTCTATTTAAGGGGTAAAATAAAGCATTTCAAAGTTTTACTGGAAAAGTTCACGCAGGATCTGCCACAACTTTCTGTAAGGGAAATGTTGGTTTGCTTTTGCTTTCCTGCATTTTATATTACTTTATTGCCTTCTTCTATTTTGTATATTGCGATTTCTCTTTCCACCGTGTTTTACTTGTGTTCTGCTTTTAATTGCATATTAAAACTAGGAAAGACACCACAAATGAGTCTCTTGTGAGTCACAAAGAATTTTTTTCCCACTGTCCCAACCTGGCATTGGTGTGTTCTTCAGTTCAACTGTCTTTCTAGCTGCCTGCCCATTGTGTTCATTTGACCACATATCTCCTTCCCTTTCCCCTTTCATTGCCCATTGTGGCTAAGCACAATATTATCATTTTGTGAAATTACTCCCTTTCAACTATTTAAATTTATTATATTATTTATACTGTATTCCATAGAACCAGAATACAAAGTATCCACCACCTTTCAATCTATCTTGCTCTTTTAAAATTAGAGTCTCTCCACTTAGACAGCTAAAGCTGAAATTACTCCCTCTTTCATATCTACCTGCTTAGTCCACACCGCTTTTTTTAGTATATTAACCCATTTTTTTCCTTTCTTACTTTTAAAATCTACAATATCTATTGCAAGACCAAGAATTATTGGAGAGCCAGTATTCTGCATCTCAGTAGTCATCTTGGGATTAGTGCTTCTGTTTTCTCCTGGTGAGAGAAGGATCACAGGGACATTATTTCCTGCATACTGCTGATCAATGGAAAGCCTAATAACTGCTTCATAGGTGACAGTTTGAAATTTGTGCTTATATTCTGCTCCTGGTTAGAGAAGGAGCACAGCGCATTGATTCTTGGCTATTTCTGGTTGGGCAGTGAGTGTCTGTGCTTGATGTTCCAAATTGGTCTGGCTGCTATTCAGGGCCTCTACCAGGAAAAGGCTACAAGAAGCCTACAGACCCTTGCATCAACTGGGACAAGACTGTGAATCAGCAAAGAGGCTGTGACCTGAATCTCATCTTGGGATCGATGCTAACGTTTTGCTTCTGGTGAGAGAAGAAGCAAAGGAGCATTGTATCCGAGCAGAGTGAAGTTGTGGTGAGACCACCACTAGTTGTAGCCAGGCAGTAGCCATTCACTCGACTTCCCTCCTTTCGTTTTCAGTAAGTACTGCTTGATTTGTTTCTAACTTTAGAATATCTGCCTAAATACTCCATCCTTAAAATTTCAGGGTCTGCTTATTAGTTTCCCCTCAAGTGTTTGGCAGTACCTTTATAGACACGGACACCTTGCATGACATTTCTCTTGTAAAAGCTCAAATGAAATTTCAGCAATACTTAGTTGCACAAAGGACCACTACTTTGCAGTGAGAAGCACTGTCCCCTGAGCTGCAAACTGGGTACTCCTGACATTCCTTTATCTTCTCACTCCAACTGTCTAATCAATAAAAAAGGGTCTGTTGCCATGGATATGAACTTTCCCACTATCTTCATTACCAGCTTGGTGGATATGGGCATCCTGAGACAATGTACAATTTGCCTCATGTTTACAGACAACCAGTTAATTCTCAAATAAACTGATACGGTATGTGAGAGATGTATTTATACAGTCTCACTGGGTGCAAAGCTTTCACATAAAAGTACTCCTAATGTCAATAAGGTTGTCAGTAGTGCACACATTGCACCCATCACACACAATTCAAAGCAGACATATAGACCCACATATGCTGAGGCACTTAAATGTAACCTTCCTAAACCCCAAAGACCTCCTAGACAAAGTACACGTACCAAATACCCTCAGAATCCCCAAATGCACTCTTTCAAAGCAAAGCATATCAATACATACAGACACATCTCATAGAGCCTCCACTTCAAAACCCATAAGGCAAGCAACCACACAATCCAACATTCTGGTCATTAGAGATTCCATTGTGAGACACATAGATGTCCCTCTCACCAGGCTGAGTAAGGAGAAAGTCATGGTCAGTTGCTTATTAGGGGCTAGGATCTGCCACATTATATATGCACTCAGATCACTGGAACAACAAGTACCAGTATGACTCAGTCATATTCCATGTGGGAGGAAAAGACCTGAGACATGCCTCCCTAGTCTATATGATGACAGAAATCATAGAACTCTTGGAATATGGTATTGGGTTGGATGGTGAGCTTAGAATTGAACAGCATTTTACCTTCTCCAAGAATGATGCCACAATACGAACAAAAGATGGCAAACTTTAATAACTGGCTTAGTTTCTGGTGTCATTCTAGGGGAGTGTAATATTTGTCAACAAAGAAGGAGATGGTCAACAGACCATGCTGCTTTGCCAGGGATGGTCTGCACCTCTCCCCTCTTGGCTTTCAAATGTTAGCTAAAACATTGTCTTCCCCCTTAGTGCCTTTTTTAGGCAATGCCACACTGAAAGTACGTCCGAAATAGCAAATCAAAACATTGAAAATCTATATGTATTATTGCTCAATGCACTGGGAATCTAAACACACTTCCTAGAAGCTCTCTTTACCCTACATAATGCTGATGTCTGTGCAGTCACTGAGACATGGTTTAAAGTCATGGCAAGCACACCGACAGTTCAAGTTTATAATACCTTCCACAGATTTAGACCAGTTACTACACAGACAAGGACTAA